>NW_025335438.1:22790966-22807025 GCF_004798865.1 Varanus komodoensis
AAAGAAAAGAAAAGAAAAGAAAAGAAAAGAAAAGAAAAGAAAAAAAAGAAAAGAAGTTGCCCTGGCCAGATAAATAAATAAATATTGTTAACAATTAAAATGACGTTTAAATAAAAAGGTCTTCACCTGGCGCTGAAAAACAAATAACGACGGCGCCAGGCGGACCTCTCTGGGGAGCATATTCCATAGATTGGGTGCCACCGCAGAGAAAGCCCTCCTCCGAGTACCTACCCTCCTAATTTCTTTCACGGAGGGTTCCCGGAGAAGGGCCTCTCCTGCAGATCTCAACGGGCGGTCGGGCATATATGGATGTAAGCGCTCCTTCAGGTAACTAGGTCCCAAGCCGTTTAGGGCTTTATAGGTCATAACCAACACCTTGAATTGGGCCCGGACTTCAATGGGAAGCCAGTGAAGCTGACGGAGGACTGGAGTCATGTGAACATAATGTCCCGTCCCCGTCAGCAACCTGGCAGCTCTATTTTGAACCAATTGAAGTATCCGGACCGTCTTCAAGGGAAGCCCCACGTAAAGTGCATCACAGAAGTCAAGGCAGGAAGTCACCAGAGCGTGTGTCACCGTCGCCAGGCAGTCGTACTCCAGATAGGGGCGCAGCTGATTAATCAGCCGAAGCTGAAGGAAAGCGCTCCTCGCCACCGCTGTCACCTGAGTTTCCAATGAAAGCTCCAGGTCGAGGAGTACTCCTAAGCTGCGGACCTTGTCCCTAAGAGGGAGTGCAACCCCATTCAGGGTCAGGTCAAATCCACCCTCTCCGAAGCCCGATCCGCCAACCAACAGGACCTCCTTCTTGTCTGGATTGAGTTTCAGTTTATTGGCTCTCATCCAGCCCATTACCTCGGCCGAGCACCGGTTCAGCACAGCCACTGCCTCACCTGGATTGGTGGAAAATGAGAGGTAGAGCTGGGTATCTGATGTACTGATGATTCCGTAGCCCACACCTCCTGAAGACCTCTCCCAGTGGTTTCATATAGATGTTAAACAGCAAAGGGGACAAAATGGAGCCCTGTGGTACTCCATGGCATAGCTGCCATGGTGCAGAACCATAGTCCCCCAGCACCACCTTCTGGAATCCGCCGTTGAGATAGGAGCGGAACCACTGCAAAGCAGTGCCTCCAACCCCCAATCCCACTAGCCTATCCAGAAGGATACCATGGTTGATGGTATCGAAAGCCGCTGAGAGGTCCAGGAGAACCAACAGGGACACGCTCCCCCTGTCCTTCTCCATGCACAGGTCATCGTACAGGGCGACCAAGGCAGATTCAGTACCGTACCCGAGTCTGAAGCCAGACTGAAATGGGTCCAGATAATCAGTTTCATCCAAGAGTGCTTGGAGTTGTCCCGCCACCACCCGCTCTAACACCTTGCCCAGAAACGGGATGTTGGCCACTGGTCTATAGTTAGTGGCCATCTCTGGATCCAGTGATGCTTTCTTCAGGACCGGTCGGACTACCACCTCCTTTAAAGGGGCAGGCACTCGGCCCTCCCTCAGAGAAGCGTTAACCACTTCCAAGATCCAGTTCCCAATCCCGTGCTTGGAATTATTTATTAACCAAGACGGGCAAGGGTCCAATAGGCAAGTGGTGGGACGTACTCGTCCAAGCACCTTGTCCACATCATCGGGCCACAATAACTGAAATTCATCCAATAATTCTGGACCAAACGGCAGCATTGGCGTCTCCCCAGAGACCTCTGATTCATTAGTGGAGTCCAGCTCGTGACGAATCTGAGCAATTTTCTGAAATGCCTGGCAAAGTCGTCACAGCGTGCCTTTGAGGGTGGAACCGGATCTTCCTTGGGACCCGGGCGAACCAGGCCTTGCACCACTCGAAAAAGCTCCGCTGGATGGCATTGTGAGGAGGCAATGGAAGCAGAAAAAAACTTCTTTTTCGCCGCCTTCACTGCCACAGCATAGGCCTGATAGTGGGCTTTCAAGTGTGTTCGATCAGATTCATCCCGTGATTTCCTCCACCTATGCTCTAGCTGTCTCCCAACCTGCTTCATCGCCCGCAATTCAGGTGTATACCAAGGGGAAGAGTGGGCTCTGCCTGGTGGGAGAGGACGCTTAGGAGCGATTGTGTCCACAGCACTGGTCATCTCCCTGTTCCACAGTTCGACCAGAGCCTTGACAGGAGCACCAGTCTTGTCAGCCGGAAACTCCCCCAGGGCCTGCAGGAATCCATCTGGATCCATCTGGCTCCGGGGGTGGACCCACACAACCGGATCCGCACCCTTACAGAGGGAGAGGTCGCTCTCAAGCACAAACCTCACCAGGAAGTGATCTGACCATGACAGGGGAGTCAAACATAAATTTCTCTCCCTCAGGTCACCCTCTTCCTGCCCCGTTGAGAAAACCAGGTCCAGAGTGTGTCCACGTTCATGGGTCGGGCCAGAGACATGTTGAGACAGCCCCATGGCCGTCATGGAGGCCATGAAGTCCTGAGCTGCCCCGGTTAGACCGGACTCAGCACGGAGATGGAAGTCCCCCAGGACCAACATCCTGGGGGTTCTCAACACCAGGTCCGAGACGGTCTCCATCAGCTCAGATAGGGAGACTGTTGGGCAGAAGGGTGCACGGTACACCAACAGAATCCCCAGTCTGTCTCGTTCGCCCAACACCAAGTAGAGGCACTCCAGCCTCGAAGGGACTGGAAGTCCCATGAGAGAGATGGAGGCTCGGTAAACCAATGAGACCCCCCCTCCCCTCTCCTCTGGGTGTGAACAGTGCTGAACCAGATACCCGGGCGGGCACAGTTGAGAGAGGGCAACATACCCCCCTCTCCCACCCAGGTCTCCGTTATGCAAGCCAGGTCGGCCCCCTCCTCCACAATCAAGTCATGGATGAGGGAAGATTTATTGTTGACCGACCTGGCATTGAGCAGCAGCACCGTCAGGCCCGAGGGGTGGTTGACAAGGCTACCTGGCACCCTCTGGGTGGGGGAAGAACCAGAAAGAGGGACAGGTGTCAGCCATCTGTCCCTCCTTCTTCTACGCGGACACGTTAAGCCCCCACTGCTGTAACGTCCATTGCCCATGACCACGCCAATGGCAGCGCCCGCGCGCTCCCCAGGAAACATAAACGTCGACATGGCCAGGGACGACTCCATAAAAACAGATTAAACAGGATAAAATTATAAAGCAGTTAAAGAAAAGAAGAGAAGAGAAGAAAGAGAGGGGAAAAAAATTCCCCCTTCCCTAATATACAACAACAGGCGGGTCAATTTCAACCAAAGCCCCTGGCCAGCCCAGCCCCCCGCTCAGCCCCCGAACGGCTTCCAAACGGTGGCGACCACCCTTTGGCCATCACCCTTTGGCCGCCGGCCGTGCTTTGGGTCTGCAGGGCGCTTCCGAAGCCCCACCCAGTCCTGCACGCCCTCACCTGTGCGGGGGGGGCGGGGCAACCCAAACCGGACCTGCGTGCTGGCCGGTGGTACTGTCCTCCGTCGGTGGTACGTCGCGGCACGGCAGCGTGCAGCTGTTTGCGCGTGAAGGTCCTTCCTTCCTGCAGCGCGGGGGAGCAGCGTGCAGGCGCTGGTCCGCGAAGTTCCTTCCTGCAGCGCGGGGTAGGTGTTTCCTGTCCGGGCGCCGCTTCTCCATGCCGCCGGCTGCGCTTTGGGTCCGCAGGGTGCTTCCGAAGCCCCACCCGGTCCCGCATGCCATCACCTGTGCGGGGGGGCGGGGCAACCTGAACCGGACCTGCGCGCTGGCCGGTGGTACTGGCCTCCGTCGGCGGCACGGCACGGCAGCGTGCAGCTGTTTGCGCGCGAAGGTCCTTCCTTCCTGCAGCACGGGGGAGCAGCGTGAGAATGAGTAAGGAACGATGAGTGCAAAATAAATCTCTTGTGTAGAAGTGTGTGATGTATAACAGTACAATCCTATATAAGACCCAATGAGTTCCACAGGACTTAATCCCAAGTAGGTTGGTGTAGTCTTGCAGCTAAATGACCCCTTGTATGAGCCAATCAAGTTGGTCTTTCCCTCTGGATTGACACCTCCTTTTTTCAGCAGAGGGAAAAATCTATTTTATGCAATTCATATGATCAAACTATGTGGATAAACCAGGCTGCTTCACCTTCATAGTTTGTTCATACCTCTCCAGCTCCAGCTCTAGCTCTCTATTCCATTCACAGATAAGTGGCTTCTACACATCTGGGCACTATCTCCTCAAGTATATGTTAGTTGTTACTATAGTATCAGTCAAAGACTATAGTGTCAGTTAAAGCCTAGGGAAGTTTGTTTTTGGTCAAGTTTTGCCCAGTTCAGACCTTACAGACAGTGGATTCAGACACAATTAGTGCTCCAAATCCACACATTTATGACTTTGCATGTGATTTTCAGACTAAAAGAAATGGATTTGACATCACTCAAATAATGTGCACAAAAATGCATACATATACATGCATTTTACAGGTTTCAAAGTTGTATATAGTTAATACAGACATTTAGAAAATTTATGAAATATGAGTGGATTTTTAAGGAAAAAAACAAAGCTTGCACTCTGATTTGGTGTCAAAATGAGGTTTGACATGGAATTTGTGCATCCCTAGTAAAGTCTACCCATCTCCCTTTAAAGGGTCTGAACTAGCAAGTCTCAGCACCAGGTTGTAAATGATAGTTTCCATGAGTGGCATACCAGGACTTCATGTGGTGAAGATAGAAGGAGGTCACTATAAGATACACCAGGGCCAGAGCTGAAAGACATAGTAAGATGTAAATGGGAGTAATATAATAGAAAAGCAAGACATGGCTGGAAGAGGAGAACAGCAGGTAAGGGTCAGATATCAATCACGTGTAGCAGGACCAGAAGCAAAGAAGTCATCAGGAATGAGCAAAAACCAAGGCAACGCAACTAGAATCCATCATCACAAAGTCTTATGTTGCTATGGCAAAAGTGGGCAGAGCTGAGCATCCTCTATAGCCCCTGCTGTGGCTTCCAGCTGGTTTCCATGATTGTAGTGATTGTAATCTCTGCAAGCATCTTCAGATTGATACCAGTCCTGTGAGTAATTGCAAGATCAACCAGGTTGTCTGCTCTGTCAAGCTACCAAGGTGAACACTGCTGCTTAGAAGAACCTGGCAGCAAGTCTAGAAAAGCCCTTTCTGAGGCTCAAGAGGTGCTATCAGTCACAGCAGAAAACACTGAACTAGTTTGATCAATGACACAAATTCATAATGCAGCTCTATCTGTATACGTCAAAGACAGACAGACACTTTGTCAGGCAATTGACTTTGCTTGTCATTTTTTACACTAGAGAAGTTTCAGAACAATCCAGAAATTAAGAGTAAGTTGTTCCCATTCACTTCCATTGTCCTACCTAAAGTTTCTCAGTCTCTTACCCAAAGGTTCCCTTCTTTTTTCTTCTCATCAAACTCTTTTGAAAGAGCATAACTATATCCCATTTGATAACTGGATTTTTCATGTTGTTTACTCCAATGGGAAGAATAATTTTACAATTTCTCCACCATTTTGGATTAGGGATGAGAGAATCAGCAAGCTAAAGATCATTGATAGTCTCTGAGTTGCATTTCACTGTTCTGTTCATCTTCCTCCCATTCCTGATGTGACTCTTTATTGTTCAAATGAGAAAGGTGCACATTTTTGAAGTATGCATCTAAATATTTATTTTTCCCTGCTGAGTAAAGTGCAAATATCACGTTGTTTTGAAAAGGAGTGCTTTAAAGTATAGATTTTACTAACTTATTTTACAAATCCAGTTGCAACCTTGGGATCATTTGAACTTTGTCCAAAATGCACATCCAGGGTGCATACTGGGCATGTTCTGAAGTTAAACAATTTGAAATGAAATTTCCATTCACCCCTACTCAAGGTTATCAGTTGCAGAAGTGTGATTTTTTTAAAAAATATTTTCATAAATGGATGATTCATTCAAGCAGTTCTATGCAGGAGACCACAGTGAGATTATGATAAGCAATGTCAGGTATCTAGTATTGTTCAATCACTACTTTGTGTGGCTTCTGAGAAGCTATCAGGGTATACGGGAGCCTAGTGCTTCTTACTATAGTGAAGGGCTGTTTTAGTAGCAGTTGCTCAGAGATGCTGTTTAGTTGGTTATGAAAATGGTTTGTAATATTTACACTTAGGACCTGGATCAGGAAAATTCATGTTTGATTGGCTGGGTGTTCTAGCTATGTGGAAAAGAGTGGCTACGAAATGATAAAAGCGAGTTGGCAGTTGGTTATCCAGTGGTAAATAATGAAGTAGGTTAGTTGCTGGTTGGTCAGTTATTGGGTAGTATAGAAATGCAGAAGATATAAAATAAAATAAGCAAGACTAGAAGACAAATAAGGCCCAAATATCAAGCTATAGTATGATAACTATATCAGATCAGTGAACACCAGGATGAGGATGCCAGTGGTATGCTGGAAGGCTGCCATGAGATTGTACCGAAAGAAAGTTTAGACATGCATGCATTAACCACCAGATGAAGTATGTGAGCAGCCAGTATTGCAAAAGGCAGAGCTTTGATGTCGGAGAAATACTGTATTTGGGCCATGCTGGGAATTGTAGGACTTTCTTCTTTCTAAACATGTTACAAGTTTGTGCCTTAACAGGCTTGTATTAGCAACACTGTCTCTTTAGTTCTTAAGAAGTGTAAGCAAGTATTCTCTTATACATAGGATATTCTAAATAATAGTATATCCTATGTATAAAATATCCACTAGTCAGTAGCGTTAGAGCCATCTCATATCTAAGACTCTTAAACTAAGCTACTAGAAGGTTAAAGTCATTCTAAAGCTATTGGTGGCCATGGAAAGACGTCGGCTTTGTTGAATGGCAATGTTTAGCCGAAGAGTGTTCTTTGTTGCTGTGTACTCTCATGTAATATCTGACTTAAGGAGACCCTATGAATGAATGTACTCCAAAAAGTCCTGTCCATAACTCTTTGTCCCTGTCCCACTCAGCTCCTGTAAATTCAAGATCGTGACTTCCTTTATGGAATCATCCCATCTCAAATCTGACCTTCCTTTTCCTCTTCTGCCACCAACTTTCCCTAGCATGATTGTCTTCTTCAGAGAAGCATTTGCTAATAATAAGAAACTAACTACAGGCAGGATTGCTTTGTGAAGGAACAGTTCCCCTGTAGATTGTGGCAGCACTGGAGAGAGAAATCCCAACATGATAATAAGTAAATTGTTGTCTTTATGGAAGGTAATAACTCTAAACTGTACTAAAGAGGTTTCCTAATACATGCAGTTAAAATGGGGAAAGTTATTAACAATTAAGAGTTCAACCTTTCTGAGAAGATGTGACTATGATATTAGGGACTCAGTGGACCCAGATGAATTCAGATTTCTATGAATCTGCCCTGCAGATTCTTACAATAGACTGACTTTTTTCAAGTCACATGGATCCCATGAGCTTGCACACTTGTTTTCTTTAACTCTCTGTAATGTTATGCAAATTTAGTTATAGAAAATAAAACTGACCAAAAGATGCATTTCCCATTAGGCTAAAATGTGAACATACATATTTTGATGGGATTTGCATATTTTGGAAGGATTGGTGCATTTTTGGAAGTATAGCTTATAGGCACTTGTGCAAAATCCAGTTCTGTCAACAAATGGATAACAGAATGGAAAGTACCTCAAAATCCAATAAAAAGAGATGGAATGGATTTTGCAAAGTCCAAACATTGCTACATCATGCTCAGCATCCCCTGGATTCATATGCTTACTGTTTTCTGTCAGAATCCTACCACCTGTGATAAGTAACTGAAATTAATTGGGGACCAGAGTCCTGTAACGATAATTGTATTTGCAGCAGACATGCTGCCACATGTTTGCAATTGTTATGCTTTTCAATGAACCCATCATGTCACAAATCTGTTCTCACACTGCTGACAAATTGCTATCTTTTGGACAGCATCAGAAGCTGCACATGGCCTGAAGAGACTGTAATTGTAGAAGCTGTTGAATACATGACTGTATTACATTCGCCTCTGCTTTGTATTCATTCTTTGAGTAAAATGACACTGTGGTTGGAGGCAACTGAACTGTGAATGCTGGAAAAAGTTAAAGTCAGGCTTCCTGTTATACTCAGCACCAAAAAACAAAAAAACAAAAAACAAAAAACAAATATTCAGCATTAACTCATTTGAGCTTCTTAAGGGATTTAATAACCCATGCCAACTGCTGAGTAAGTTACAGCAAAAATAAACGGGTCTGTGATGAAGCTATCACTATTCTCAGTCTGGAGAAACAGTCACTTTTCTTAGGGGCTATTATAAAGCTGTAGGTTTGGGTCTTAGAAACCCAAGTCAAATCCCTACTCAGTCATGAACTTGACTGAATAATGCTGGGATGCCACTATCTGTCAGCCTAATCAAGGGCAACGCCTGTGAGGTGGATTACTGCAGCACATTTTGTGCCAGGAAATGCTATAGAAGGACCCGCAAAATGGAGGAAATGTCCATGTGTGCCACATAATAAACTTTTATGCAATAGAATTAAAGCATTACAGTGGACATCTTGCAGAGCCACATATTTGCACTTGCATTATTTACTCGGCAGTGCCAAATTGCATCCCACCAATATTCTGGGCAACATGTTATAAAGTGTGATATGGAGCTACTGGGAGAAGAAAAGTGGAATGTCAGTTCATGTCTGAGATCATTTATTTTCCACTCACTACTAATTGGTGGCCCCCCTTTTTAAAGTATGTCTCACCGAGTCACTGAACCTCAGCTATTTCCTCTGGGCTATGCAGAGTGTCAGGAAACTTGCTTGTTGCAAGAGGCTACTGAAAGGTCACAAGAAAGTTTAGAAGCCTGGGGTGGGTAGCCTAAGTTATGCTAATTTCAAAAGCCTGATGGAAATGACAAGATCAGAAATCGAGTTTATTGTGCTTCATTCCCCAGCCAACCAGTGTGCTCTTCAGCTCACTCTTTTCTCTGGCACTGCAAGTAGTTCTTCTAAGCCACGGGGCCATGAGGGGGTGACTGAGTTATTCCTACATGCACCGATGATTCAGAAGAATCACCTGGCATTTGGCATCAACCATTTTGCAACACACAGAGACCTGTTTATTACTTGGAGGGAGCCCAGACAGTCCTAAAGGGCCATGGGCTTTTTAAATTCCATATCTGAGATTGGAGACAGTGCTAGTCTCTGACCTTGGGTGGGGAGGGCAGGGTTGAATCAGAACTCCAGCTGCCCTCCTTCTCTGTCTTGTACCATCATGGAAAGAAAGACACCAGCTGCTCTGAGTGTGAACTTGAAGGAGGGAAGTTTTCGGTGGTCATGGACTGAAATAGATCAGTGGAGCCAGGTTCTGCGTTATTCTCCTCCCACCCCCTGTATCCTTCCCTTCCTCTTTGATACAGTCCAGCTAGTCTAGTGGAAGTCAGTCTGGTGGAAAATTCAGGGCTGGAGGATAGGGAAATGAACATTGCCTCCACCACTCTCCCTGCTTTGCATAGAATTCTTGTAAACCTCCAGATACTGAGGTTTATGACTGAAAGTGCAGCTCACAGGATCACAGCTTAAAAGATTTCAGAAACTTTGTTTTAGGGGTAGCAGAGTGGTAGCTGGTCTCAAAGGCAAAGCCTTTGTATTTCATTTCATTTTTTGTCCAGTTGGTCAAAGCAACAGATTCAATGTGTGATGGAATGTCTGGTTTTAGAAAAGAACCTCGATTAAAAAATCTAGGGAAATGTCTGAACACAGGAAACTTAAAATCCAGCTCTCAAGCAAATACTACCATTAGAGTCAGCTTCTAGGTTATGTTTCCATAAGGAGTCAAACTCTCAAAATGAAAAGGGACAGTTCTGACAGACTGGATCTGGTTTTCAAATAGTCATTGCAGTATATTTTTATGAAATGGTAAGTTCTGTCACTGAAGTTGTAATGACTTGGGATCCATAAGTGTGAGCCACAGAATGAAGACTGACATAAAATACTTTTGTATGCAAAATTTCTCAATTTCATTATCCACAGGTCTTCATTCTCTTAAGTAAGTGTTGAACAGTCTCTCATAGGATGGAATGTACCCAATTATCTAAGGATTCAATGACCTGGACCACATGAAGCAACAAAAGCACCAGGGGTGATCAGATATGGTGGGCTGTCATCTAATCCCAGTGTGTTTTCCTTGAGCAAACTGCCTTGAGAACCCATGGTTTGTTTTAAGATCATTGATAACCATCATGGCTTACTTTGTCATCTGAACTTGGCAGGTGATTTTGCCATGGGTTGCTAAAAAGTACTTGTCATGATTTTGGGAGCCTGGTTCAACCAAAGCATCCTACTTTAGGTTTGATGATACTTAGGAAGATACATCTGTGCCAAAGATGATGTATAGCTTGTTGAATACAGAGATGAAATATGGATGCCAATCGTCAGTAAACAAGCAGAAGAAATCTTCCATTGCCCTTTCATTTCCCTTCTTTTTCCAATTTGTTCCTGAACAGGCTTAGGGGAGCACCAAAGGTGTCTGACCAGTAGTGCATCCATTTCTTTCACCAGGCTGAGAATGAAAGAGAGCACTTCTAGCCATGAGTTTTATAGGGTTTTTCTCTCCCACTGTTGCAGAACCTGTCAAGATGCATGAAGGCTCTAACTCCCTCCCCTGCCTCACCATTCCTGGGAACAAAGCTGCTTCAGTACAGTTAACAACTTCATTGTCAATGAAAAGGCTGGCCTTTATCTATGGAATGATTGGGGAAGGCAGCTTTAACACTAGTATCTATGGTGCTTTTCTTAGCAAGCTGCAGACCACAAGGCCTTGGCATAAGCTCAATAACACACACACTTCTGAATGCAGAGAAAGTTCACTACATTATTTGTTTAACCTTAAGAGTCTCCTTGCCATTCTTCCAGTAGAACCCAAATAATAAAGGACTATGGAGTTATTTAGCAACAGAACCAAAAATGGTGCCACTGCTCGCACTTGCTAAACTCCTCCTAGCAACATGCTGCACTGCTGCAGTCTCCTTCCTCTCTCAGCATTCTATTGCAAACAACGTGATTTTTCTGCTTCATCTGCCAATGACTATTCTTTCTTCTCCTTTTCCTTGCGAGCCAGTGGTGCATAATCTACTCAACAACCTCAAGGAGCCTGCAGTTCTTCCAAGTTTAGCTTGGTCTTCATTATGCTCTGCCTATGCATTCCTAGAAAAAGATTTCTGAAAGTTCCATCCCAGCTCCAAGCATGCCAAGACATAAAGAACCCTGCAACTGCATAACCATTCATATCCCATATACCCAAGGTGCACAGTGCTCTGTCTGCAACTATTCCAGCTCCCCACAATATTTATAGAGAGCCTTTAGGAACTACAAACTTCTCTGGATCATCTTTACTGTCCCACAAGTTGAGATAAGTTCACCATATATATACATGAGAACAATCAGCCCAAAATATTTTTCTCCTACTGCAACAAAAGCAGTAATCATGAAAATGCTCCATGAACCCAAAGAAGCTCCATCTAAATCAATGAACATGGGCAGCACCATTCTGGAAGTGGATTGCAGTACTTCTTCAAGGGAAATGTTGTTGGACCTGAACCTTTCTGTAGAAGGTATGGATACCTTGCAATTTACCAGAGTATTTGTGGTCAGGTGAGGTATTTCATCAGAGCTGCATTCACTAGAATAACGTAGGTTATTACACCCCTGCAGCACACCCCTGATTCCTTTGTAATCATACACCATATGAGCATCCTTTCCTTCAACTGTAGCTTATGGCACCAAACCAGCCTCAAAAGATGGCCCAACAGAAAACCTTTTACTGCTGCCTTTCTTTGCACGTATATCTGTAGCAAACTTGGGCATTATAAATTTCCCCCCTTTCCCAGTTATCTGCCCAACTGAATACCCTCTGCAAGCCCCCCTCATCTATTTTTCCACATTATTATTATATCCCATATTATAATTATATCCCATTCTCATACTTCAGAGCATATTCCATTTATGAACCACTCATTCCATCAGTATCACTTTAGTTAGTACTTCCCATAGAAGCAAAGCCGTTAGCCGGTCAAGTTCAGTTTCTTCAGATGCCTTACCAACCTGATTTAGATTATATCTAAGCAGCACACATACACACGTGGTAAAATACAATAAAGTGCCATAAGGTTTTATAAAAATACAAACACTTTAAGCAAAAATTTTAAAAAATCATCAGCTAAAAAGCATACAATAAAGAACAGCCCTGTCAAAACTGAATGAACAGCAGAGTTGTGGGGAGATGAGAGTGCAGGAACCAGGATGATGGCAAAGTCTGGGTTGCAAAGCAGGTGAGGAGGGAGGCTTAAATACTCATGCCTATCATCATCTTGAAGACTGTGTATGGGAGGAGTGGGCAGCATGAGCAAAGTACAATTATTTGGATAAAGAGAAGCATGGGGAAACCAGGTACCTGTGGTGTAAGCCTAAACTCAAATCACTATTCAGGCTGCCAGAAGCCAGGGAGCAGGAGGAATGGTGAAAAGTAGTTACATCTCCAACTGACAGAGGGCAGAGCTGAGAGCACAGACAGGAGGGTGAGAGAATGCTGCTTCCCTGTAGGAGAGGGGAGGCAGGTGAAGAGGGAGCCAGCATCCCAACCTCTTCACAGGGTGCTGAAGCTCAGGGTGGAGGGAGAACAGAATGGTGAGCAATTTGCTAGTTTACCACTGTCAGAGAGCCAAAGGGGTGGGGGGAGAGATGATTAGTGAAACCTGCTTCTCAGCAGGGAGAGAAAACATTGTACTATTCACAGATAAATTGCAAGACAAAAATAAAAAAGCAGGAAAGGAAAAGGCTTACAGGATTTTTTTTTAATTGTAAGAACAAGTATGTGAGGGTATCTGTCTGCCAAGAAGCAAAGGGATCAGAACACTATCTATCAAGAGCCAGTAGTGGTGAAACATACCCAGAACATTTAGCAGACTAATAATACAAACACTACTGATGTAGCAAAGAAGACAAATTTGATATGATGGGAATTTTCCAACAAAGACCCCTGGCTATGGACCTGGAGTGGGCAAGAAGAATATGTTGGAAGCAAGCCGTGACAAGCCTTGGAGAGGATGCATGTCTATTGGCTCCATTGTGGGTTATCCAGGGAACAGCCATCCAATTCTGCAGATTCTCAGGATGGCTTAGTGAGACATATGAACCTGTCCTTTCCTGAAGTGGCATGGAAATCACTGCACCTTTCTACATTGCATCTTTATGTAATGGTGATGTTTCTAAGTCACACTGAAGGATCCTATATTGCACTGGCCCTTCTTGCTTGCCATACCAGTGAGTTCTCAGCACTGCGTTCTCTATTTGTTTTCTACAGTGTGTGAAGCAGTGGTACAACTTTGGCATAGCCTGAAATGCCTGATGCTGCCTAATCTTGGAAGCTAAGTTGGGCTGGGCCCGATTGAAATCTGGATGGGTGACTAAATGTTGTGAATGGCCCATAGAGCTTTGGCTTCAATATAGAAATGTATGGAGTAGTAATGGTAGTATTAAGCAGCAGTAGCAGGGCCTGTTTGCAATAAGTGCACGCGCACACACGTGTGTGTGCATGCATGTCCACACACATGCGTGTGTGTAGTTGCTGGTTTTTCATTGTCTGTGTGGTCTTTTCATGATTCGCTTCATGAATCCCACATCAGCAGCACCCAACTCCTGAGCAAGGTAGCACTACAATGCAAAACAGCTGGGCTTCCAATTCCTTCCACATAGAGCTTCTGATGTTTCTGCACCAGCACAGAAGAGAGAAACTGCATCATCTGCTATGCTGCTAGAGTAACATAGGAAGCCAACCTAGGTGCCAGGCTTTGACATGTATACATATTTTTCTGAAGTTTCTCATGAAGTTGTATATCTGTCACCAATTATGGAACTCTGAGTGCTGGGGAAAAACAATCTTATCTTTTCTTTTCTTTTCTTTTCTTTTCTTTTCTTTTCTTTTCTTTTCTTTTCTTTTCTGATGTGTGAAAATTCTAGTGACTAGCTTCTATGCCATGCATTTGTGCCAGAAAGATTTATGTGTGTCTGCAATACTAAGTAGAAAGGAAGCCTTTCCCACAGGATACAGTATCAGTACCCTGCTTCTGAGGGATTAGTTCTTTCAAATTACTCATGGGACATATATTTAAATTGCTTTGGGTGTGAGTAATGGTAAGAACAATCTTAGTGCTCAGTGTCACCACCTGTAAGTTCTTGAAAATAACCTGATGATTACCAGGTGTAATGAGATGGTGGTTCGACATTAAAAAGAGAAAAATCACGGTGTTCATAAGAATCAAAAATCAGCTGAGTTTTTGTGGGAATTCATTGCTGGGTCATGCTGTACTCACGTACCACACGAAGACCAAGAGTATTGTAATTTACCTATGTAACCATATAAGGCTTGTAACCATATAAGGCTTGTAAACATATAAGGCTTGTAACCTAAGCATTAAGGTGTTGGCTGCTTGTATACGACAGCTAATTGGCTGTATTCAAATGCCTAGGTAAAAAGTGTGAAGTAATAAAAGCAGATGCCGGTGGTGAGGGGAGAAGAAAAAAAAACTTGGGGAAGAAGAAAAAACCTTGGGGGAAGAAGTTTTTGCTGTTCTCCCCCTGCAACTAAACCGAGCATGCTTTGTAACTGATTTCTGGACTGCAGTCTTTTTTTCTTCCTTTAAACTTTCTCGCGCCACTTGCCGAGGTTGACCGGCTGGCCCAGCCAACCCGCCACAAGTGGTGCCCTCTCTGAGGCTTTTCAAACTTTTCAAACTTTGTAAGGCAAGCGGTTTGCCTTGATTCAACCCCGGCTGCTAGCTGGCGGTTCCCGCGATCGTCACCTCCCCACGCCCGGCCAGGGCTACAGGCACGCCACGCATCTTCGGATCCCGGTGAGTGTGACTAATTTAAGTTAGAGCGCCATTGAAATGGGCTCTTCATTGTCTGCCGAGCAGCAGGCGTTTAAAAAGGACCTCCATTTTCTACTTACTAAAGAGGGACACTCTGTCACTGAAAGTGAAGTTCAAGATTTAATTAAAGCAATTGATGACGTTTGCCCCTGGATTCCAGAGGCAGGCACATTGAAGCTTGAAGATTGGTGTAAAATTGGGTCCTGTTTTCAGGATCATCCCAGAATAACTTCCAGGATTTTATTCACGTGGTGTAAAGTCCGGGCTTGTTTAAAAGGACTAACGCCGACTAATATATTATTTAATCAACAACTAGAAGCTGAAACCGCACTAAATCCACCCCTGCCGCGAATTTTACCCCCCACGCCGGTCCCGATCCCTAGAGCCCCTCCTCCTCCTCTATATGAGGAGCGCCACCATCTTCCGCCGTCTAAACCGCCTGACGATCTGGGATTGGATGAGGAACTTGCGGTGACCCTGGCCCCTGCGATGCAGCGCACAGCAGCGTTAGCCGCTGCCTTGCAAACAGCAATTATGGAGGAAGGGGATCCGGGATCGCAAGAGATTCCAGCAGCGTTTCCCGTGCTCAGAGGGGCCCCCGGGGGAAGAGGCATGCAAGCTGTCCCAGATAGATATGAACCGCTTCCGTTGCAAACTTTAAAAGAGTTACAGCGATCAATCCGGGATAATGGTATTCAGGCACCCTATACCAGAGCGTTGCTTGAAGGCATGTCCCTCCAGAGGCTAACGCCCACGGATTGGAAAATGATCCTCTGCTCTCTCCTCCCCCCCGCTCAAAGCCTCCTTTGTATGGAGGCTTGGCGGCAAGGTGAGACTGCACAGGCGGTGCAGAATGCTATGAATAACATTAACATCACAGAGGACATGCTAATGGGGGAGGGAGCCTTCGCGACGGCCGTTCAACAAGTTGCGTTGACTGATCAAGCTTTGACTCAAGTGGCAAATATAGTTGTAAAAGCCTGGAAAAAGATCCCAGAGCCTGGAGACAATTCATTATCCAGCTTCGTTAATATAAGGCAAGGCACTACAGAGCCATATACTGATTTCATTAATAAACTAATGCGGGCAGTGGAACGCCAAATCAACAGTCCTAGAGCTCGAAAATTATTGCTCAAGCAGCTAGCGTTTGAAAATGCAAATGAGGACTGTAAAACGGCCCTCACACCCATTT
>NW_025335438.1:22807125-22811475 GCF_004798865.1 Varanus komodoensis
TCACATGGAGATGGGTAGAGACCTGTTCTCCCCTGCAGAGGAAGGCAGGACACGCTCCAATGGAGCAAAGCTCAGGGAACCAAGGTTCCATTTGAATGCCAGGAAGCACTTCCTGACAGTTAGGACCCCAAGGGTGTGGAATGGGCTTCCACGAGAGGTCATTGAGGCCCCATCGGTGCAGGTGTTCAAGGATAGGCTGGACGTGCACATGGTGGGCATGTCGTGAGCGGAGCCAGCTGGTGCCGAGGTCAGACTAGATGGCCCGGGAGACCCCTTCTGACTCCATCTGTTTCTATGTTTCTATATTTCTAAAGTTTCTCAGATTTGTCACAAGCTGGACTCCACTAGTGACTCAGATTCCTTAGGGGAGGTGCCAATGTTACCGTCTTGTCACAATTGTTGGATGAGTTTCAGTTATTGCAGCCTGATGACGTGGACAAGGTGCTTGGGCAAGTATGTACCACCACCTGTGTACTGGACCCCTGCCCATCATGGTTACTATCCAAAGCCAAACACAGGATTGGTACCTGAATCCGGGAGGTCATCAACACCTCTTTGAAGAATGGCCGGGTGCCTGCCCCTCTAAAAGAGGCGGTGGTCAGGCCAGTCCTAAAGAAGGGGTCCCTGGATCCTGAGATGGCCTCCAATTATAGACCGGTGGCCAACATCCCGTTTTTGGGCAAGGTGCTGGAGTGGGTGGTGGTGGAACAATTCCAAGCTCTCTTTGATGAGACTGATTATCTGGACCCATTTCAGTCTGGCTTCAGACCCGGGTATGGTACTGAATCTGCCTTGGTCACCCTGTATGATGACCTGTGCAGGGAGAGAGTCAGGGGGAATGCGTCCCTGTTGGTTCTCCTGAACCTCTCAGTGGCTTTCGATACCATTGACCATGGTATCCTTCTGGATAGTCTAAGGGGGCTGGGAGTAGGAGGCACTGCTTGGCAGTTGTTCCGCTCCTACCTCATGGCCGATTCCAGAAGGTGGTGCTGGGGGACTTTACCTCTGCACCATGGCAGTTGCGCCATGGAATTCTGCAGGGGTCAATTCTGCTCCCCTTGCTCTTCAACATCTACATGAAACCGCTGGGATAGGTCATCTGGAGGTGTGGGCTGTGGAATCATCAGTATGCTGATGATACCCAGCTCTACCTTTCTTTTTCAACCAATCCAGGTGAGGCAGTGGCTGTACTGAACCGGTGCCTGGTCAAGGTAATGGGCTGGATGAGGGCCAATAAACTGAAGCTCAATTCAGACAAGACAGAGGTCCTGCTGGTAGGTGGTTCGAGCTCCTGGGTAGGTGACTTGGATCTTGTCCTGAATAGGGTTGCACTCCCTCTAAAGGACAGGGTCTGCAGCTTGGGACTGCTCCTCCACCCGGAGCTGACTTTGGAAGCTCAAGTGTCGGCGGTGGCGAGGAGCGCTTTCCATCAGTTTCAGCTTATCCATCAGCAGCATCCCTACCTGGAGGAGGACTGCCTAGCGACAGTGACGCATGCATTGGTTACTTTCTGGTTGGATTTCTGTAACACGCTCTACGTGGGGCTGCCCTTGAAGACAGTCCAGATACTTCAGATGGTGCAAATAGAGCAGCCAGGTTGCTGACAGGGACTGGGCGTTATTCTCATATAACCCCAGTCCTCTACCAGCTTCACTGGCTTCCCATCAAAGTCCGGATTCAATTCAAGGTGTTGGTAATTACTTATAAAGCCCTTAATGGCTTGGGACCCAGATACCTGAAGGAACGCCTGCGGCCATATTTGCCCTCCTGCCCCTTGAGATCGGCAGCAGGGGCTCTCCTCTGGGAGCCTTCCATAAGAGATATCAGGAAGCAAAGCAAAGCAGGGCTTTCTCTATGGTGGTGCCCCACCTATGGAATGCGCTCCCCAGAGAGGTCCGCCTGGTGCCATTGTTATTTGTTTTTTGGCGCCAGGCCAAGACCTTTTTATTCAAACAATATTTTAATCATCTTTAATATTTATAGTTTTAATTATGCAGCCAGTGTGTTTCCAAGTTTTAATTGTAATTCTATTTGTTTTATTTATTTGTTGTTGTGAGCTGTCCCAAGGCTGTGTAGCAATGGGGATGGCATATAAAAACGTTAAATAAATAAATAAATGATCTAGCTTCAGCAGCACACATGTGATTAGGGCAGGTTTTAACCTCTTTTCCAGTCCAATGATAGTAGTAAGGATCACAGAAAGTGCGTGCATATGTCCACACATGTCCAATCCTTGTCTACCCACCTTATATTCAATGGTTCTCCTGACCAAGGAAATTTGCCTACTCTGACTTGGCAAGTGGTCCACAGAAAATGGCTGAAGAACAGAGGTGATTATAGCTCTTTTCAGACAATTGTTTGATTTAAGGAAGACTTTAAGTGTCTGCTGGGATGCAGCCAGCATGTCAGTTCTTCCTCCTATGTCTCTAGATATGTCAGCCTGCCGTATTCAGTTTAACCCTTGCTACATTCAGCCAGCAAGATCTGAAAGGGAGTTCTATTCACTTTCACCTACATGAGTGGAATTATCTTAGTGCATTCAACAACTCTGTTGGTTTCTGCAGTTTGTATTCAAGAAAATGCAAGGAGAACTCCCTTTCAGACCATGTCAGATCAACATGACAAGGTCTGAACTGAGAGTAGCAAGGCAGGTGTGCCTGCAGATGTAAGGTTAGGAGCAGTATACATAGACTCACCCTAGTAAGCCCTTTAAATCTTCACACTTTCAAACAAATGGCCAAAGAAGGCATACACAAAATTTTCAGTAATGCCAGAAAAGCAAGACAGGATTTCCAACATGTCATTTACATATTTGGAGGACTTATCCAAATCTCCAAAGTTACTTAATGTCATTAAAATAAATTAACAAGATTCCAATGGGGAGGAGTGTGTGCATGAGAGAGAGAGAAAGAGAGAATGAAAGTGGCAAGAAGAGGTGATGTGAGATCAGGCTGAATTTAGAATAAAGTAGTTAAAGCACACCTAACTGAAAGTTTCCTGAGCTTGTGACATACATATTTGCAGATGATTGCTAAAATTCCACACACACCCATTTCATGAAGTGTGAAAGAAGGATGTCATTGCAAATTATATCGAAGCTTTAAACATTGCCATTATTATGTATGCTTCTCTGCAAGATTCTGAATAATTTGCCAGTATTACAACTTTCCACAAAATCAGTTCCAACAAGATATAGCATTCATTTCTGACATGTATGCTGCCCAGGTGCATATTTCAAAATCTATGTATCAGAACTTTGAACTGCCTTCTCTTTCACTTTCTTAGAAGATCACACTGAAGATCTGTGTTTCACACAACCAGAGGGGCTGATTTGTTTTTCTAATATGGAATAGAAAGTGTTAGTCACACATTGTTGTATACGAGTTTGTGTTTTTTTCTTCTTCTTGCCTTTTTTTCCTTTTAAACTGCAGCATGCTTTCCTGTCATCAGTTGCTTTTGGTGAATTGCTGACATTTAGAAAGAGCATTTTAAATCTGCAAAAATTGCAGACCTACTGAGAAAACCACTTTCCTTTTAAAAATACTTTTCAGAAATGGAGAGCCCTCTATACCTTCTTAAGAGTTCGTGGCAAACAGCACTTTGATAACAAGAGTAAATGAAATGTATTTGTCATTTACTATAAAACTTAATCATGAAAAATTTTCTCAATATTCATTTGACTGTGGTTTGTAATCCTTTAGGACTTTCTTCATAATGTGACAATAATTAATTTCCACCCATAGTCATCTATTCCTGAAACTGGAAAGGTCCCTTCTACTCTAGTGCTTAAAACTGTGGCGGGTTGGCTGGGCCAGCCAGTCAACCTCGGCAAGCGGCACGAGAAAGTTTAAAGAAAGAAAAAAAGACTGCAGTCCAGAAATCAGTTACAAAGCATGCTCGGTTTAGTTGCAGGGGGAGAACAGCAAAAACTTCTTCCCCCAAGGTTTTTTATTCTTCCCCAAGTTTTTTCTTCTTCTCCCCTCACCACCGGCATCTGCTTTTATTACTTCACACTTTTTACCTAGGCTTTTGAATACAGCCAATTAGCCGTCGTATACAAGCAGCCAACACCTTAATGCTTAGGTTACAAGCCTTATATGGTTACAAGCCTTATATGGTTACAAGCCTTATATGGTTACATAGGTAAATTACAATACTCTTGGTCTTCATGTGGTACGTGAGTACAGCATGACCCAGCAATGAATTCCCACATCTCCTCCGTTTTGTTTATTTAAATAGACTATCACTTCTGTACTGGTGAAGTCAATTTTTGCCAATTGTATACGTCAGGAAGAGATGATTCCAGAGAACCTCAACGAACAAGCAGAGGGTACCCCACATCCTCATAAG
>NW_025335438.1:22811575-22866075 GCF_004798865.1 Varanus komodoensis
TTGGTGTATCCCAAAACTCCTCAGTTTCTCCACCAGGATATCATGGGGCACTTTGTCAAAGACCTTGCTGAAATCCAGGTATACCACATCCACTGCATCCCCTCCATCTAGCCATCTCAAAACCTTGTCATAGAATTCCACAAGGTTTGTGTGGCAGGACCTGTTTTTGCAGAAGCCATGTTGTGTGGCTGTCAGCCTTCCTTCCCTATCTAGCATCACTAGATCTCTCTCTATTATGAGCCTTTCCAATGTTTTTCCTACAATGGACGTAAGGCTAACCAGTCTATAATACCCCATGTCCTTTCTACTACCCTTTTTGAAAATTGGGACCACTGATGCCACCCTCCAGTCCTCTGGAACTTCAGCCGTTCTCCACGAGGTCTCAAAAATGGAGGCCAGCGGGCGTGAGAGAACCCCTGTCAACTCTCTAAGTATTCTCAGGTGTAACCCGTTAGGGCCTGGCGCCTTTGTAATGTCCAATGCCCTGAGGAGCCCCTCGACTTCAAGGGCCTCATCTAATCTCCTATGCGGATCTCCCCCGTCCAGCTTTGGGGAGAACACAGAGGCAAAATAGTCATTTAGCAGCGGTGCCTGTTCTCTCATATCAGTCACTGGATCTCCTTCCTCCTTATTTAGTGGTCCCACCACTTGTCTCCCCTTCCTCTTCCTATTTACATGCTGAAAGAAGCCCTTTTTGTTGCTCTTGATATTCTTGGCAAGTCTCAGCTCATAATCAGCCTTAGCCTTGCGAAGAAACCTTCTGCAACGGGCCTCCTCCTCCCAGTATACCCTTTTGTCTATTTGCCCTAGTACCCATTTCCTACAGAGGTTCCTCTTTTGTCTAATCCCTCTAACCACCTCCTTTCACATCCATGGCAGCACTCTCCTCTGCCTCCCCACCTTACTGACTAGAGGTATCGTCATGGTTTGCGTCTCCAAAACCTCCCTTTTGAGTGCCATCCACTGCTCCTCAACTCACTTACCTTTCAGTAACCTATCACAGGAGACCTTCCCCAGTCTGGCCTTCAGTTGGCCAGTGTTGGCCCTCTTTAAGTTCCAGCTTCTAGTGCTCGACCTGCTGCACATCCCCAGTCCCCTGATCTCAAAGCAAAGGATGGAGTGATCACTCGCATTCAGAGCTCCCCTAATCTGTACTTCATCTATCAGCTCCTCCCTATTGGTCAAGACCAAGTCAAGGATGTTTCCCCCCATTGTCACCTCTCGGACCCTCTGTGTGAAAAACCCTCCCTCTATAGCTTCTAGGAAGCAATGTGACCTGGCTGTCACTGCCGAGTGAGTCTCCCAACTAATATCCAGGAGATTGAAATCTTCCATAATTACTGTGTCTCTCCCCCAAGATATCCTTAGAATCAGGTCTGTCAGGGCATCATCCAGGGACTATCTCCTTGAAGTGCTGGGCAAAGTTGTCACAGTGGGTTATCGAGGGTGGTACAGGACCTTTTTTGGGGCCTGGCTGTACCAGCCCCTGTACCACCTGAAAAAGTTCCGCTGGATGGCACTGTGAGGAGGCAATGGAAGTGGAGAAGAATTTCTTCTTCGCCGCCCTCACCGTCACAGCATAGGCCTGATAATGGGCTCTTAAGTGTATTCGGTCAGATGCATCCCGAGATTTTCTCCACCTATGCTCTAGTCATCTCCCAACCTGCTTCATTGCCTGTAATTCAGGTGTGTACCACGGGGATGAATGGGTGGGAGAGGACACTTAGGAGCGATCGTGTCAATAGCTCTAGTCATTTCCCCATTCCACAGTTCGACCGGAGCATCAACAGGAGCGCCAGCTTTATCAACTGGAAACTCCCCCAGGGCTTTCAGGAATCCATCTGGATCCATCCCGCTCCAAGGGTGGACCCACACAATAGGGTCCACATCCTTACAGAGGGAAAGGCCACCATCGAGCTCAAACCTCACGAGAAAGTGGTCTGGCCATGACAGGGGAGTCAGACACAGATTCTTCACCCTCAGATCACCCTCTTCCTGTCCTGTCGAGAAAACCAGGTCCAGCGTGTGTCCACATTCATGGGTCAGGCCAATGACATGTTGAGACAGCCCCATGGCCGTCATGGAGGCCATGAAGTCCTGAGCCACCCCGGGCAGATCAGTCTCGGCATGGAGATTGAAGTTCCCCAGGACCAGCATCCTGGGAGTCTTCAACACCAGGTCTGAGACGATCTCCGTCAGCTCAGGCAGGGAGTCTGTTGGGCAGAAGGGTGCACGGTACATCAACGGAATCCCTAATCTGTCTCGGTTGCCCAACACCAAGTAGAGGCACTCTAGACCTGGTCTTGAGAGGACAGGGAGCCCCGCAAGGGAAAGAGAGGCTCAATGAACTAAAGCGACCCTCCCTTCCCTCCGCCCTGGGTGTGGCCGATGCTGAACCAGAAACCTGGGCGGGCACAATTGAGAGAGTGATACGTTCCTCCCCTCTCCCGCCCAGGTCTCTGTGATGGAAGCCAGGTCAGCCACCTCATCCACAATTAAGTCGTGGATGAGGGATGTTTTATTATGGACCGACCTGGCATTAAGTAACAGCACCGTTAGGCCCAAGGGCGATTGATAAGCATACCCAGAACCTTCCAGTTGGGGGAATAACCAGAAGGGGAGACGGGTGTCAACCATCTGTCCCTCCTTCTTCTATGCGGACCCATTAAACCCCCAATGCCATAACGCCCAATGCCCATAACCACCCCAATGGCAGCACCCAGGCGCTCCCCAGGCAACCCCATAGAAGCAGCCAAGTGTGAATCCATTAAAAACAGACAGAATAAAACAGATAAAAATAATTGAAAACAATAAAACCTCACCACCCCCCAACAGCAAATTAAGAAAGCCGACCCATAGAGTCCCTGGCCAGCCCAGCCCCGAATGGCCCCAAATGGCATCACTGCCCTTAGGCCACCGGCCCGAAGCCGCCGGCCCCGGTCCTGGCAGGCGAGTTAAAGCCCACGGCTCCTCCTCTGCGCCCCGCCCCCTGAGTGGCTCAGCTTTCACCCAAGTGGTGGTGGGCCCACAGGCTGGCAGCGTTCCGGCAGTGGTCTTCCAGGTGGCGGTGGTGGCGGCAGCAGTACGGCGGCGGCGCAGTGGGTCTTCCCAGGCTGCGAGGGTGGGCAGTCCGTCCCTTCTGTCCCTTCTGCGGTGCCGGCTCGGTCCCGGCAGGTGAGTTAAAGCCTCCTCCTCTGCGCCCTGCAGCTCTCACCCACACCGGAGGGGGGGACGGAGCAGGGCCCGTGGAGCACTCGCCGGCAAGGTGGTGGTGGTGGGCCTGCAGGCCGGCAGTGTCTGGTATCTATCATGTGGTAGAAAGACTGTAACCTCCCTGCATCCTAGAGATATTGCCCCATCCTTCCACGCACGTCTGTGAAATTCTTTCCTCCATGTGAAAGAAGTGGGCTGGTAGGAGCCTACTGCTAAAGGGCACTTTGTGGCCCATGGAGTGCATGTTGCTCCACTTGTGCTAAGTTACACTGAAGATCAATATTACATGGCCATGCAAAAGCACAAACCATTCAGAATGTATAAATAAGAGAGGTACTTCCTCATGTGATGGTAATAAGCATAAACAACAACATCTATGAAGAGGCAATGCCAACAACCATCTTTACTTCCTATCATGTGGTTGAAAAGAGTTCCAAAACTCCCATGATTGGGTCATAAAGTACTTCCATAGCAATGGCTTTGTTTGTGGTTTGGGAGGAGGAATGTGCAAAGACCTGTGGTCTTTGGAATGCTCTTCAAAGACAATAGGATTGTGCTATGTAAATTACAGCTTACCCTGGAGAATATATGTATTTCTAAATATATTTTTCTCCATTGTATGCATTCCTTAAATGTATCCTTTTCTCCATTGAAAAAGCGGTTTTGTGAACATTTTCCAAATGTACCCATTGACTGGGGACACGTTACTGCCCTGCCATTCAAATGTTTATATGTAACCCCCTGTCTTTAAACACATCACATTTCTCAAATCTATGAACTTGGCTAAAATATATTCCACTTGACATGGAAATTGGATTTTCACCCTTCTGCATTTTCTAGTTCTAGTAGTAACTGCATAAGGTCGTGCGGAATACCACTCTTTTCTCTTTTTCTCCTAGCACAGTTCTCCTGTGAACTATGAGCTTTGCTATAGTGAACACAACAGAATATGTGTCCTGGATCTTCTGAACTGTGCCCAGAATCTTTAGACTTCCCTCAAGGCCATAATCTGCTTTACTACAATCCAGCGTCTTCCATCTGAATTCAGTAGCCTTGCAGTTACTAAACTACCTTAGAATTCACTCCCTCGGAAGTCCAAAAAGGACAGTAGCATGAATGCATCAGCCTGTTAAACTATAGGAGACATTGTCACTTTTCATTTCACAATCTGCTCATCATTTCTCTCTCACACTTCCTAGTCTTATGTACCTTGCTATGAAGGGGGGGGGGGAAGGGCAGGAAAAGCTGCCTATGAAATACTTCTATTTTATACTGCATCAGTTTACTATGCCCAGCTTGACTTTTGGCTCCTGGAGAAGCTCAGTGGCTTCAGCACAGTGAACGATTTGATTAGCCCCAATAGAGGCAGGCAGCAGATTATAGCAAAAGAAAGAATAGAATTGTAAAGTTCTGCCAACACTGAGAAATCTGGATCATTTGAGCTTGGTGGATATCCTGTCTGCTTCCAATCCAATGGAAAAGAAGTGGACTGGGGACCTTTTTGCAGGTTTCTATCTCAAAAATGGGCTGTAATTTGCGCATTTAAATAAAAAAGCTAAGGAAATTTGCTCAAAGTGTGCAATTTGGAAGCCAAAACAATGGTGTTCTTTTGCAATTTGTGCAAAAAAGCACAGGTGTTTTTTTCCAATTTGCACATATCATATTATGCAGGCAAGTTTCCTTAGGGGTTTCTTTTATAATGCACAAACTCTGACCCATTTCCATGAGCCACAAGCAGGTTCACATGTACCACAGTGAGTCAGTGCCATCACAGGGCTGGCAAGCCAGAATCCAGGAGACTGAGCTTGAAAATCTATCAGGTGTTCACCCAGCTTATTTGATTTCCCATATATTCCCTAAGGCTGACTCCATCATCACTCTGCCAACAGAAACAGGGCTTTTAAACTAGTTTTACAGCAAGAAAAAGGCCTAATGACCTTTTCTTGTAAAGTTAATTACATATGTTCAACCCTTCCACTCATCCCAAATCCATTTGAAGACTAGTCCTCTGAAAGGAGCCACTTGGCTCAGGGAATTTTCTTCCCTTTTATTTCTAATCACCATTCTTTTTCAGGACTGGATTTGGGGTGCCAGGAAGCTACCCCTCAGCTGTCAATGCATGCACAAAACTGCTATTAAACAAAGAAACAAACAGCCTGCTGGGACAGTAACTGCCCCCCTCACCCCACCCTAGATCCAGATCTGCCCTTTTTGTACTTTTCCACTCTATCCTGGTTTCCTTTCTCCTTACTACATCCAGAGCAAGATGTGGGGAGTTTCATGATCTAGTGGAAGTAGGTAAGAGAAGTTCTAAACTGTATTTGTCTTTCTACAAGAAAACACAATGATTTGCTGTTCTCCCTCCTTACCCAAATCTTTGGGAAAAATAGGTACACTTCATTGCAGAAGAAGTCAGGTGCTACTTGGTCAGTTGGTACTCTTTGGGTATACATTACTCCTAAAAATACATTGTTGCCGAACATGCATTTTTGCAATCTATTTTCTAATATAATGCATATTATATATATACACACACACACACGTGCGCGCGCGCGTACACAAAGACACTTGATATTCACTGCTCCAAAATTTCTGGAAGTGCAGCAGTGTAGAAATACTATAAATAAAACAAATACAGATTATACATCCTTTGTGAAGTTCAAAGAAGTGAAGTTTCAATGGATAAATGAGTTTTGTTTCCTACAGTGAATAGAAAGTACAACCTTAAATATCCAGGTGAATGAATTTTGCACTAAAATATCCAGGTGAATGAATTTTCACCACCACCCCTAAGCTTAGTCCCAAAAAAGGTAATCTTTGGGAACTGCTAAGATCTATGATGCACAAAAAGCTGTGCTTTTCATCTATACTTTTATGTTCCTTTGTTCCAGCCTGAATGAAAGTTGTTGTTATTATTATTTTCCACAAGATGCCTAGCATATAGTAGATGTGATGATAAAGAATCTATGCAATCTATGAGTTCTTTGTACTGTTTTACCTCACCATTCTGACTCAGTTCTCTGGATATTTCCAAAGAAATTTGAATTATAATAGAGGTATAGCTTCAATTCAATCCTATCATTAAATGAAAACAAAACAGAATTTCTGCTATGTTTTTGTTGTTACTACAAATAGGACATTGCAGCTTGAATGCAAGATATATTTTTTCTTCTACATAGCCATTTTGAAACACAAGTACTAGCAGATATTGATTAAAATGCAAGAAAAAAACACTTAGGTCCTCTACTATGGATTTCCTTTTGTTTTAGAATTCAGTATAGGATGCATGGGGAAAATTGAAGCAGCATGTAATCTTTCCAAAGGAGGTTTCCTCTGTAAGTTTTCTCTGTAACGTTTTTCATAAAATATTTAGAATATAACATATTTTATTCCTGAAAAATAAAAGTTGTGTTGGGGTGGCTCTCCTGATGATGGCTCACAGTCATTATCAGGAAACAGAAGAATGTGTGATTAGACTTTTCTGGCCAACCCTGTAAGCACTTGTAAGAGCATCCTTAAGTTAAAGGATGAGATCCTCTAGCCTGTGGACCGACTCCAGCCCATGAGTGTGGTGTCCCTGTTTCGCCCACCAAGTTTCTTTACTAAAAACTTTCCCTTCTCCGAATGCCTAACCCTTTCCCCTGCCAAAGAGTCAACACGGAGTAAACAGACAGGGACTCTGGGAGGTAAAAAGAATCTTCTGCTTTATTAGAAAGGCTTTCATAAGTGTGCGTGTGTGCGTGCATGTGGTTGAATGCAAGAGAGCAAGTCCCAAGAGTCTGTGTTGAGCAGACTCTCTGTAAGGTATTTATACGTCAAAAATACAGCTCATTTTTCAGTACTTATCCATTGCTCCTCCATTGTTTTTCCCTCTCCCTCCCTTTATCTGAGCTGCATTCCAGCCTTATCTGAGCCTGTCCAGCCATCTGGTCACAGATGCTTTTTTAAAAAGAGGTTGTAGGGATTTGATCACATACTGACTCCTAGCATTTTTTCTATTCCTAACATAACCACTGAAAGAGAATGGCTTCTTCCTGAGATCAGCAGCAGAAGCCCTCCTCAAGGAACCCTCTGTGAAAGATATTAGGAGACAGAGTACCTGGAGGAGGGCCTTCTCTTCAGTGGCGTCCCGCCTATGGAATGCGCTCCCCAGAGAGGTCCACCTGGCGCTGTCATTATATGTTTTTCGGTGCCAGGTTAAGACCTTTTTATTTAATCAATATTTTAATAAGTTTTAATATTGAATTTTATCATCATATTTCAATTGCAGCCAGAGTGAGTTGTTAATTAATTTATGTTATGTTAGATATTTGTATTTTATTTGTGTAAGCTGTCCTGAGGCTCTTGCAAAGGACGGCATACAAATATCCTACATAAATAAACAAACAAACAAACAGGGCACCAGGAGAAAGCGGGGCACATGAAGAAGACATCCTGAATTGCTCCACTTAGAAACATAGAATCAGAGCAAGTCAGGAGGGGTCTCCTGGGTCTTCTAGTCTGACCCAGCTCTATCTGGCTCTGCTCATGACATGCCTACCATGTGCATGCCCAGCCTATCCTGGAATAGCTTCACCAATAGGGTTTCAACCACCTCTTGTGGAAGTCCTAGGGATCCTAATGTTGTAACCCCCCTCTTAATCGAACATGCAGCTAGGGCATGGCTTGTCACAGGTAAGAAGCATGATCAGAGTGTCCTGTTCGCGTAAGAACAAGAACCCCAACGAATGTGCACGCTACGCAAGGCTGACCACAAAGCAGCCTTTGTTGCTACGCTCCAGCATAACGTCAGGCCCTGTACCCTCACTTGCTTGCTTTAGCATAAAAAAAATGTGTGCGAATGTAGCTCAGTGGATTTCCCCTATTGTTCGCTGTTATTCAAGCACCTGCATAGCCGTCCGTGTAAAAGAGTATAAAAAATCCTGCCTTCGATCTGCTCAACACCACACTCTAACGAATGATGGTCCCTGCCGGCAGGTAAATAAACTCCTTCTCTTGAGAATTCCAACTGGTCTCTGGTCTCGTCCATAAAATCGTGCCATACAACACCTAACAGTCAGGAAGTACTTCCTGGCAACCAAATTGAACCTTGGTTCCCTAAGCTTTGCTCCATTGGAATGTGTCCTGCAAAGGAACTCTTCCGTGCACCCTTTTACTGAGCATTTTGGATGTTTCGTTTGATTCTTATGCTAAACTGCTTGCAGATCAATTTCTAATTGAGTGATCAAACAAGCACCAGCATGTTTTATATAGTTTCTGATCAGAATTTACTTTGTTCAAAAATGCCAAAATGCAAATGCAGGCCCAAATGCAAGCTACATTCAAATCCATACATTTCTGAGCTTCTGATGTGATTTGCTGGCCAAAACACTGTGCTCAGCAACATGCATGCTTTTTGTAAAAGGTGTATGAAAATAGAAATTTCAAAAATAGCAAAAGTGATTCATACATTTGGAAAATTCACACAAAAGATGCCTAAATGTGATGCAAAAAGAAAAAAAATAAAGCTTGCAATCTGATACAAGTTAGAGTGAGTTTTGTAGTATCATCTGGAGAATATTAACAAGCCTAGGCTTAGCAGGTTTGCACATTTCTGTGTAGAGTTTTGGAAACCTTATCATATCTCCTGTTAATCACTTCTTTCTAAACTAGAATGCTCTAACTTCGTTAGCTTTTCTTGACAAGAGTGCCAACCTCTTGACTGTCTGTCTATAAATTTGATAATATCCTTTGAGATGAGGGAACCAGAACCATGTACAGAATCCTACATTTTGTTTTAATTGTATGGGTGTAATACCCAATGTTACAACTTTGTTTATGACAAATATCAACATAGTGCTAAGAAAAGTAACCTGTAGCACAATGCCAATAGCATACCCTAGCATGATGGGTTTTCTGTATTGGAATTTCTGTAGAAGCTTCAGCAATTATGTCAGTGGTGGCAGCATTGACACCATTCTGTACTTCTTCTTTCTCCTGGTAACTTGGTCAAGAGATACACTGGTCAGCATGATATCTCCCTTTCATATAACAGACATGCACTTCACCTAAGTATTACCAGGAGATGCTGAAAGGAGTTTGGATCAACATATATTTGCTATAAGGTAAGATGTAGGCCAGATCTTAATATAGCTGTACCAAAGATTTCTATAATTGATACTTGCTATTTTATTTTCAATGTTTTTCATAGACTTTCTAAGCAACTTGAGGAGCTTTCCCCCCACTGATGTAACACAATGAGAATATGTTTTTAGTGAGATTTCTTGGGAATTCACAGCCAATTTACTGCCTTTCCTTTGCTCACTCAAGGTCATTTTGAATTTTTTCTCACACTCTGCTTTGAAGCTTACCTAAATCCACAAAGTTGGCTATCATTGACCATACCCAACTCCAGATCATTTAGTCATTAGATACATGTTTAGAGAAACTGGCAATGTGAGACGGGCATTCTAAAGAAGCAATCTTGTTAAAAACCAGATGTGAAGGTGAGGCATAGAACTTTTGGATTAACTACATGATCCATTTGATAGATAGGAGCCTTTGAAATTATTTGGCTACATTTCCCTATTCAGTTCCTATTGATACTTTCATACAGAATGGGGGAAATTAACATTTAAAGGAACCCTCACTTTTGATTTATTAAAAAAAGTTAGATTTTGAGAAGATTTCTCTCCTGACCTTGCTTTCAACTACTAGATAAGTCATTCACTTAATTGTTTAAAATATGAGCTTATTTTCAGCAAGCCCATTGGAACAGTTTGCAGTCTTTTGATTTGACTCTTGAGATACTGAAAAATTTGGCAAGGGCATTTGTGTTCTTCTTGAAATGCTGATGTGTTATCAAGGCACCTATTATATCTGTAGTGTGATACTGGAGGTGAAATGCTCTGATAAAATGATGTACCTTTACAAACATTTGATTGCTCTCTTCTGCTTATAGCAGTTGAAAAGTGCAAGTAGCAAGAGATAGCTAGCCCTGTGATTCTTGTGACTGAGCTGCAGAGCCCCAGGCAGGTCACAACTGCTATTAATTCTTCAACCATAGGAAGAACATTTTCAATATTTCAGCTCTTAAGACTAGCAGGGATTTTTCTCAGTCTGTAAAAGGGTTTTAATTTAGCTGAACACAGTGGCAGCTGCTACTTCTGCCTCAAGCTACAATTGCTTTTACCCTGAAAAAGTCTTCTTGCATGTTAAATATGTAATCTAAGTGCCAAGTTATCTTTCACAATATTCTCCATATTTCCTGTTTATTTGAATTCACTACAACTCCCTCCATAGAGCAACACAGAGAACAGAAATATCTAGCAAAAAATAAATGTTCATCATGTAAATATGAAACACATAATTAAGAGCTGATGGACCAGATTTCCATAATGATGTAGCCAGATGAAATGTGCTCTAGGGTGCCAATGGGATTCTCACCAGTGTGCCTCTGTAATGCAAGGTGAATATTCTTAACTGGATCCTTGCCTATATATTTGTCTATATGCCATTCAGGCAAAAACATACACTATTTTCACTTATATTTATATACACAGAAGCACCATTTTAGCAACACATAATATTCTCTTAATACAAAAGATGTAAGTACCAAGTTATTTTAATGGCAAAAATTAATGAAATGTCAACATAATTATACAGAGGGAATGGCTAAATGGATTTGTTTGATGAAGCTGTTATGCATTATGTAGTATTTCAAAATTGTATAATTTGGCAAATGAAATTCAGAATTCTTATGCAGTCTTAAATTTTAAATTATTCCTCAGAGTGAATTATATTGGATAAGACATTGAAAAGGTTACTGAAGCAAACTCTAAAAAAGAAGAATTAATGTTAGAATTGAACATGCTGTGGTAGTAAAACATACCTTGTAGAAAAGAAGAAATGACTGTGGAAATGTCCAGTATGAAACCTTCTTCCAGTCCATCACCTTTCACTAAATGTAGGAGACTAGATAATTTGAAGCTATTTTAACATGGAACTCTGCTGGATGAATGCAATTCTTGAGGACATCCAAACCTTTTTCATGTTGGCCAGTTATATAAATATGAATATATGTGTCCCTATACACCTAGCCCATAGAAAGGAACATAAAAACTACCTTGTATCACTTCAATGTATTGGTACATTTCACTCATTGACCAGCAATGATTCTTCAGAGTCCTGAAATTTAGTGATAGGGATTAACCAGAGATCTTTTGTACACTACTGAAGTACACCCTTTTTCTTAAAGATATTGATATTTCAGAGGTATTTCACATGATATAGATACCATGTGGAGATACCAATATTGCTTCTTCATTGATGCTGCAACATGATATGGCAGGGCTTATCTTTTGCTTTGCTTTGCTTTGCTTGTTTTTTCATGTTCATCCAAAAACAATAAAGGTATTACAATAATGTCATGACCTGGATCCAGACTTGCTCTTCCATAATTGAAAGGGATTTCATTTTTATTTGCAGAAGATCCTTCAACCCAGCTGAGACTCCCATGAGTGGGAAAGGGGAAGATCTTCAATGCTCTGAAGAAGATTTTAGCGGGGGGGGGGGGAGGAATGCAAAGAAAATTGTGGAAAAAATGCCTTCTTCTGTTACTTGGAGCCTCCCATGAGTGGCACTCCATTTGCAGGATCTCTGTATCTAAGCCAACTCTGATCTTGCATAAGAATGAAACATTCACTAGAGCTACTAACCTAACAGTCTTTTCAGAGATGTGATATGTTGCAGTGGAAGTGAGTCTTAAAGCAATAAGTGACATCTCCTGCCATTATTGCTCAGGAGATCTATTCACATATTTATATATTACCTCAGGATTCTACAGACCTGAGACAGCAGCCTGAGATGTTCTTTCAATTTTTTCTAGAATGCATTCCCAGTTCTCACTAGGAAAATCAGTGTGTGTGTGTCAAGTTTGCAGAAAATCTAAGCACAGCATAAAATCTTGTGCTCAGGATTGGTCACCCCTTTCTTTGAAACAAAAAGAGAACACAAACATGACATGAGACTCCATTTTAGATTGAGGAAAGGAGGGGTTTATGCATTCCCTGCCATATCATCTTCCCGTGGATAATTCCACAACCACTAAGCAGCTATTTGCCCTGATTTTAAAAAGTTAGATAACTTTGCATGTCATTCGAAACTGAACAAGTGATTTCACAAGGGTGCCATTTTGTCCTCCTTTTCACTGGGACCACCCTCCCTTTAAAGAGATGCAGCACTGTTGTGGACAACAAGAAATTAAATTGGAATTTGCTCAGTAAAACAGTTCACTGTTCGAGGCAGTCTTTGCCCCCACAGTTTCTACTGTAATATTTGAGCTTATAGTCATTTGTAGTATGTCTCAGTGTTTACATTGTTATTGCCACTTGCAGAGGTAAGTGTTGTCTGGGAGTGACTGCAGTCCAGGTTGTTCAGCACTTACTGAGCAGCTTATGTGCTGTAAATATTGTTTGAAATTCATACTCACTGGGCAAGTACGGTTTAGGTGGCTATTTTTCTATATACAAGGGACTCAGAGGATCGCTTACATTTTTGTATCCAACAAGGGAAAATGGTAGGACATGCTGTTTTCAATGTATAAAATCATTGAAAGAGAATATGTGTGTGTGAGTTTGTTTAAAATCTATATATCTATAAAAGCAAAATAAATAATGCATCTCTCAATTTTCCTGCTGCCCTTGCCTGCCTTTGTCATTGGCTTCATCCTTAATATAATGTTTACTAAGAGTTCTGTGGAAGAACTGTATTTCCATAGCAACAAACGAACAATACTAGCGAGATTAATCATTTCTGCATTATCTGTGTAGAGTTTGCTGTAAAGCAACATTTTGTGGTTTGATAATTGCAAGTCTAGAGTGATTTTACATTATGCAATGATTAGCATAAACACTTAAAAAGACAAAGAATGCCCATTGAAATGAGGAGAGCAATGCAGAATAGGAAATACTTTATCACAAACAAATACTGGATCGTGGCTGTGTGGAGAGTCAAGTCACCACAGCACATTTCCAATTCAAATGTATTGGGCATGATCCATTTCCAATAGATATCTTAATGGAAGACTTTCTATGACAGACATCAGCTGCTTTGCATAAGATGGCCTCTGAGGAGTGGTAATCTATGTGCACAGTGTAAACCACAGTGTAAGCCATAAGATACATATATCATCTGTCCAAGCACTGCCAGGTGTCCTTGAGGCTTCTCTCAATGAGACATCAAATACAAGATGTGTTTTTTGCGATCTCTGTCTGCTTGGTAGGTCAGCATAGCTCAGGGTAAAACTTCAAATTGATTACTCTGTAATGCATGTCATGGAGATGTGAGAGTAGAGAAAGTTCACATGTAATAACCACAGCTACAATGGAAGATACTCCCAAAGGTGTTGAGCAGCTAGGAGCTACTGACACTGCCAAAGCAAGAGAAACAACCTAAGTATAAACATTTAATTAGAAGTAAGCCTAGCTGCTTCCAGTGTGCCTAAGTGTTCAATAGGTTATGTTGGAACATGAAAATACATAGAAAGGTTACCCATCCCTCACAGGAATCAAGTATCTCTTATTTACATGCTTCCATGAACCCCAGGAATCATGTTCCATTGTGCCACCACCTTCAGAAAGACAAAACAAGAGCCCAGTCACAAAACTGGAGAAAAAGTGGATAGCTATATAGAGCTGGTTCCACCTTTTCTCCATCAGTGGTGTTCATTCTAACAGTAAAGGAAAAATTAGCTTACTTCACATTTTTATCCAATGCTTGAATTGAAATTCAGTTATCCATAGATAGGTACTTTTCTCATATGCCCATTTTCAGCGAAAGAGTGAATCGTTTATAAGGAAACTCCTATCTTTGTAATTTTGCATGTGAATTCATGGAGGCTTCCCAGTCTATTTATGGTTAAATTGATGCCTTCTTGAATTAACAATGCTTCTTGATGTGTCTCCTCTTTGAAGATTCTAAATATTTTTATTGTTACTCTTAGCAGGACTGTAAAGTTTCTTTCACAGCAACATTGAATTTCAAATGGAAATAGATTTCATTATTTATTCATAGAATTTGATTCACTGTGATAACAATATTATTTCTGGTGTTGACAGTTCTTGGTGAATAGTGAGCAAAGCTAGAGGGCGTTTATGTGACCATGAAATGCCATAAGTAATCAAAGGATGCTGCTTTTGTCTTGAACGTGGACTTTTCCATTTTTTGACAATTCAGAGAACAAAAAAGCATAAAGCTTTGTAGTTTTCATTCTACTTCTGAATTGTAACACCTTACATTTTTATCCAATGCTTGAATTGAAATTCAGTTATCCCTAGAAATGTTTGGAATATTAACTAATTTAGGGTGTTTTGGGTGCCTTTGTGGGGAGATCACAAACTATCTCATCTCCAGAAGCTTGATTTTCAATTTAAAAAATAACAAGTATTGTACAGTATTATTTACGCCCTTGAGAGGCAAAAATGTGGTTCAGATGTTAAAAATCCTCTGTGTGTGTTTGTGTGTGTGTTGGCCTTTTGCCTTGGAGAAAAGTGGCTCTTAACCTCCATTAAGAAAAAACACCACTTCTAAAACAGATCTTTTATGGGCAGGAGAGTACCAGACAAATAAAATCTAAGGAAATATTTTCAATATTCCCTGGGCTCAAGTATCTATCTGTCCAGAAAAGATGTATAAAACTGTTTTTCCACCCAAAATGGCAGGTTTATTTATTTATTTGGATCAATAGAGCTAAGTACGAATGGCATTGTCATCAACTGCAAGCTGTCAGGATGTCAGTTGGCAATGTCCCCTTATTTCAATGACATAAGACCAAGGCTAGAATCATTGTTGCAGCCATTATCCATAAATATCACAAAAGAAATAAACAATGAATCAGTCAGCACAACTCTTTTGTATTTTAGTTTAGTAGAGAGAATTATTGTCATGGTTGACCTAGAAAAGGAGAACAATAAAGTGGGCAAGGTGAGTATTTTTATGGATCAACTCAACCCACAGAAGTCAGTTCAATAAAACTTTCATCTTACTTATTTTATGTTTTGTTTCAAGGTCAGTTTTCTCAATATTTTCTTATGCAAGAGAGTAAGAGTTGGCACATATGCTACATTCACCACAGGGATGCCCTTGGATTCATGCGGGAGTCCTAATTGACAGCCCTCCCCCAGGGATTGGGTAGGAAAAAACTATGTAAATGTACTATCTACCCCCAGATCAACCCCTGGAGGTTTTATCCATATAAAACAGCAGTGATTAGCATTTTCTTTCCTAATGCACAGCTCCTTCAGGTCACTGTTGCCTTGCCAGCACTTTAACCTTGATTTAATCAGAATGGCTTAGTCCCAGCAATGTTTAATGTTGGGTAAGAATATTTACTGGGTCCTGGTATGAAAGGGGAAAAAATAAAACAGATTGAACAGTTTGGATGCTGTTGTGGACTAATTTTAAACACATGTCCAGACTAACCTGAGGGCTCAGGACAGTGGCCAATTAAGGTAGGAGGTCTAACAGACTCCTGAAGGAATAAAAGTAGGATTATATTTGGCATTCCTCTGGCAAATGATCAATAGCTTGCTAAGTTTACAGAAATGTGGCGGCAATGTGTTGCAATCTGGATATCCAAATGTTTATTGTGCAACTGAAGATATCTAGAAGTGGCTGACAAAATAAGTATACAGTGATGATGCAAAGCAGCAACTACACATGAGTTTCCCACAGGTTTGTTTGAATTTCACAATATTCAAAGCAGTCCTCAGAGTATCACTGCTACAACCCAACAGGAGATATGGCTAGGCCCTTTTAAGGCCTCTGACATCAGATACAAAAACAGATTCATAAATTAACTAATCAAATGTATCCTAGAAGAGCTCAACAATGACTAATGGAACATGCTAACCTCAGTAGCAACTCCTGCTTAATTTCCACTACTCACTTAATTCTAACGTTGTTATGAAGGTTATTAGATTAACAAATTCCTGTTACAGTGCCCCCTCCCCCCAACACACACATACTATTAAAGTCAGGCAGCTAAAATTGCTGGGTTTTCATCAGCTAATGTCTTGTAGTAAATCCATTAGAAAGCCATTGGTATCTAATTGTCTAATCACAGCAAAGGCCTAAGAGTGACATGGCTATAATGGGATTAAAGTAGATTTTAGTGCTCTACCTCCAGTTTCTGATCTATTCTGCAGATAGCAATGACCTTGTAGGTCATTTCTGTTAATTTAATGAGACTAAAGGGAAAAAAGGAGGAAACAAGAGGGAAGAAATGCTACTTTGATTAAATGGGGAAACAAACATACCCTCATTTGTTTACACCTTTGAAGAAGTTAAGCTTTAGTGTGAATAAGTGCACTATTAGGTACAAACTATAAAGTCCAAAGAAGCATTAAACTCTGTTTGCACAGACCTGCTAGCTGAAGTACATTGACAATGCATAGAGACGGGAAAACTTTTCCATTCACATTTCAATAATTACTTATCAAATTCAGATTTTCCAAATCAACTTGTGAACTGAAACAGTTTTCCTTTTGAATTCATGCAATGCCCTTCTTATAGAGGGTGAGATGGGGAAAAGGTGTACTGGGGAAATTAGGAAAAATATACCATAAAATGATGAAAGGCAAATAGGGGTGAAAATTGCCTACTTGGGGCAGGACTAACAACAGAAATGCACAATCTAGGAGAAATGCACACAGGAATGAAAATGAAAGTTTATCTTGGCTTTTAAGAAATCCAAAACTAATATGAAAGTTAAAAATGCACACACACACACACATGCGCGCATGTGCACGTACACACACAGAAGAGAAACCGAAAGAAAAAAAGTACAGAGGTTGAGAGATATGCCCATAAGTAGCTTCACATGCAGGTGTGCACAGGCTGCTTTGTCTCTTCACAACTTAGAAAGTTTGGATAATAAATTCTCATTAACAGGCTTTTCAACAGGCGTGTTTCCTATTCACTATGTACCCCCCCACCCTGAGAAAGCAGTTGTTCCGACTGATGTACATGATAATAGCACATCATTTTGTGTTGATTAGTTAAGGTAGATGTGCATGAAACTCTGCATTCAAACACACTTCAGAATATGAAACCCATTGAGAAAATTGTAGTGGTCAGACATTTACATGCACCTCTGGATTCCAGTATATATTCGGGGTTAGTTTTCTCCTTGTCCAGCTTGCATAATACTTTGTTTATGAGTTATTATTCTTCCCAGCAAACAGAAAGTACATCGGATAGAATCTGACAAAAAACCAGTGCCTGATAATGTCGATACAGCATTGCAGCTAGGGATGTGCACAGACCACAAGGTTCTGTTCAGACCTGTTTCATTGATTTCACTGATTCAAAACACAGCTCAGTACAGCTCTGTCATATTTAGAGGCTGCCAGATTCAACCTGGGACTGTATCTGTAACAGAATGCAGAACTCCAAAGCGTCTTTGCCTCCTATTGATTTTTGTTGGCAATCAACAAACAGCTTTCACTCCTTCAACAGGCACAGTTAACTTCCCTCAGAGGATAAACCCCACAGGATTTAGACCCACCGGTACAGGAGTTTGTTCAAGGGGTGTCATTAAAACAGAAGAGCAGAACTTTGGCCTACAATTCCCATCGGCCCTGGTCAGCCTAGCCAATTATGAGCGATGATGGGATGTTTTGGCCAAAGTATGTGGAGGGCCACAGGTCACACTCTCCAGTTTTTTACAGTTTGTGGTATTTGAGATATATGCTAACCCCTCTATTATTTTGTAGGCAATTTGTATAAACACACACACACACTCGTGCTTCTTGGTAAGGAAGTTTCCAAATTGCAGTATCCCTTATACTAATATTTTTTGTAATTTGGAACCTTCCTTAAAAGGTGTTTTAAGCCAGCTGTGAGCACATGAGCACCACTTCCATTGTCATGAACAGTCTTCTATGCAAGAATATAAATCTAAATCAAGTACTAAGTGATAATATTAAAAGGTATATAATATATTAGGCATTGAGGACCCAAGCCCTCCAAATGTTGGACTGAATTTTCCATCATCTCTGTTAATTAAGTAACATGCCCGGGAATATCTGAAGGACCAGTGTTTCCCACTTAATCCAGGCTGAATGTAAGTTCAGGTTTGTAGGTTGGGACAAGGCAGGCTAAAATTCCCATTCAGCCATGAAGCTCATCTTGAACAAGTCACACTCAGGGACCGAGAATGGTATGTGTGTGGGTTGCACTTGAACTGTGAGTTTCTGCTGAAATGTGGGATATTTTGTTTTTGTATATTTTGGTATATTATATGTGGGATATATGTTTTGGTATATTTTTTTCCCACTGATACTTCATATTTCAAGCATCATGTGCACGTGTGTGTGTGTGTGTGTGTGTGTGTGTGCGCGCACACACGGTGGGGTGGGGTGGGTAAAGGATACCTGGAAAAATACTCATTTATGCAAATTAAATAGCTAATGAAAGAGAAAGTATTTCGTTTCAAATAATTACAACTTCTTAGTAAGGTGAAGATGACAATAGAAGTAACACTCCAAATAGAAGGGACAATAGAAACACTCCTAACAATGAAATGACAGAGCCACACCTAGTAGCAGCATGCTTATTGTCATTTCTGTAATATATGTAGAAGAAAATTGCTGAAGTCATAACATCGAAGCACTGTAGCAAAAGGTTTTTCTCACCATCAACATCTGGTAAGTTCTTCTACTATGTTCTGCTTTATTGTTATGTGCAATCATTTTATCTTCGTTGCATTCAATGCAGGGGCTTGTGTGTGTGTGTGTGTATGTTTGTGTGTGTGTGTGTTTCTCTCCTTTCAACTTCTTTCCATTCTAATGTCATTATGTGAAGACAAAGGGAGAATTTCCAAGCCTTGTAGTAATCCATGTTCTCTTGAGGTTTCATAATTCCTAGTAATGGAAGAAGGAAAATTTCTAAGGGAATAGTTTGAAGAGTTTAATGAGAGCAAAAGCTGAGCTACTGTTCATTAAATTTCAAATATTTCGAGTGCAAGCCAAAAAAAAACATGAATCACTTAGAAAAGACAGGATAGGCAGAAAGTGCTGAAAAGGAAGTCACTTAGATTCTCAAAATTACTTCTAAACGACTATGCAAATTAACACAAAAGGAAGACAGACTCCACATATAACCAAGATGTACTATAATAACATTGCTGCTGACATTCATTTTACTAGTCTGATCACTGCTAATACAGTTGAAGCAGAAACTTCAAAATATTGCTGTGCATCCTAACCACATCTATTTGAAAATAGGTCCTACTGAGTTGCCCACTAAGAGTGCATAGATTGCAGCCTTAATCACTTTTCCAGCAAGAGTGGGTGGGGAAAGAATGATATCCTTAGATATGAATAACTAATATTAGGTCTCAAAAGGCAAAGTTCATAATTCTGTTCTCTTTGCTGCAGAGATGAAAAGCAACACTACAGTCCAGGGGATGAGAACACAGGATAAAAAGAAAAAAGACTGACACAAACTATTTTTCACCATCTCTGAAACATGCTGCCAACATCTTCATATACAAATCCATAATTTTATTAACTTTTAACAAGGAGATCTGCAGCAGAAGCAATAGAGTAGGCATTGTCAGCATTCACAAAAATTGGCAAGCCTGACCTGGCTCTGAGTACAAAGGCTGTCCCTATCCCCTTGGTTGCATTTTTAGGTGTCAAGCAATGTCCTAGCTTCCTTGAATCCCACAGCACTAACTGTGATTTGCCCAGGCTTCAGAGGGCTGCCTTTATCAGTCTTTGAGTTCTACAGCCACAACAGGAAAAGAACAGGAATTCCCCCTTCCCTTCCCTTCCCTTCCCTTCCCTTCCCTTCCCTTCCCTTCCCTTCGCATTTCCAGGAGTTTGTCAATAGCTTATGCCTATGTACTAGCCATATTATCCTGTCACACAAATGGATTGGTTGTGCTTAGTCCTTTTTAGGTACCTACTGAGAATATTATCACACAGCTCCCATTGCAGATCTCCCCAAAATCTCATCACCAAGGTAAAGGGACTGTAAAGAATACAAGATCCACAAGTGGGGCAAATAGCTTCCCATTCACTGTTAACCTTTCTCCAGGCCTGATGCTGGCATATGGCATTATCCTGCTACTGCCAGTTTTTCTTAAGCAATAATTCCAACCATCGGAATGTCTCACCTGGATTCTCTTAAAGTTATCTATTGACTGCAGGACTAGGAACATCAAACTGTTGCTTCCAAGGTGCACATGTAATGGATGCAGAAGCAAGGTGACCCACACCATCTCCTAAAGCATGGCTGGCAGCACCTCATTTTCCATTTGCCAGCTGCTCAATGTTGGAAGGACCACTGAGGGCCATTTGTAACATGCAGCTAGACCCTCCAGGCCTTTTGCTGGCTCATGCTAAGATTGCATATCAAGATCCTTTGGTAAAGAGATGAAACTTAGCACTCCTTGCCTTCAGAACAGGGTTAGAGATGTCTAACCATTAAATTTAGATATGGGGAAACACTTCTGATAGAAGGTTACCTTTAATGATATGTCCGTACGAATTGTTGTGTATCGCCTTGAGAGCTTTGGCTATTGGGTGGCATAGAGATGATGATGATGATTATGATATAATGAAACATATTTAGGTTTTGCACTTGGCGGCTGCAGGATAAATGCTAGATAATGTCTTTAAACTGGGCTTTCCCCATAGATAAATCAGCCCCCAAAGTAAGTGTGAGGGGAGGTGGATTCTATGTAGTTCCACTGTGATTTCAGTTGAACATTGTTGACATGTGGCTATTTTAAATGATCTGATAATTTTTGCAGCCAACTCAGGCAAGAAACAGAGATCAGGATACAGTAGGCAACTGAAGGGAGTAAAAAGTACAAATAGGAAAAGCTTAAGTTCTGCTATCATCCAGGAGATATCCAGCAAATTAGGTGTTCTATTCAGGCAGATTGGCTTTGGAGGAGATTTCTATGCATGTGCACGTCCAGTCTGGGACACCTAATAAGGCAGAGTCTTGAATGGAGCCGAAGAGGTTTCTACTGATGGCAGCTCCCTTGAGGCCTTCCACAGAGAGTGCAAAGCATTCAACACATTCAAATAAATGCATATTTATGCAAACCAGAAGCTGGATCCTTCATGGACACAGTACTTCTCAATTAATGCAGATTAGACTGGCATATATAGACAGCATCCAATTCATTCCTGTAGATATGCAGAAAATGGACCTCCCTTTTTGTTAATCTATACCAGTTGTTAAAATCGGTGACAGAAAAAGGTATGTATGTGTTCTGCAAAGGTTGCAATAAACTAGTATTCCAAAAAGGGATTGCCATTGTGCCAAGCATTGCTTTATCAATGGTTTCTGATTTAGGATTAGGTGGAGAGATAAAGTTGTGCATGATACGCACTGCCTATGTCCTCTGGTACTTGGGGACAAGTTTCCTAGGAACCTGGTCTGTAAAATAACCACCTGCCCTGGTCCTACGACAAACCATTCATTGTGCACATTGGAAAGTTCTCACTTGGAAACATTTCCAATAATGTGCTTCTCTCTTTTCTCCCATATTATATTAAAATAGGCACAAAATTCATACATACCAATTTGGAATGCATTTTCTCTCAAAATGTGTACATAGAAATACAGCTTCTCCAAAGACATGCATACAATCTAAATCACATTTTATCAGCATTTTTGTACATATTGTGTGTTGAGAACTACATCAGAAAATTTGGAAAAGTGCATAGCCCAAATGATAACTGCATCCCAGTGTGCACATTGGTCTGGGAGCTGCCAGTCAGGTTGGGCTGCTTCAAATGCAGACCAAACAAACTACTTGAGCATCTCTAGCTGCCTCTCAAAGCATGAAAACTAATAACAAACAATCCTATGAAAAATGCTAGTACTTCATTCATGCTTTGCTTTATCCCTTCCTTGGATATCTGTCAAAAAATAGTTTTACTTTATATTATTCATGTTTAGAAATCTTGGGAGCAGAAACTCTTTGAAATGCAGCACATAAGCAATGTATTGAAATATCCGTCTACTAGAGATTGTGTATCTCATTGAGAAAACACTTGGTATTAGATGTTGAGCTTTGATATTTATCAAGCATTCCTAAGAAGATGTTAAAACAGAAAAAGCACATGCAAGACAAGCTTACCTAAAACCTATACTGAAATAAATACTCTCAAGGTACCAGCTTTTATCCTGTAAAATACATAAAATAATTTGTCTCATTTTTATGTTCTAGGAGAAAGCTTATTCTTATTTCAATAACAGTGAAATACAAGCTATGAACAGTCAGAGGTTCCAGAAGTAGTATGGCTTGAGAGAGTTTTGGTCTTCTGTATGCCAGTTTCCCCCTCCCCCATGCTAATGCCTCCCTCCCTCTGTGTGTGAATGTTAATAAATTACATTGAAACATCTGTATCACGAAAGAGGCTAAATTGAAAAGATTAGACTTTATATCCTTCCAGAAAGCCAAGAGAGTAGAGGACCAATCATAGCTCTAAAGGAAGCATGTTCTACAGTTTTTGAAAGAGACAAGAGAGCTCCCTTTTACTCATGCCTGTTGAACAGGCCTTTGGGGATGCTTGTGTCCTTAACATGACTTACTTTAGAGCTTAATACTAAGTCAGTTTAATATTGAAATGAATAGCCCTTTAATTCATGGGAAACACAGGTCCTATGCTGGTTAGGGCTTTAAAGATGTCAAGCGGTATCTTGCACTGAACCAGGAAAACCATTGGCAAGCAATTGGGTTTAAGAGTAAGGCACATGAAGCAATGTTTAATTTACTATCTAGCAATGCCAGCATTTTGATATTTCTAATTAGCCCCTTAAACATGAGCAATGTAGTAAAATATTCACTGCTTAGACTGCTTCACACAAATGTATTGAAATACTGTGAATTAATTCACAAATTCAAAACTTTGTACATGCTTTACTATTTGGATCTCCCCACATACCAATAGTAACAACTGGGTGGAAACAATGACATGTTTAAATGGTTGATGGCTGTAGTTTCTGGGACTGCTTATGAGTATGACCTTTATAGGTCAAGGATAATCTCTGTTTTACATACCAGATGACCCTAAAATATTATCATGGGTTGAGGTCTGATTTAATTTTGGATTCCAAGACTTGGCAATCCTAAAAAAATCCCTTTTGCAAACAGGAGCTTAATGCTTAATTGGAAAATTCATTTATTCCATATAAAATTGAGTTATTCTGTATAAAATAATAAAATAAACCTTTCCAAATATGCCAACTGAAATAATCCAGAACCATGAACTAGTTTTCAGAAGAATTCAGACTTCATTGTAGGGAGTTTTTCTAGGGCCTCAGATAAAGTTAATAGAGGGAATTCAAACTCCCTTTAACCTGCTTGAAACTGTTTTCAGCCACAAGGGTGAAATCTGATTGCTTTGTCAATATCACCAACTAGTGGAATCGATTCCCCTGCCTCACTGTACAGTGGTACCTTGGCTCACAAACTTAATCTGTTCCAGGACTCTGGTCATGAACCAAATTGGCCATGAGCCAAGTTAAATTTCCCCATAAGGTTCAATGTAAATAAGGTTAATCCATTCTGTAACCATTTTTTAAATCAGAAAAATGTGAAGCAAAGTGACAACAACAAAGATCGTGGCCATCTCCCCACCCCACCCCATCCCGAGCACAAGTGCGGCCATCTCCCCACCACCCCAGCATGACCGAGATCGTGCCTGTCATCCCTGCACATGCCTGTCATCCCAGCACGCTGGGGGGTGGGGGGGAGAGGGAGGGGCAATTGCGGGCACACTGGGGGAGGAAGAGACAGGCGCAAACGGCATGCTGGGGGACTGAGAGACGGCACGAATGAGGCATGCTGGGGGAGAGACGGGCATGAATGGGGCATGCTGGGGGTGGGGAGATGGCTGTGATCATGCTGGTGTGGGGGGGGGGAATGGCCAAGATTGAGCCTGACTTTCCTGCAGGAGCGAACCTGTGATCACGCACGTCTTCCCTGAACGAAAGCAACTGAAATCGTGGCCATCTCGCCCCACCCCCCGAGTGGGGAGATGGCTATGATTGCAGTTCTGTTCATGCAGGAAAGATGTGTGTGATCACGGGTACACTGCTGCAGGAAAGACAGGCATGGCACAGCACAGTCACAGCGGAGATGGCCGAGATTATGCTCGTCTTTCCTGCAGGATTGTGCCTGTGATCATGCATGCCTTCCCTACACGAAAGCAACTGCGATTGTGGCCATCTCCGCACTGGGAGGGAGGGGAGATGGCTGCGATCTTGGTCGCCACCCAATGCAGAGTTCGCAATCCTAGTCAAAATTTTAATGAAATTTTTGTTTGTGACCCAATTTGTTCATGAACCAAGGAGTTCGTGAGCCGAGGTAACACTGTAGTTTCTTGTGCCACCCACCTAAATCCAGTTGAAAACTCCCCAGAGTAATGTTTAGGGAAATGGGCACCTAAAGGGAAGAAGAGATGACTGAAAAGCTTTTTGTGTGTGAGTAGGAGTTAAGTTGCACAATATCAGACATAATATGGTTTCTCCCATTCTTTCCTCTCTGTGCATTCTCAACCAATCAAGGATCACGTACAGGAGTTTTTCTGAAAAGAGTTCTTCCTTTAAGCTCAGCCCTGCTTAGCCATTGCTAAGCTATGGAAAATATGCATAAAATTATATGAGAAACTTTACTCCCAAATTTAGTCTTTATGAGCAAGCAGTATTTCAAAGAATATCAAATAATGGATGCATAAGTGGATTCAGAATAAGGGAAAGGGGAATTATAGAGCTACCATCACCTTTTGTGACACATTCCCTCTGCTTTTGTTGATATTGTTCCTTTTCCTTAAAAATTAAAAATAGCTTCACACAGCCACTGTGTGAAATGAAATATCAAGTAAACTTCCTGGGAGCAATACAGTGCAAACCATTGTGCTGCCTCCAAGGCAAAATCAACAGCAAAAAATTCAAACTGAAAAAAATCATGGGAAGAAAAGGAAAGAAGCCATCTGTTTTGTGCTGATATCCACTCCTGAATTCTACTCTATAATGTCTATTTTTGTGTATACAAATGTATGTCAAAATGTTTAACTGTTTTTCCATCTCCCCACTGCTGTAATTACATTGCTGGCTCAGGACTCATTTGCTGATGATTATTAAAGACAAATATTATTATTGGCCTGAGACATTGCTCTGAAGAGAGTATTCCTGATGGTTCTGCTTTAGTAACTTAACCCAGTTCATCTGCCATACTCTGCCAGTGGGTTGTCAGCTGGAATACAAATGTAGAGAGACTCCTGCTGAATGTGACTGAACACTGCTTTGATATCATTAGTGACTCCACTATGCCGTGGTATTGTCAGCTGCACTGCTTCCAGTCTGTTCTGGCCAAACTCAAAGTGTTGAGATTGATCTAAATGGCTTGGAGCCAGAGTCTTTAATCCTTAGGTCATCTGAGCAGATCCTTCTTTGGATGCCCCCACAAAAGAAAACGAGGCAGGTGGCTATGACAGAAGGCATTCTCAATTGTGGCACCCTCTTTGTGGAATTATAATGTATGTTAAATATAAACAATGTTTATTAGCCAATCACACTTGCATGGTAACTTATATAAGCGAAAGATTTGGCACATGATATGTATCAGGCAACAGTGCTCATGGAGACAGCTGTCTGAGAAAAACTGAGTAAGCACCCCCTCTCATATGGATGTGAGGCAAGAGCTGCTCTAGAAGAAGGGGCATCTTCTCTAACATGGGTGTGGGGTAACAACTATTTTGGGAGAAGCTATATGAGAGATATTAAATCAGCAGCTCTTTAGGATGGTTGAGAGGTAGTAGCCATTTGGGATAAGGCTTAATAAGTAAAAAAGGAATAACTGATTATAGCATAAGGAGGCTGGGATGATCTGATTGCAAGGGTAAGCAATGCTTCTCTTAAACCTTAGTTGGGTTCCCATGACCTGACAATCCAAAGTGGTTTTTATGATTGTTGGACTGTTGTGTTGCCCAAACCCTATTATGGTATTTCAGCATGGTATGGTTGGTCCTTAGAACCGACAAACAGAAACAATGGTCTGTTCTATGCTTCTCTATGTCATGATGGTTCATTTTGTTGTCCAGACCTGGGAAACACAACCCATGCTGCTCTTGCCATGCAGCTAGCCAGAAAGCATTTCTGACATGGCTGTCAAAGCTGTTTTCACTCTGTGTGCCTCTTGCCCTACAGACCTTTGGGACAAAAACAGGCAATCAGTCATGTGGTACATCAGAAAGAACAGAAACACTCAGCTGATTCATCAGCTTGCTCTTCCCTCACAGGCACTCCTGAGAAGAGTCCCTCATGTGTGATTGGGAGAAGGAAGAATCATTTGGGTGTTGGTGCCATGTTAAAGGTAGCACCACTCAACTTATTCTTTTGCTTTCCCCCTTTTCACCCCTACTTGTGAGAATGGGCACTCTAATTCAGTGGTCACCTGAGCACCTTTCTTGCACATGGCCATGATGAGGGGGAAGTGGTACTTACCCCAGACGCAGTGCTCACCCCTGACAAAGCAAGGACTCTGTTGGGAGTCCTATATCACAAGACGGAATGAGAAAAGGGGAGAATGGGAGAACCAACTGAATGGAACTTCCCACAGCTGGGCACTGTTACCCAGCTGGCTTGTGCCTGTGCAGGGAGCAAGCAGGATATTTCCTACATTACCACCTGGTTGACCAAAAGGAAGGGAGGTGGCAGGAAGGAAGAAACTTGCCACCATGATCCTGATCACCTGACTATTGGGCTGAAAGAAAAAAGATGTGAACCATGGCAACTTTGCATGGCTGCTTGTTATGAAGTGTGAACCTAACCATTATTGTTGTAACTGTTTTAATGATGATCACTTTAATGATCGGAATAGCATTGTTCCTATTATCTTAAGATTTGAAAATGTTCCTTAATGCCATTGGTACTTTAAAACTAAGGTATAGGAATTTGCTAATTGATAACCTTAAAGACACATATGTTAACCTAACTAACTGTTAGCATTGACTTAGTTTGTGGCTTCCATTCTCTACCTCTTGAACCACATATACCAAAGCTCAGCTTGTGACCATATGCCAGCTGGTCTCTTGTATTCCCTGAAACAGGTGCACTAAGAGAGTTTCAGCTCACTGCCAGTTGCATGCACTTCCCTGATACTGACGCAAGGCTAAGAGGTGTCCTCATGAGCTGAAAGAAGGTGAGATTTTCAAGCTACTAGCAGAATTAACTCCCCAGGAGGTAAGCCTGGTACAAGGTCTGGTTTCATATGTTAAAAATGTAGTTTTACTTTTTTAACAGCTATTTTATTTGTTTCTGTGATACTTATTATTATTTTGCATTATACTGGGGTTTAGTCTTTATATGTTACTGCATTATGTTTAAATGTTCTGTGATTCTTTAGTTTTTTAATTGTTTGTAATCTGCCCACAGATCATTAATTATTTGGCAAACCAGAAATGTGGTAAATAAATCTGATGGAGAAATAAAAGCTGCATATAACCCAAGGAAATAAAAATTCACAAAACACAAGCATGAGCATGCCAAACTTTTCCAAATTGCACGCAAACCTTGTTCTAATTCATGTCTGTACTGGACTGCAAACTCTCTTTGTTTGCTTTTTCTATTTATCTTATGAAAAGTACATGCTTACTTTTGTGTATATTTTTCCAAATGTACCCATAAACTGTGTGCATCTTAGAAAGGTCTTCATTCTTCTTCCATTAATTAAAATACAATTGTGTACTTTAAGCATGCATTTTTATGCTCATTTTCCAAATATACACATGATGCTGATTTATCTTTTTGGGGGGGGGGGTTGGTTGTTTTGTTCCATGAATCACATTGCAAGGTTGGACAAGTACAACTTCAACTGCAGAATGCCTCTAAGCCTTTGTTCAGTTCAAATGGTACAAACTTGGTAAATCTTGATAAAAATGAACTGAAATAATTTGTATATTACATACTATTTCCCCAATATGGATTCATGCTGTTATTTTACAGGTCTCATCTGATTCCTCCAGTATGGAAATCAAATTCTTACGATATGAGCCTTCATCTTTGATGACATTAACCATTATATTACATTAAAAATACTGAAATCATGATAGCCCAAGGAATTCATAATGAGATAAGACTTGAAGCACAATCCACTTTTCTAAGGTTCATGTTTTGTGCCATATCCTTCAGTTTTACCAGTTGCTTGAATAGGCCATTTTGATTTATTAGAGAAAGACAGTCAGTGTGCATGTGCATATTTCTTAATTTATACCTGTGATCTACCTTTTCTCATCAGAGTTACTAGTTCCAATGTGTTGTTATGAGGATAAAATATAGAGCAGGAGTACCACTTTGTAATCCATATTAAGCTACTTATAGGAAAAAAGGGAAGGATGTGAATGAATGAATGAATGAATGAATGAATGAATGAATGTAAACCAAGTGTCAGAAGGAAAAGTTACTCTTGGGACAGTAGCAGCAGTGGTAAAACTGTCTTGATCAAGGTGGCCTATAGAGTACTCCAGCAGCCATCTCAGTCAAAACGCTCATGATGTGTCTTCTGATGAAGGAAGGTGCAACACTACAGAGTCCTTGGAATTTGGTCATGCATGACAAATAATCAGCTAGCATTGAGAGGAGCAACTTCTCCTAGTGCCGGCTGATTCCCCTAGAGCCCAACTCTTCTATGTATTTTATGATCTGAGATTCTTATGAAATGGGATTTTTCTGTGCTTCCTTCATTCTACTGGGGGCTTCTCAAGGGAGTAGGGCTTGAAGGCCAAATCCTACCCCTTGGAGGAATCCAAGAGTGCGCATAACATCTGTGAGCTGGATTAGGCCTGCAAGACAGAAGTCGTATGCCCCTAGTTTATGGAACAGCTATGTGGCCCAATCTGAACTGACAAAGACATATCTTAAAGTGCAAACCAGATGGTGGTTCCTATGTACTGCAAAAATAGTGCACTGCAACTAGGACGCAGCATTTTGCATACCTCATATTGCTTCCTTACCTTATTTTGGATTTCACCTGAATTTAATCCATAAACCATTAGGACAAGTTGAGTGGCACTAGGAAAGGTAATTTTTAGGACTTTCCCTAAATGGAGGATGACCATATGGCACAGTTAGTAGCCATATTGGCCACTGCCTGTTTATATTGTTTGCTGTTTGAGACTCCACATTTTCATTCTGTTTTTGTTGCTTACAAGCTCTCTCTGGGCATTTAAAGGAATGCATGAGAACTCAACTTGTTGACTGGACTAGGGCTGCACATGTCCACTTCTTTGTACATGTTTTTCCTACCTCCACCCCTCAGATCATGGTGAATGGCAGTGGTCTGAATATCTATTATAAACCCTGTTTCTATTTACATTCACTTGTGATGAAGTAGAACACATTCATTTCATAGCCTCTGGGCATCTCTCTGTTTCTTCAAACACCTACAGAAGCAGAGATATGAGGTCAAATATGCAGAGCTAGAACTGGGGATAAGCTAAGGCTCAAGGTAAACTAGTTTTTCCTGCTGCCTCCTTTCTAATGAGAACTGGGAACACTTATTTTTTATTTATGTCTAGCATTGAAGAATGCCTCACCAGTCATACAAAAATGCTTTCAGTGCCAGCTTATGATGTTCTCCTTGTGCCTTTGCCCTCATTCCCAAATCCTTTAACTATTCATCAACTCAGAGATACATCCTTCATCTCCAAGTTCTGCTGGAATATGACATGCTGACAAAATCATGGAGTCAACTAGGGCAACCTTGCCAAGTAAGTGCCTTCCACGTGGCAACCCCAGGAAGTCCTCATATGGTAGAATATGCATTGTAGATTGGCTGCACTCCCATTGCTATGTTCAAACAAACCCCTACTGTGTGGGCTGTGGAAGTTGCCACTTGGCCTCAAATGTAACAGCCAAATTGCAGCATATACCTATTATAAACCCTGTTTGTTTTTCTCTTCTTAGGACACTGACACATACAATTTCACTTGTATGATTGTAGTTATTCAGCTCAGGCTAGTTCTAGCTCAAAGCAGGAGACTGCCCTGTAAAATACCATTCTCTCTTCATCATTCCCACTGTCAAGAATGCCAAGAGCAAGATCATTGTCTTTTTTCTCTTCCAGGAGGGGGAAAATACTTTTATTCTTAAAAGCACAATTTTGTTTTTCCCAGACATTGATGGAGTCTGGTCCTGTGCCAAATAAGAATACAATGGAGAAGAACCAGAAAGGAAGAGGAGCTCAAATAAAAGCAGCTTGATAGGGGTTCCAGTGTGAGATGCAACTGAAGAGCCACAGTTTGATATGGTGGGTAATGGGGGGAGTAAGCAGTTATTGGAATATTTCTCCTGAACAAAGCCAAATTCTAGTTCTAGCAAAAGAACTTCTGGATGCCAAATTATTACTACTGTAGCTGCAAGCTCCAGACTCTTTCTCACTCTCTGGCTCTCGCTGTGTGTGTGTGTGTGTGTATGTGTGTGTGTGTGAGAGAGAGAGAGAGAGAGAGAGAGAGAGAGAGAGAGAGTCTTATATATAGTGCTTTTGTTAACTCCTTCTCTAATTACCTTGTGTATTGTGAAAGATTAGGACAATTTTTGTGTCAAGCACCAAATGTTTAATAGATATAATTTGACCATTCATTTAGCAGCATCAGATAGTATGGCTTTGTTCCCAAAGACAATTGATTGTCCCCAGTCCCTACCATATCAGGCCAAATAACTTATACAACAGGCCCACATCACAGAGTTCCAGCTAGGTATAAAATAGATGAAACAAGTCAAGCTATTTTCTTTCATTATTCTGTCAATGTGCCAGTGCTAAGTGAGCACAGAAGCCATACTGTTATTGTATGGGGAAAGAGGAAAGAGCTGATGAAATTATGGCTCGGCTGCTTTGATAAATGCCTTTGCAAAATGCCTTTTATATGAGTGCTGCTACTGCTACTGAAGGGAATGACAGGGAGAAATTCATGGGGCTTTAGGGAGAGGTTTCATCCACGCTTCTGCATTTTAATGTTCACAATAATTTAATTTTTTTTAATAATTGAATGCTAACAGTAACAGGGCTTTGGAGAAAACCTTGGTAATACAAGACAATTGAGGCAGATTAAGTAAATGAAAACTGGGAAGGGAGGAAGAAAGCAGGAAATGTTTTTTTAAAGCAGAGAAAATGAATGAATGCAAAAAATGTGGGAATATAAGACAAAAGAAAGTTAGTTGGGAGAAAATCTAGATACAGTAAATAGGTACAACATGAATATTGGCTTAGATAATAATGTTATGCTCCTTGGACAAGCATCTCAGGGCAGCAGATTTGAGCAGACGCATAGAATGGCTCAGAAAACCCAGTCCAAGTTTGGGGAGAGTGCTCTGGCATTGGAAGGGGAAGTCTGTGATCTGCCCCTCTCTCCTGCCTCTCAGAGCTGCCGAGCGTTGGAAAATCAATGTTAGAGAGGAGGAAAACAGAACATTCTGGGTGCAGGGAGGGCAGAGACTTATTCTGAACTTCCTCCAGCTTTCTTTCTTCTCCCACTAAAGCATCCTCAATGAACAGGCTGAAAAACCTATCTAGCAAAAACAGTGGGAAGGCAAACAAGCAAGCAAACAAACAAACAAACAAACAAACAAACAAAAAACCCCCTCCACTGCTCTTCTTGTTCTATAGGCATCAGCCCAAAAGGACATAAGAATTTCAGAAGCCTTTGGATTCAGGAGCTTTGGAACTGTGAGGGCACATTCCATAGGATTACAGTATGGTTCCATATTCCCAAATAACATCACCTTTGGAGAGAGAAATGAAAGCACACTAAGAGTTGCTCTTTCCATTTCACTAAAACTTGCATCCCACCCTTCCTTCAATGAGCTCAAGCATAGTTTGCACTTTTCACTCTCACAGGAACCCTATAAGATAGAGTAAGCTGTGAAAGTATAATTTCTGAAAGGCTGCTTCTCTTCTATTTAGCTTCCCCCCACTTTCCAGCCTCTTCCACCCTTAATATGCATCTATACAGTCCTGATACAATTTCTGACTGTCAGACATATCATTTGTGCAACCCATTTATTGCATAAATCTAGTCCATTGCCTGTTCATGAATTATGTGAGCAGCTTAAGACCTTTGGAAAACTGTTTGGTGTTTGAATTGTTTACTGAATGTTTTATGCAAACTTATGTAGCTTATAAATTGTTTGCAGACTATTCATGGAAATGTTATACAGAATGTATGCCAGGCCAATTTCAGCCATAGGCTTAACATTCCTGGCATTGGACTTGCGGCTGCAGTAGACAGAAGTCAGGATGTGAAATATATAATTCTCCAGATTTGTGTTTGTGTGGAAAAACAAACAAGCAAGCAATCCTATTGAAATGGGAATCTTCTAGAAATATTTGATGGAACTGTCAGATATTTTTTTTGAGAAATTATTTTCTTTATTTCATCAGGTGGGAGTCCAGCACTTAGAAGACCTAACACCTATGAGACCCATGCAGTTCCCACTGCTCAACATGATCAGGAAAAGGTTTGGATGTGCTGCATCCAGAGCTTCCTTGTTCCCCAGAAGCACTCCTAGAATGCCCTTGTCACCTCCAGTCAAAGGAGGACCTCCCCAATGGACCTCTAACAATAACCACTTGAAGATTCAGAGATTAAGTTCAGTAGAACATAGTGAAGGTATAGCTTATCACTATATGCTGGGAAGTCCCTTGTGGACTCAACCCTGCATGATGCTGGAACCCAGCCACCATCTTTCAGGCTAATTGTTCTGTCCCACAAGGTTAGGGTGAGGCAAATGGTGGAACCTCCTATGCACCAAGCCAGTGCTTCCAGTAGGAAGGGTACAGTGAAAATGTGATAGACAAAACATTTAGGCTCATATGTGGATCCCTTGATCCTGTAGGTGTTGTGGACTCTCTTGCACCAATGTAGCTCACTACAACCTTGGAGTAAATACATGCAAACACTCAATTTCTAGTGGTCTCCTAAATCCAAGAGTCCACTGAAGTACTCACAATAATTCACTATTTGGGTCCAGCAGCTTGAGATAAATGAAAGCAGAGGCAAATGCCCGGTCTAAGTACATTTTTAAATTCTATTTAAAGCTTCAGAAAGGAATCATTTGCTGTGTGATAGTTCCAGCAATGGTTGACCATTCTTCTCAATTAAAATCAATCTGTGTTCAGTTAATAAATAGTTGATCAGAATGCCTGGCCATTGACATTGTTCAGAGGAACAAATAAAATCCCCAGCCAATAATTCTGCTGATCTAAGAAGTAGGAAGCAGGCAGATAAACAACCTTTTTTGAATTTTGTGTGTGTTTCTGTGGTGGGAACAATTGTCTCTGTGAGAATGCCTACCTGTATTTATGATGTATCTTTCCTTATTAGAAAGAAGGGGAGATACAACTTTCCTCCTTTTCTGTACATTATCACTAATAATAAGCTCTTTTCAATGAGATTTTATTCATTTACTGATTTGGAGCCTAACATATACCTGTATAATTAGGGTTTTAGTCTCAGTCAGTAAATCTGTGGCCACAGGTCTGTCTGTCTGTCTATCTATTTTTCAATTTATATCCTGCCTTTTTCCTACAAAGGGCTCAAGGCAGCTTACATCTCCTCCTCCATCTTATCCCCACAACAACAACCCTGTGAGGTAGGTTGGGCTGAGAGTCTGTGACTGGCCCAAAGTCACCCAGTTGGCTCCATGGCTGAGTGGGGACTAGAACCAAGATCATCTGAGTCCCAGTCCCATGTTCTTAACTATTACACCACACTGGCTCTCCCTTATGTGAAGCTCCTTCTGCAGCTAAATGGTCTGACAGGTATTTTTGCTCTTCCTGCCTTTACAGGTGACAGTATGAAAGCAACCTCAGTAGACTTACACAGTGTCAGCACACAACACACAAAGTGCCAAAGCTTTCACTTGTGTTATACCAATGGAACATAGAGACAGTGGTTGAAGAGAAGGCATACATGCATTTATGAATGCCAGTCTAACTACTAAAAAGGTTGAATCATCTCTGATCTTATAGTTGGAGAACATGCCAAGCCTGACTGTATCATGAAATCTGGATTGATGCATGGGAAGATGTCATTTCTCTCAACAGTACCAAGCTGGGTTTCTTGGGCAGCATTAAGTTTCACTAAAGTAGAGCTGTCTTAGTCTGTTGTTATTGTTCTTCTGTTGTCTGTTGTTGTTCTGTCAAGTCATCTTCAACTTATGGTGACTCTTTGAAGGAATGTCTTCCAAAATTGTTGTTCTGTCAAGTCATCTTCAACTTATGGTGACTCTTTGAAGGAATGTCTTCCAAAATGCCCTGTCTTTGAAAGTCCTGCTCAGATCTCTTGTATAGGCTGAGGTCTTCTCCTAAGAAACAATGAATGCAGGGGAAGAAAGAAGTCTGGTAACCTGAACCTACCACTCACTCCTGATGCCATGTGCCATGCACTCCTCGTGGCCTTCACTTTTCAGACCTCTATATGCTGAAGTAAGTGCCTGCTACATGAGGCACAGCAGCATCAGGGGCAAGACCAGCATTTCATTCTGACAACCACCTTCTCTACAGTCTACATCTGGAGTTGGTTTGAAAGTTGCTTCTTAAGCTACCAAGATATCAAGAGTGGCCCGGTAGAAATGTTAATAGAAGGTCCAATGGCCAATCAATCAATCAATCACAATGTAACATTTTATTTTAGATTACTTCAGGAAAGCTCAGTGAATAATTCATAATGTATCATTTGCTGTGATTGCTGGGGGTCTAAAATGCTTCCCACCCAAACATATTTATTTGTTTAGGAAAAAAATAGTTTGTGCATCTTTATCAAGTGCAATAGAGAATATTGCATTTTCCTTCTTAATTGTAATTGGTAATATACATGATATAGCCTAATTTTCCTTCCTGATTAAAATGATTATTGTCGTGTATGTGTGTATGCATATATAAAATAAGTTAAAGCTGATTATTTCCTGTGAATAAGGATGGATAGAACTGTTTGTCTCAGTCATGCTGAGACTGTTGATTTTTGAGGTTAAGCTCTTTCCAAGCAGTTCTAAGGTTGGTCTTGTGACCTTGGATATATAGCCAGCATGGAAAGAACTGTGCCAGCTGCACACATGGCAGGAGGTCAGAACTGGGATGCCATATTTTCCTATGCCCACCTAGACTCTGTCTAGTGGCCAAGGAATAGCTCCCCAATGCATTTTTTGCACATTTTAGAAATGTACACTTATTTGCATTTGTTGTTTGGTGGAATGCATTGTAAGTTCAAAAAAGGTCTGGTTCTGCAGCCCTCTTCCAACTCAGATCCCTCCATTCTCTGTCTCCCCCCCCCCCCCCGCCGCCTTAATCCCAGCCATGGTAGGAAGTGAGCAGGTCAGGGCATGCTGGGGAGAATTCATCAACTCAAGTAAAAGAGATTTAGTGCACCATTTCTAAGAAAGAAAAAAATGGTGGGGGACCACATGGGAAGGTTTCTGGGTGAAAGAAACAGGGAAGAAATGGATAGGCCACCTCAGAGGGTCATTGTGCTTGAGCTGTGGTCAGAGAAGCTGCCTGTGATCTCTGCAGAAATTCATTGTGTGGCACCCAGGTTTCATGTCAAAGTCATCATGTGGTCCTCAAAGTACAAAAGGTTGGATTGTCCTGTTCTAGTTACTTGAATATCAATGAAGCATATTACTAAATACTACAGAGGCAAGTTCAAATGCAAGGAGGAAGACCCATTACATGGGGCTTAGAACAGGATTAGAGAGCCTGCAGCCCTCTGGATTCCAACTCTCCATGCTCCATGCTCTTCCAGACAGCATGTTAAAGGTCAGGGATTATGGCAGGGTAGTCCAACAAGATCTGGAAACATACAGGTTCCCCATCCCACACTTGGGGACAAGACAAGTTCCCAGTCCCAGCATGCAGTGGAGCAAAGCCAAAACTGCTGGACATGGAAGTTGAAGATGCTCTCTGCAGGATGAGGAAGCAACAAGAATGTTGGAAAAACATATAGGCAGCTGTATTAAGACTGGCTGGTAGTCTAGTCAGCTAAATTTATTATATACAGCCACAAGTTCTTGCAATTTTACCACAATAAAAAAGAATGAGTCATAGAAAGAAATAATGTTGAACAACTCACTCAAGTTCATTATGTGCCCAACATATAGCAACTATTTCATGACCTTCACTCTAATGTTTTTAAAAGCTACAACAAATGTCTGCTTGTTCAGTCACATAACTATCCACATCTACAAGTAGTTTATACACCCGCCCAGGCAGAGTTCTAGTCATATTTCAGACACAGAATCACAGAAGTAGAGAATAGTAAAGCTGGAATGGATCATTGGCTACTATCCCCTGCTTAGTGCAGGACTCCAAGTTGAACTATCATTCAGCTGTGTCTTGAATGCTTCTAGTGAGGGAGACCCCACAACCTCCCTAGGTAATTGGTCATATTGCTCTAACAGTCAGGAAATTCTTCCTATGTTCACCTGGAATCTGGGTCCCTGTAACCTGAACCTATTATTCTGTGTCCTGCACTCTGGTTGATCAAGAAATCCTGTTCTCCTTCTTTGTGACAACCCTTCAAGTACTTGAAGAATGCTATCATATCTTCCGTCAGTCTTCTTAAGACTAAACTTGCCCAGTTCTTCCAGTCTCTCTGCAAGAGCTTTGTTTCCAGTCCCAGATCATCCTTCTTGCCCTCTTCTGAACACTTTGCATGTTTAAAACATGGTACCCAGCTGGGTGCAGTACAAGGCCTAACCAATGCTGAGTAGAGGGGAACTACTACCTCATGTGATTTGAAAGTGATATTTCTATTAATGCAACCCAAACTAGCATTTTCCTTTTTTGTAGCTTCATCACATCCCTCTCACTTGTAGTATTGTTGACTCAAGTATTCCCCATCATGTAACTATGCACTTGGTTTCTGTTTCCAAGGCTAGAACTTGGCATTTGTCCCTATTAAATTCATTTTCTTTTTTCAGGCCAGCACTACAACTTCTCAAGATCGCTTGTAATTGTGTTTCTTTCTATCAGGGTATTACCTATCCCACTCAATCTTGTGTTATCTGCAAATGTTACCTGAACTTCTTCATCCAAATCATTAGTAAAAATGTTGAAGAGCACCAGTTCCAGAAATGAGTCCTGTGCCATCCCACTCTTTGCCTCTCCCCAGTTTGAGAAAGTACTATAGAATCATGGAATAGCAGAGTTGGAAGGGGCCAAGAAGGTCATTGGGTACAACTTCCTACTGGTGGAAAGCCCATAGCTTCCCATTGAGGAGTACTCTTTGAGTACCATTCTGTAGCCAACTGTGGATCCACCTGATAGTTGTTGTGCTACTGGCCTGTACTCCTGCTAAGCATCCTGGCCTTCCTTGTACATCCTATGCATGCTTTTTCCCCCCCAGATCATCTCGAAAGTCTTTGGCTTCTTTTGTTGGCTCCTAACTTTTTTCTTTGTTGGAATTGTGTCTTTAGAATTTCCATTTTATTTCATTTTTAAAATTAAAATCAGCTTCCCAACAAACCATGGTATGTGTTTGGCAGCACTTATTTCCTTTAGAATCAAAAAATCACTTGGCATGCTCACTGTCCCCCAGAGTTCTTGTAGCTGCCACTTCGTCCACTAGGTCTTCCCTGTAGGTTAGAATCAATTCAAGGACAGCCATTCCTCTAATTCTTTCCTCCATTTTCTACAGGAGGAAGTTACCAGCAACAACACAAACCAAGCTTGTTTGCTATCACTGAAAAGATATTTTACACTATGATCCTAAGAGAGAATAAGCTAAAAATGGCTTTTATGTGTTGATCACTGCTACATTAAAGTGAACTAAAATTGCTTTAAAAAAAGCTAACCTGAAAGAAAGGAAACAGCTGCTGTTGAAATGAGCTGATTAGTTGTAGACATGAAAGCAATAGGAGCAACAACTTGATCTCCAGTGAGGGATTTTGAATTTAAGCTTACAATTAGATTGCTGTAGTTTTTCCTCCAATCTCATTTACAGCTTCACCAGGGAAAAGAGAGGTGGACTTGATGGTGGCAGCAGGGAGGAGGGATGCTTCCTGGGAGCCAATGTAAGTTTTTCTTTACAGGAGGACAGAGAACTAGAACTGCATCTGGCTTCTCCAGCTAATACACCCCACTGACTAGAATCAGCCACTGACACAAATCAATGCCAGAAGAGATGTCAAAAGTGCCCCTCTAAGCTTCTCTAGCAAGTACCACTGTCAAGGCAATGGCATCTGCTAAGCTAAGAGACTGGTTGCTGAGAAACTGCCCAAGGTGCAACATTGATAGCAATTGTGTTTGTTTCTCTGTGATTTTGACTTTTATTATGCAAGAAGTTAATATTCACATTAGTTTTCCTGTGTACCCATTCTTCATTCAGTATCCCATTCAACAGAACTTGGTGCATTGAATTTGTATTCTAGCCATGTTCTATGGACAGAATTTTGAAACATACATTTTTCCACTATCCATCAGCTATATTTATTATGCAACTAGACTTTCATATATTCCTTGTGTATTTCATCAATGATACAACTCTTAATTTGAGCTACTATTCTATGAGCTATTCTTGTTTTGCTTCTAACTTCTGAAAACACCACTTCGATTTATGTGCATTTATTTGCATCCTATATACTAATAAGAAACCCATTTGTCCAAGTGCCATCTCTCATGAAGCAAAAGGGCACTATGTATGCAGAGGAGGGAGGTAGGCTCAGAGATACAAGGGCTTCATAAAAATATATCTTTAGAATTTACCCCTAAGAGGGCTGGAAGCAAAATACCCAGAACAATCTAGAGAAGTCCAGATGTGCTCACTGACCAGGACTGGGTGGGATGGGGAATGGAAAATGAGGTAGAAGGGAAGATTACAGTATCCCACATGCAATATTTTTATTGCAGGTCCAATTTGTTCTTTGTATAAGGCTTGCGTACTGCTTGTTGTTTGACATTGCTTTTTATGGTAAAATACATGTGCATATGTGTATATGAGCATATTTGGTCTTTTGTGTGTACAATGTGTGTGTAGTTATTATTTTGATTAATCATTATTCTTGATTAATTATTAGCCTATTTTTTCCCTTTTTTTGGTTTCTTGGTAAAACATTCAGCTACATGGGTTTCTATTTTGCTTTTCTTTTTGGCTTTTGATCCTCATTTTCTAATTTTCTCACAGTGCCACATCATTTTATTGCATACAAGTTTTATATTTGTCAATCCCTCATTACCTTGCCCTTCATATACTATTTCGATTTGTTTTCTGCCTGAGCTGATCTGCAGCATTGTCAGTAGAGACTCCCATTTTATCACCCATAACAAATAAAAGTTAGCTTTACTCTTTAAAGCCTATCAGTGACTCTGAGTTTACAAGTTCAACAACATACAGTTCATGGAAGGCCATAATACCAACAAGCAGATCAGACAATTAGACTGTAACCATTTGTTTAAAGGATTTAGAACCTCTTCATTGCCTCTGCAAACCATTATTTGTTTTATTGCTGCGCCATATATGGAAGGACAGATAAGATAGGAGATAATTTTACAGTTTGTGGGGCTATCTTGTAGGATAACACATTAAAGTGTGACATCTGGGAACCTATGAAGTGCTGCATAAATTAGAACCACAACCCACTTATTCTGGAGTAGACTCAAAACATTTTATTCATCCTTACTGTGTTCAAAGTGGCAAGGTGGTATTAAAGAAAATATGGTAAAGGAAATAACTTTTCTGTAGGTCAATTGGAAAAGAACCAATCTGTGTAAGAAACCAAACACAGTTTCTCCATTTAAATACTTTTTCTGATAAGGCCAGAAACAGTGCTTGCCTTAGAATCACTTCTGAACTTTGCTTGGTAATGAATTGTAGATACCAGTTGTAATGATTGGGCAGATCACACACCACAAGAAGCAAGGATGTGGGTTGCCACAACTTACCCCATTTTCTCTGACAGATAATCCAAACCCAGTTATTGCTATTTTCTGCCTGCCTGTCCTCCCACTCTCTCCACACAGCTTAGAAGTCATTATGGGAAACATCCTCTTCATTACTGTATTGTTTCCAGTTCACCTCAGCTGTCTTTTCCTGATTGGTTCAATGAGGTTTTGAAGCAGGTTCTCCCTCTTTCTCCTCCTGATTGTATCTCCATCCCTTTAACACTTCCTAACTGTCCAGCCACTAAAGGAGTTTTTTTACATTAAAATTAACACTTTTGCTGCAATTCCACCTTATTCCTCAACATATTTGCTTGCTTTCTTCCTGTAAATGGGATGATAGAAACAGCCAACAGGAACAAAGCAAGTGATGAATGTGTGTTGCTAGGAAGACATGAGTAGTAAAGACAAGATATCTGGAGTGATCTCATCTGCTGCCATGGTACCTTTTCCATGCGACTCTACTGTTCTCCATGGACAGAAAAATAGAGCTCCCTGGTCTGGGTGCTATGACAGACAACTGCAGTAAACAGAAAGTCCACCAAATCCTATTGCTTTGTGTTGTGGTTTCTGGACACAAAACCAGCCATGACAATATTCCATGACTGGGTCCAGATAATACAACAAACTCACAGTAATAAAACACCCCATTGCTTGTCCAACATGTGAAACCAACCACTGTATCTATATGATGCATTAATCACAACTGTAATCATTGCATCTAATATGGTTGTCCATATTAAGTTCAACTGGATTGGACACAGGAACTGGACAGCTCCCTTAGATATATGAAACTCTGTTCAGATAGTCACTCTACAAGTACAGGTGAGAGGAGAGGAGAGAGCTAGAACATTCCTTCTCCTGATACAATTCAGGTACACAGAAAGAACACTTGAATAAGGCTATGTTGGGAGTGTCAGATCAGTAACAGACTGGGTGAAGGCCTCAAAAGAGATGAACTGAGAGAATCCAGCTCACATATGTGCAGGGTGTATCTGCACACATCCATACAAGCACATGTGACCTGCCTAGGGAGGGGCTGCTCAGCTTCTTCCAGATGAAGTTACATTCCCTCAAGGAACTGGTTCACCATTTCTGGATGTTTGAGGATCAAGTTTGTCACTGAGGCCTATGTGGGATGCAGTTCCTTTCAACAACTGCAATGTTACCCGGGCAGATGCAGACTGGTCACTGTCACCCATGCTCCCATAATCTTCAAATTAGGCTAGTCTAATAGGTTGCATGTGGAGTTGTCTTTCCAAAAACAGCAGTTAGTTCAAAACACAATCCCAATGGTGCTAAATGAAACCAGGGAATGCACATTTTGGCAGTGTTCACTGCACCCCACTTGTCGTGCATGAAGCCCTGACAGAAGAAGTGACCCCACAACCCAGCGCAGGGACAGCTGGGCCAGCTGCCGCGCCTTCCTCTGACTCCCAGCACGTTGAGCAAATGCCTGAACCTTTATCGAAGCCAGGGAGTCATGAGAAAGGGGAAGCTGCAAGTTCTACTCAGAAGGAGGCAGAGCAAACTACCCCCTTCCCCTCTGACGCTAATCTCCCTGAGCTGGAAACAGAAGACACAGTGGGCGTGGTGGATTTCTCAAAAGCCCAAAACAGACACATTCTACGCAGATATGAACAGTGACAGGATTTATTACGTAAGAGAGAGGAAAGGTGTGACTTGGGAGAGTAATCCCACGTGGGCCTAGGAAGAGAAGCCATTAGAGGGTTAACATCTGCATAGCAAGGATCGCTATTAGAGAGCTTATCTACAGAGTTGTAAATCTTGTAGACAATTAGCATTAAAGGACTTTAGTTTATTGCTCGTGAATGTGTGGATTGTTTTCATACAGGGCTGCCGCCCTCGACAGCACTATATTGTCTCAGTTCCAGGCATGATTAAGCTGGTGCTTGCCTGTAAAGACCGATGGCATGAGCTCTGGGTATACGGCAGACCACCTGTTCATATATGCTGAAACAATCTGTGGAAACTGTGCCCTTTGAGGTTATGTGAGTTATGATGGAGCAAAGAGCCATCTTAGTGATAGCACTTTATGGGCATAATTTCCCACCCTGGAAAGATTTCCTAGTGACAACTTTATTATCCTTTCAGGGTCAGGGGTTGCCAGAGATGGTGAACCACTAAACTTAGTGAAGTACATTCAGTTTTTCTTAGTGAAGTACATTCAGTTCCTGCACTGATGCAGCTATCTTGACCACAGGATCTGCCTAGAAATGAAAGTTTCCCTTTCCAACTGAATAGCAGGGTCTTCCAAAGATCTGGGGTAGATTTGGATCCTGTAGCCTTGGGTGCTTTTTTGGCACTGAGTTCAGACTTGCTCAGACTTGCTCCCCAACCATGTCATGCCTGGCAATCCTATTTACTGTCTTGCCCTGACCATGGGCTTTCTCTGTAGCTCCTGATGCAAGGTTTTTTCATAGACTTCCCATGATCCAGCACCAACATAGGCCAATATCTTTTCCATGGTCTATAAATTGTACATTGTATCTGTCTACTGTTATCTTCCTTTATTTAATTGCATTTTATTGTTTTGTTTGTAAGCCACCTTGATTATTTTTTACTAAAGGGCAGCAGATAAATTCTTAGACTATGAAGGTTGCATGCAGGTAGAGATCACCATTCTAGCCTTTAAAATATATGCATGTTAAACTGAATGGGAAAAGACCAAATTCAATGCACAGCTACTTCTATATGTATACACCCTTCAGAATTGACACAGTATGCATACATATTGCATTATTTCTTTTCAAGATTGTATACCTTTCTGGCTAACATCTTCAACAATAGACATGAACACATGAATAGAAAATCTATTTAAAAACTAGACAGCATAAATCAGTAAGGTGAAATGAAATGAAACAGTCTGTGGCAGCACACAACCAAACAATGCAGCCAGTAACACCATTATGAGAGCAGCATAAAACAATATCAAGAGATACTAGCAGATTTTTTTTTAAAAAAAGAAATGAACAAGGTCTTATAGGCCAAATGACCTTCTGCAAGTCAAGCACTTTCATATCTGCTGAAGTATCATAATCAATGGGACAAAGTGAAAATCCCTAGGAGGCGGGCCCTAGAGCCTAGATATTACTATGAAAAAGTACCTCTCTATTTCTAACCTAACAGACTTCAGGGTTAATTGAAGCATATAAGAGGGTTACTGACAATAATATGAGTAAATGAAGAGAAAATGGGAGATAATCCTTCAGATACATCACTTCAGGAACAAATTTCTACTCAGGGTTCCCATCATGGGTGTATCCATAGGCTAGTTATGTATCATCTAGAAAATGTGACTACCTGGACACCGATGTTTAAGAAGTAGGCTAGTCTATGCATGCTAAGAGGCCATTAACACATTTGGTATTCATGGGTACTGAACAGTAGAATTGAACTAGATGCATATAGAGATTAAGGGCATAAAATACTGCACATGTGGCTTTGAGATGCCAGAGAGTTTCTGAACCTGGGCTAGACAGGCATTTTACTGGATTCCATATGAGGAAATTCCTCACATTTTGAATACCTTTACCATTTGTTCAGAAAGCTTATGATGAACATTATCAGGCCACCTATCCCACTTTAAATATATGTGTGGCTGGACAAGAGACATAGAATCCGCCTTTATGACAATAGCTTGCTCCATGCTGTAGATGCCTCAAAGAATAAGGGATTATCCTACACCAAGAATAGGAAATAAATGTGCATTTAAAAATGCTAAAAAGGTCACATGCTTTTAAAAATGCCAAAAGAGAGGAAGACAAAAGAATTGAAAACAGTTAAGTCTTGGTTGTAACATTTAGGATCTAAGGGAGCTTGAGGGTTCCAAGTGAAACCAACATACATACATCCACATAAAGACCAAAATTTTTGGAATCAGCTAAAATCTCTTTTCTCACTGAACCATTTTGGCTTCTATAGCCAGAAAACTGTTCAGATAGGCAGTTGTCTATCAACATAGAATAATAAAATACTTGAGTTGGAAGGGTCCAATAAGGCCCCTGAGTACAATAATTGCTGAGTGGAGGGGAAGTAGTTCTTCACATGATTTGGAAGTGATGCTTCTATTAATGCAGTGCAAAATAGCATTTGCCTCTTTTGCTTCTACTTCACATTGTAGATTCATTTTCAGGTTTTGATCTACAACAGTCCTCAGATCATGAGCACTTGTAATATTGTTGAGCAAGTATCTACCATCTTGTACCTATGTATTACATTTCTTTTTCTTAAGTGGAGACTTTGCATTTATACCTGTTAAATTCCATTCTGTTGTTTTCAGCCCAGCATTCCAGACAATCAGGATCACTCTGAATTTTGTTTCTGTCTTTCAGGGAATTAGCTATCCCACCCAATGTTGTGTCATCTGCAAGTGTTTCCTATACTCTTCATCCAAGTCATCATTTGAAATGTTGAAATGTTGAAAAGTGGTAAATATGGATTTTAGAATTAAATGTGATTATAAAGAAAGTAAAAAATGGAGGATGGATACAAATATATTACAATATAGGGATAGAGTAGATAAAAAGGAGAAAGCATTAATGGTAATTTGGTAAATCAAGCTTCCTTGGTGAGGAAGGCTTGATATGGGAAACAGTGAAAGTGGTAGCAAGAGGGACAAGTAATAAAGAGGCAACTATGTTAAAAAGAACAAAGAGTAAATAGGTGAACCTTTGAAAAAGGGAAATAAAGAACTATAGAAAGAAAAGAAATATATAGAAAAGAGAGATTTACAAATCCTAGTAGAAATGCAAGCTAAAAAAAAGGAATTAGAAAATGTAGAAGTTGAAAAAGTACAAAGAAATTTAATACATCTGAAGAGGGATTGTTTTAGACTTAGTAATAAGAATTCAAGCACGTTGGTCAACTCTGCATGACAAAAGAAGATTGTCAGGAAGATTGGATTACCCTGCTTTGATAGAAGAGTACTTTCTAAGATGAAAATATTGCTAAGGTAATTTTTATTTGTTACTGATTAAGATGATAGATAAAGATTTTAAAAAATGGAAAGATATGATCAATACGTTTTTTTAATGGGGAAAAATAAATGAGGATAGATTTAAAAAGATGGTATAGATAACAAAAGATAGTGGGATTGAATAGCCCTAATGTAAAGTTTTACCATAAAGCTAATCAACTGAGGCATATACTGGATATTATATTACAACCTGGTAAGAATCTTCCCAATTAGAAGAATCTTTGCTTGATCTTATTTTTAAATATGAAAATACAAATAGTATTAAAAAGGTAGAAAATCCTGTCTGTAAAAATACATTACAAATCTAGAACAAATAGAAGGAAAAATTATAGCAGCAATCTCACCATTATGCCCATTTACTGAATTAGAAGGGTTTCCACAAAATTTAAGATAGATTTTAGGGAAAATATTAAGGAATAAACAAATATTTCAATTAAAAGATTGGCTAGAGAAAATGAATGAACATGGGGAGATAAAAGCAATATTGGGTAAGGAGAGAATAACTTGGTATAATATGATTCAAATAGAAATTTGGATTAGGGAATGGATAAGTAAAAGAGTTAGATGCAGGGGTTATAGAAAAGGAAAAACAAGAGACTATATGGATGAAAGGAATAGTAAGTAAAATTTATAGGGTATTATTAAGATCAAGATCAATATAATTCTCTTAAAGAAACATGGGAAGTGGTAAATGGAAAAGAAACAACAGAAGGTGCTGAGATAGCATAGGCATGGGATGCTTACAGAATGTTCCTCATCTAAATTTACATCCCAGATTGTGGCATTCTCATGATATCATGCTCTAATCATGTTTAGAAAGCAGCACTGATACATTTTTGGGATTTTAGACCAAGGGTTCCTGGCACTTCCAATCAGAAGACATGGTCAGCCATTCTGCCCTTATTTCCTTAGTGGATTTTCCACAGAAAGAAAAAGAAAAAAAAAAGCAGTAACAAAGATGGAAACAGTGGTGGGAAAGCATAGGAAGAGTTACCAATTGAAGATAATGACATATGAACCCTCTAAAAGAAATTAGGTAGGCTAGTGGAACAATAAAAGCTACATTTGGTAGCACTCTTGATACACCATTTTTTCCTGGTTCTGATTTACAGATTATGCTTGGATCACGCCACATGAAAAGTTTTCACATGAGTTTTTCTGCTCATAGATTAACTTTTGCCTATTTACATTGGTTAAAACACTGAGCAGCAAAGGAATCTTGATTTAACAATGTAATTGTATTGAGATTGTGCATGGTCTTGGTTAATGCATACAGGAGCCTCAGCAACTAGTAAAGGGAGTAAGGTGACACAAATTGAAAACCGTGGGAACTGATGCACAGAGCTGCTGAGCCAATTTATAAAACAACAAAAGAAGACAGGTGCATGCAAGTAATCCTCTCAATCCTGACTAGAAGTCTTTAGTTTACTAGCTCTTTAAGGACGAGTAGCATCTTGGAGAACAATGAAGAGTAAAGGTGTCCACTCTTGCAAGCCACTGTATCATTTAATGACATTTTCATTAAAAAAATACATCACAGACTAACTTCAAAGCTTGTTCAAGCCTTTTCAGCTTGAAATGTTAACAGCTTTGCAAAACAAACATGTTTTCATCTTCAAAGAATGACATTTGAAAGAATGTCTTAATGACTAATGGTACATTTAGATGCCTGTGTATAATTTCAAGGTCAAACAGCATTCTTTTCTTGTTGTATTACAGTGACATAGCACAACTGTGACTGGGCACAATCCCAAAATCTCCTCCAACATAACTGAAACAAATGGAAGGTGTAAAGAGAATTATTGTTCAACAAAGTTTCATGAGGCAAGCATGCATTGGAGAAGTCTATGACAACTCAGCTCATTCATGGATTGCAGCCTTGTCGTGGTGAAGGGACTTGCATAGCTCAATGAAGCTATGAGCTATGCCGTGCAAGGGCACCCAACACAGACAGGTCATAGCAGAGAGCTCTGACAGAAGGTAATCCACTGGAGAAGGAAATGGCAACGCAGTCCAGTATCTTTGCCATGAAAACCCCATGGACAGTACCAAAAGGCAAAAAGAAATGATGCAGGAAGATGAGCCTCTCAGATCGGAAGGTGTCCAATATGCTACCGAGAAGAGCGGAGGGCTAGTACTAGTAGTGCCAGAAAGAATGAAGTGACTGGGTCAAAGCTGAAAGGACACTCAGTTGCGGATGTATCTGGTTGTGAAAGGACAGTCCAATGCTGCAAAGATCTATACTCCATAGGAACCTGGAATGTAAGATCCATGAATCAAGGCAAACTGGATGTGGTCAAAGAAGAGATGACAAGACTGAACATCGAATCAGTGAAATAAAATGGACAGGAATGGGTGAATTTAATTCAGATGACCATCAGGTATACTACTGCGGGCAAGAATCCCTCAGAAGAAATGGAGTAGCCTTCATAGTCAATAAAAGAGTAGGAAAAGCAATACTGGGATACAATTTCCAAAATGACAGAATGATCTCAGTTCGAATCCAAGGCAAACCATTCAATGTCACAATAGTCCAAGTCTATGCCCCAACCACTGGTGCTGAAGAGACTAAAGTTGACTGGTTCTATGAAGGTCTACAACACCTTCTAGAATTAACACCAAAAAATGATGTCCTCATCATCATGGGGGATTGGAATGCTAAAGTAGGAAGCCAAAAGATAACCGGAAAAATACGCAAGTTTGCCCTTGGAATACAACATGAAGCAGGGCACAGGCTGGTAGAATTTTGTCAAGAGAATATGATGGTCATAGCAAACATTCTTTTCCAACAACGCAAGAGATGACTCTACACATGGACATCAGCAGACTGTCAACACAGAAATCAGATTGACTAGGTGCTCTGCAGTCAAAGATGGAGAAGCTCTATACTGTCAGTAAAAACTAGACCAGGAGCCGACAGTGGCTCAGATCATGAGCTTCTGGTTGCAGAGTTTAGGCTTAAATTGCAGAAAGTAGGGAAAAGCACTAGACCACTCAGGTATGACCTAAATCATATCCCTGATGAAAATACAGTAGAGGTGACAAACAGATTTAAGAAATTAGATCTGATAGACAGAGTGCCTGAAGAACTATGGACGGAGGTTCTCAACATCGTGCAAGAGGTAGCAACTAAAACCATCCCAAAGAAAAAGAAATGCAGGAAAGCAAAATGGCTATCTGAGGAAGCTTTACAAATAGCTGAGGAAAGAAGGGAAGCGAAAGGCAAGTGAGAAAGAGAAAGATACAAACAATTGAATGCAGAATTCCAGAGAATAGCTAGAAGAGATAAGAATGACTTCTTAAATGAACAGTGCAAAGAAATAGAAGAAAACAATAGAACAGGGAGGACCAGAGATCTCTTCAAGAAAATTGGAGATATGAAGGGGATGTTTCATGCAAAGATGGGCATGATAATGGACCAAAATGGCAGGGACCTAACAGAGGCAGAAGAGATTAAGAAGAGATGGCAAGATTACACAGAGGAACTATACAAGAAAGAGCTTAACGTTCCTGATAACCACAATGGGGCAGTCACTGACCTTGAGCCAGACATCCTGGAATGTGAAGTCAAATGGGCCTTAGGAAGTCCGAGCAACAACAAAGCTAGTGGAAGTGACAGTATTCCAGCTGAGCTATTCAAAATCTTAAAAGACGATCCAGTAAAAGTGCTACACTTAATACGCCAGCAAATTTGGAAAACTCAAGAGTGGCTGCAGGATTGGAAAATGTCAGTTTACATTCCGAACCCAAAGAAGGCCAATGCCAAAGAATGTTCGAACTACCGCATCATTGCACTCATTTCACATGCTAGCAAAAATTATGCTCAAAAAGCTTCAAACTAGGCTCCAGCAGTATATGGACCAAGAGCTACCAGAAGTACAGGCAGGATTTTGAAGAGGGAGAGGAACTAGAGGTCAAATTGCCAACATACGCTGGATCATGGAGAAAGCTAGGGAGTTCCAGAAAAACATCTACTTCTGCTTCATTGACTATGCTAAAGCCTTTGATTGTGTGGATCACAACAAATTGTGGCAAGTTCTTAAAGAGATGGGCGTACCAGACCATCTTCTTTGTCTCCTGAGAAACCTATATGCGGTCAAGAAGCAACAGTGAGAACTGGACACGGAACCACTGATTGGTTCAAAATTGAGAAAGGAGTTCGGCAAGGCTGTATACTGTTACCCTATTACTGTATGCAGAGCACATCATGCCAAAGGCGGGGCTAGATGAATCACAAGTTAGAATTAAGATTGCTGGGAGAAATATCAACAACCTCAGATATGCAGATGATATCACTCTAATGGCAGAAAGTGAGGAAGAACTAAAGAGCCTCTTGATGCAGGCAAGGAAGGAGAGTGCAAAAGTTGGCTTGAAACTCAACATTAAGTAAACTAAGATCATGGCATCCAGTCCTCTCACTTCCTGGCAAATAGATGGGGAAGAAATGGAGGTAGTGACAAATTTTATTTTCCTGGGCTCCAAGATCACCACAGACGGGGACTGCAGCCAAGAAATTAAAAGACGCTTGCTCCTGGGGAGGAAAGCTATGGCAAATCTAGACAGCATACTAAAAAGCAGAGACATCACCCTGCCAACAAACGTGCGTATAGTCAAGGCTATGGTTTTCCCAGTTGCAATGTATGGCTGTGAAAGCTGGACCATAAGGAAGGCTGAGCGCCAAAGGTTTGAGGCCTTTGAATTGTGGTGCTGGCAGAGACTCCTGCGAGTTCCTTGGACAGCAAGGCGATCAAACTGGTCAGTCCTAGAGGAGATCAACCCTGACTGCTCTTTAGAAGGCCAGATACTGAAGATGAAACTCAAATACTTTGGCCACCTAATGAGAAGGAAGGACTCCTTGGAGAAGAGCCTAATGCTGGGAACAGTAGATGGTAGAAGAAGAAGGGGACGGCAGAGAATGAGGTGGCTAGGGGTGGAGTCACTGAAGCAGCTGGTGTGAGCTTAAGTGGACTCCCGGAGATGGTGGAAGACAGGAAGGGCTGGAGGAATGTTGTCCATGCGGTCGCCATGGGTCGGACATGACTTCGTGACTAACAACAAAACAACAACATGACACCTCAGAGGCAGCCTGTTGCTGATTAACAAGTGCTGAGAACAAAGAGCAGTTGGCAGCTGTCGCTATTGTGTCCCGCCTGTGGGCACTCTGGGTGGATCTGGCTCTCTGTGGTGATCAGAGTGGGCAGCCATTTTTCTGTCAAGGGCCACATTGCCTTGTGAATGAGCTGTCAGAGTCTTTATGCGGAGGTTGAGTGGGACTGACTCAAGCAGTGGGGAGCACCAGAACTAGTAGAAGATTCCTCTCACCTGCTGCCATTTACTTTTCTCTCTTTCACTCTTCCTTATTATTTATTTATTTATTAATTAAAACATTTTTATGCCGCCCCATTCGCCGAAGCCTCGGGGCGGCTTACAACAATAAATTAAAATAATTATAATATTAAATTAAAAATATAGACATTAAATTAAAAATACAAGAATACAATATAAAATAAGCCGCCCTGGCCTTCCTATCCAGCAAGCTGCCAGGGGAGGGATAACTTCCCCTGCTAGACATCTGAACTGACCTCAGGCAGCTGGCTTTGAAATTAGGCTAAGGGCCACATGAAATGAGGCTAAGGACCATAAGTTGCCCTACTCTACCTTTGATGGACAGTTTATATCTTTTTGTTCATGAAACGATTTGTGTTATGCCCATACATGCACTGTGATGGTGCAATAAAAAAGAGGCATCATTATTTTTACTCCACAGTGAACTTGATCCTCACATGAGGATCAAGTCATGTTAGGATCACTTACAAATCGATTTGTGTAATGGAGAGAAGTGGGTTGCACTTTTTGTCCAGAACATACTTGCAAGGCTGGCCTGAGTTGACAACACAACCTTTTCCAATGGAAGCAAACCACTAACTTCAATGGAGCTCACTGCTGAGGAAATGGGTACAGCACTGCAGCCTGAATGAGACACAGTCTGGCTGTCACCAGAGCAATATGTAAAATCTGAGAAATGCCAGACATAAAATGTGTTTTTATCTTTTCAGAATGAAGTTATGATACAAAATGACAAAACCATATGCAAAACTGGGCCCAATTTGACATAATGGAGAAACTCCTGAAAACAAGGACTATAAATAATGGTTAGCAGCAATATGCTACCAAAAATGTTTGTGCTTTTATAAAAGCAAGCATGTTCAGTGTTAGGGATAGTGTGACTCAGCTGGGAGAAAAGAGGGAGAGACAGATTGGAAGGGTAAACATAGGAAGCTACCTTGGATGAGGTCAGCTCTGTGTTCTTCTAGTACTGTATGGTGTCCCTGCAGTGGCTGTCCAGATATGAGACCAGAATCCTTTGGTAAAGTCAAGTGAAGCACTCGCTGAACTATAGATACTCCCACTCAGGGATCCTGTCCTCTCAAAAGTTTTCAAGAAGCTTCCCATTCCCCTGCATTCACCCCTGTGGCTTCAAAAGCACCATCTTTGCCAGCATGCTAGCAAGATGAAAAGTAATCCAAAGGAAGACAAGCTGCATCACTAAAATCAATGGCAATTAAAACATCAAGGAAGGCTTCTCTCTCCTGTGGTGACATCCTACCAGCTGAAGTTATATGCAATCCAATTTGGAGCACTTGTAAGACATAGGGCTGCTTAGCAACTATGGTTGATCAGAAAAGGTACAGTCAACAACTCCAAGCCTGGCTCCCATGTTTGTGACTATTTTGATTCGAACTCACAATGCTAACTTCTATCTTCCTGTAGCAGCTTCCATGATCTCCCATTCTCTGAAACATAAGTTGAACATTACAACAGAGAGAAAATCAAGAGCTACAGACTCAACTGAGAAGCATACCAGGCCATTTTAGCAGAATACCTGCTAACTGCTATCGTGTGCTGCTATACACCTAATCATATTTTTAGGAGATATGTATTTTTCTTGGTGATAAAATGTAAGTATATGAAGCTTTTCAGGAAATGAAAATTAAATTAAATGTATACTACCACCAAATGAAAAGCAGTAACATTTTCCCCTTTGCAAGCTGATATTTGTCTGATTTACACTTCTATTCTAACTTACCAGCACACTACCACTTCAGAAAATCATATATTAATGATGTCACAGCCTGAGACAGGCCTTTCCAATATACATCAAATTGGATCCAAAGCACAGGACTAGTGTCAGCCAAATTATCGCTCCAGAGAATATTAAAACAGCTGAGATGATTGTTTCTTATTTGCCATAAGGATGGATTACTCCATCATCTTTACCATTAACTTCAAATCTGAAATTTTGGGTTTATATGATATTTGACAAATTATGGAGAATATGTCTAGTGTGAAGTTTATTTTGCACCAAAAGTATTTTGTACTCTATAAAATACAGGATCTTTATGAAAATGCAATTGACACATAAAGATAAAGAGTATTCATTATATGTCTGATATAATGTAATAGGCGAAAGGATAACTATAATGGAGAGCCCAAGAGACCCCCTGGGTAAATAGCAAAAAAAGAAGTGAAAGTAAATGGTAACCTTAGCTTGAAAATGTATGCAGGTAGATATTTCATACACATGCAGAAACTGATCAATGAAACTGAATATATCTATGTGGGCTTTGTTTGCATTTCTTGTTGTCTCTTGCTAGTGTGATGGGGAAGGGGGGTGGGGGTCATTGTAGTGAACTTCAAAATGTCTGGGAGGTCAGCTTGCTGAGAGAAGCAGACCAAAATCTGCCATCCTAGGAAAAGCTTATCTCAATGTATCCAAGTTATTTTAGCCTCTGCTTCTTTTGAAAGGGTTGTATTGATGGTACTGAGCTTGTCTGGTTCTCAAAAAGGCCACAGTAAGATAACAAATCTTCTCTTCTGAATCAGTTCTTGAAAAAAAAAAATCCTGACCACAGGCCAGAAAGCCAAAGTAAAAGCTGTAAAGCTGGACTTTCCCTTTCAAGAACATTTTGCTTCTGTTTCTACACACACTCTCTCTCTCACTCTCTCTCTCCCTTTCTCTCTCTCTCTCACACACACAAACACAATTTTCATTTCTTAGGTTCAGCTGGTTTCAGTTTCATAGAAAAAATATTGGATATAACTGTCAGTGGAGTACCCATCATTTATTCCTGCACATTTGTGGTGGGTCATGTGTCAGACACTGGTATTTTTTCAATGCAATACAATTTTAATCCATAATCAACCTGTGGCCAAGATACAACTGGAAGATGCTATGAGTAGCTGAAATGGCACAGACAGATTCAGTTAAAACTTCAAAATCTGTTCAAGCTGCATTGACCATCTAGCCATACACATGTATGCAGTCCTCTAGGTTTTGTCAAGACCCTAAAAGCATGTACCAAGACAATGTTTCATGGTAAGTGGTGGAGACTCAAGCCGAGCCTTTATAGAAGCTGTCCGATTATGTTACAAACTTGCTTGACTAGATTCAACATGAATTTAATTTTGAAGGCACAGTCTGTATTTGAAGTCACACTCCCTGCACTGCTTCTCAGCCTCTAAATCTTGTAATAGCTCAGGGCTGAATGCTGTGTACTTATTTATTTATTACATTTCTTCCCATCCTATAGCCCATAGGGCTTTCAGAGCAGTGTACAATTTAAAATATTAACATAATCCTAAAAATCCATCAATTTCAAAAACAACAATGACCAAAAACACAAAAACTCAACAATGAATAATTACAACAGTCTGTATTTCTGGATCTTCAGCTTCAACAGGATCCAGATTTAACTTCCATCTATAAGGACAACTGAATCCTTCCCTTTTCTGATCAAGACCTGGTGCCATCATTGTTTATTGTTTATATCTTCATACCCATAGGGTACTGTGATAAATTCTTTGTGGACAGTTTCACATATTGTCTGGAAGTTCAACTGAAATAATGCATAGCAGCCCATTTCCTTATATTTTTTTCTTATAGATTTCCTTATAATTATCTTATTGAAAGCTGCCAAGCAAAGTGGGCATCCAGCCACTACCACCTTCATTTCACAGGAATGCTTCTTGGAAACATGTTAGGAGATGAAGATGGCAAGTGGCTGCAGACCAGCACTTTGCTCTGCTGTCTCCCATCCAGCCACCAGAATGAGTGGGATGGAGAAGAAAAATTGACTCCTGTCATTTCTGTCCAGTAAGCATTTTTGTGGGATGAGAGGAGTGGAGAACAGTAAGCTAGCTGAAATTCATAGATGATGAGTGCAGGTAGTGTAGCAGGAAGCCAGCAGGAGCTGTGGAAACCAGTTGGAAGCAGCCTGGCTGGAGGTGGTATGTATTTGTACATCTGAATTGTTGGGGTTGCAAGTACGTGAGAAAAAGTGGGGGGGGGGG
>NW_025335438.1:22866175-23099846 GCF_004798865.1 Varanus komodoensis
TTGAGCCTTTTCACTGGCGCGCGCGCACGTGTGTGTGTGTGTGTGTGAGGGAGGGAGGGAGGGAGGGAGGGAGGGAGGGAGGGAGGGAGACATTTTTGGTGGAGACAAAAAAGAGATTGGTGGGATGAGCTAGCTGACAGATTTCAAGGGGAAAAAAGGCTGTCTTTTCTGAAATAGGTTTCTGTTAGTGTTAAAAAAACCTGACTTTAAATTACAGGTGTTTCATGTGTCAGCTCCCACATCTGTCTTGTACTCATTCTTTGGGGCAAGTTACTTGTTCTTTGTGTCTTGCCATGCATACCATTTCATGTTTTTGCACACTGTCAAATGTGTCCATAGGCACCCAAATTTGCCAGTCCCAGACAAATCAAAAACTGTATTCCCCTTCATTAGCCTTATGTTCAACTAAAAACTTTTGCTCCATCAGTGCATCAAGTTCATACAGCAATGGGACACAAAAAAGAATGATCACTGACTACCATTTAACAATGAAGCAAGGGACCATACATGTATGTCTGTGGGAAGCAACACAAAATGTTCTTGGTTGTTACCTTTTTCTTCCTTTTCTTCTAAAGCTGTCAGACAGAAGCCAAAGCACAACACAAGACAGTTTTGAATCTACAAATCCCGTTAAGCTTTTGTCTTACCATGATGCTGTAATAGACCTCTGCAAGAGCAGCAGGAAGCCAAACAGTATGTGCTGGCACTGGTGACTGCAGAGCTTATAAACAGTGCTAGGCAATGGTACAATGGTGGCTTCCTGTGACTTGGATTTTCACAGCAGCAGAAGAATCTGGAACCTGAAGTTCATTGACACAAGCTCTGCAGGGCTGGACTTAAAAAGAAAGAAAAAGAAAATGTGCTTGGTTGAGGGAATCAGCTACAAAATGTGTAGTCTATTGCCCCATTTCACCCCTGTTTGCAAGGAAAAATGAAACAACTAACCTTGCTATTTCATTATTTTCAAGCCAAGGATGGGTGAACAGTTATTGCTGAGAGGTTTTGTTTTGTTTTTTGTTTTTTTTTTTTAGGTTCTCTGAATCTTTTCTGAAACTCAGTTCATTTGGTCTATGTTCCTGAATGTAAGCATCTTCAATAAAAGGGGAAGGGGAAGGGATATAAAGTTTTGATTAGGATCAATTTTACCAATTGAAATATATGTATGTATGTATGTATGTATGTATATTTGAAAGTTCACATTATTTTTCTGATTGAAAATGTGCTTCATCTCCATAGCCTGTACTGAGAAGAAATAGATTTGGGGAAATGCTGTACTGGGATGGATAACCAGAAGAAACAGTAAGATGAAGAGTTAATGTGAAGTGCACATAGCCTCTAAAGTACAGGTTTTTAGAGCAGCCAGAAAAACAACAGATTGGAGTTTCACTTTATAAGTGTGGCCAGGAGCGTCAGTGAAGACATGAGATCACCAGCGAACAGCCTCTGTGAACTCTTTCACTTATTCTTAAAGTAAGGATGCTCACGTACTCTTCTATCAACATTAACTGGGAGAGCTGAATCTTTTTTTCCCCTTTCTACAGAATACCCAGCAAGTTTTCTGCATAGAAAAAGAAGCACACACATAATGAAGCAACTTAGCATCTATCTATCACACCAGGAAGTCATTCAAATACTAAGGGCACATGTGCTAGCTCTCCCTTTGATTGTTTATTGATAATCTGAATCCATACTTTATTGTTGTGTTCAATGAACTGTATATCAATTTTGACACAAATGGTCTTGTTTCACCCAGATTATCCTTGAATTGAAGTGCCTTGTGTAAACCAGACCCCTGGGGCAGGAGCAGTTCCAATTAGAGTGCATTGTGGGCACTACTCCCATACTTGACACTACCCTTCGCCTTACCTTTAAAAATAATATTTCTTCTTTGTTGAGCTGCCAATGGGTTCTTCATAGCAACTGCTTCAGATTTAGAACTGAGCATATATAAACTTTCCACTTACTCAGAACATTCCTGCCACTCAGGGCTGATCCCCAGAGCAGAAAATATTTTCAGTAGCCTGGTGTCTAGCACCAGGCAGTGCAAGCACCCATCCTTAGGACAGAGGTGCTACACAAAATGGGCTAGTTTGAGCTGGCCAGTCAGAGGTGACTTCTTACTTCTGCAAGCAGCATCCATCCTACAAGTTAGGCTGCTTGAAGGTATTTTTGTATGCATATGTATGGGATATGTGTGTCAAGTATGGGATATGTGTGTCTGGTCTGAAGTTGGAGTAAGTCTGTTCCAAAGGCTGATTTTCTATGTGTCTCTGAGCATCACAATGTGTGTGTGTGAAAATGGAAGTTTCTGTGCTTTAGTAAAGTGTTCCTGCAAGCTCCCCAGGAGAACTACTCATATTTATTAAAATTGCATGGAAAGAGTATGATAATACTTTCTCCTGAGTAATTCAGTCCTTATTTCTTTCAGAATGCACATACTCTAGGATTTGCTTCTTTGTTGTCCAGCTCTGGTGGATGGCTATGCAAACACATGGCTTTTGGGATGCTTTCTAAATATGTTCCAGTGTTCCAAAGGCTGCTGTTCTGAGAATATCATGGCATATTATCATTAGCATTGTTATTATGGCTGTATCTAATCTCCAATCATCTAGGAGTCACTTTATTCTCCATAGTTTTTGCTAGAAAAGGAGAATTTGAGTCCAAAGATGTACATGGATCTGTGATATCTCTATGCTTCCTTCTGTGGTTGATGCCTCTGTTTTCTCTTCCTGTGGTGTGAGTTGCTCATTACTGGGGATTTTTTGTGTCTCTCCTGACTCCTTAGGCCCATTTTCTCATCTCTGAAGATTCCCTCTCCAGTCCATTATTCAGACTAGCCATCAACCTTTCCTACCCTGAGGTAATGCAAATATACATCTGTATACACTTTCAAATATAACACAGAGTTCAGGAAATCACTGCCTCCACCCCCCCCCCACAAAAAAAATCTATGCTCACCTTCAGGGTTGAGGATAGGACATGTCCACATGATCTGCCAATAGGAACAAAATTTGTCTTTATTCTGATTTCAGTGGTAACGTAAGAAGATAAAGCATCAAGGAGGGTGGAGTGTGCAACCTACTTGAATTTTTGATGTTGCTTCTTGAAGAACAGATCTTTTCCATTGTCTTTGTTTGTGCTGCTGCTGTTATTTGCTGTTGACTCCCTTTTCTCTCATTTTCCTGTGACTGAGTCTTGGACCAAAGTCAAAAAGAGCTGGTGAAACATCCTAGCCTTTGATTGCATAGATAGGCCTCCTGTTGTCAGGCTTTAAAAGTGAACTGGTTCTTTGACAATTTGGTCCCTGTTTCTTCAAGGCAGTAATTGGCTCTTGTCCCACTTAGCTGAATGGCAGCAAAGAGGAAGTAAGAGAAAGGTTATGTGGCTTATTGCTCTGAATCAGCAGGGTGGAAGAGAGACAGAAAGCAGAAATGGCAAAAGAGGCTGTGGAGAGAGGTTAGAGCCTGGAAGTAGCTGCAAATGAAGGAACAAAAGAATGGAATAAAAGGCAGGTGGGAGCTGTTAAGCCGGCAGTCCTTTGCAGAGAAGTACTATTCAATTTAGTAGGGTTTACTTCATAGTTAATGTGGTACCCTAGAGATATTTTGGACAATAACTAACACCATTCCTGATCACTGGCTTTGTTAGCTGTGGCTTACGGTAGTTAAAGTCTGGAGGCCACCAGGCTAGGGACAGTTCATTTAGAAGTTTACCAATGTCTGATTCCAAATAAGCTCTCGAGAGAAGCCTGTGCCAGTTAGAGTTTGGAAGTAAGAGTCCAACATTCCCAAAGTCTTGCCAGGCTTTTGCGAAAAGCAAGATAGATTGTAATGAATGCATACTTTGAAACAGCTGACCTGCTGATTCATGGAAAAAGCTTGAGGGATGCCACAAAGAAAAATATAACAATATATTGAACAGTATGAATGAGAAATACACACACACACACACCCCTTCTTGAATGGGCTGGTTGCACTCAGTCTATCCTTCCCTTTTACCTATTAATATTAATATTTCTGCAAGCCAAATAATCTTTTCTGTGTTGTGTGTCTCTCAGCAGCACTTGCTTCTCAAAGAAGGCAGAGGTATCTTGACCAGCATTGTTTGTTGCTTCATCTATAGCATCTCTGTGGGGTTTGCATATGGGACTACAACAATAGAGAAAAGCCAAGAGTAGCAAAGTGGAAACCTGAACATTACTATCTTTGGGGAATAAGGAATTAAGACAGAACCTGCTGAGAATCTTCCTTTCCATCAGCTTCTCTAGACAAATTGCCTCTCAGCTGTTAAAGGTGCAGGAGGCTCTGTCAAGAAGCAAGTTAGCAACATTAGGCAGTAAACAATGCACAAGCCTTATTCATCAGAAAATGAGACTCTAGAATAGTGAGCTGTTCAAGAGCCCTCAATAAGTTTTATGGAGCATGCTAACACTAGGATTCTTAAAATTGTTTCTTGCATGCTATTGTAAAAGTTTAAAATATCAGACCGTTATTTTGCTTGTTTTTAATTCTAATGCTGCACCAAACATTCTTTCATTTCTAACTTTGAACCCCAAAATACTGTTTCTCCAAATTATTTGATTACAAAATCAACACATTTAAATCCTGTTTGCTTCCTATTGTTTTGCCCATCAATCCTTGCTTTAGCACCAGTTACAATTTCTTTTAATCACATGAATCATCCTAGCTACATCCCATGTGTACTATAGAGAACAGGGTGATGTCACTGTGCTACATAACCAATCAGATCAGGCTATGTGATGACATCATCAAAAGCAAATACATGCATTTATGTTGAGGCCAATGTTTTCTGAATTATTCCAGCACATTGAGGACCATGTAGTGAACAGAATACAATATGCAACCCGTCAGTAGTGGCTACATAACAGCATCACTCAGGTGGTTGAGATTTGAAGGGATCAAATGGATTGTGCCACTTCATGCTGCAGGTAAGGGGTGCCATTTTTCATTTCTTAATGTTCAGAATTTCCTAAAAGTAGACAATTAATACAGTGGGAGCTAGATGGTCTAAAACTTTTCTCCTGAATGTGTAAGTTTTTGACCTGTAGGTTTTGTTTCATAAATCAAGGGAGCTTTCAAAAAATGGCACTCAAAACTGGTACAATCCATGCTATAATTTCATTTTTATATCAGCTACTGCATGTGTATACCATGAATAGAGAACAGTGTGAATAAATCAGTAGTTGAGACTCAGACAATCAAACATGGATGAATTAATATAATAAAACTGCAAAGACGCCTTTTTAGTGTAACTTCTCGAAACCTGTGAAAATTCACAAATGTACAAATGTGTGCATAATATGCAGCCCAGTGGAAACTCATTTGCATGTTATAATTACCTTACCAACTGCCTTTTAGTAGATAAAACAGAGCCATTAACTACACTTTAATGTTAACACAGTTTCTTTTCTAAATACATTTTGCTTTATGGTATTGCTCAACAATTCTTTTCTGGAAACACGGCAAAAAGGAAGCTTCATTAAGCACAAAATGGGGGACATTTTTCAGGGTTTTAATTTCTGTGTTGAATAATTTTATTCAGTAAAAGCCAACTTAAATATATGTTCTTGTTTTATAAAATAAAGCCCAGGTGTCCACAGTATCTTCTGAATTCTCATGTCTAAATATGAAGAGTATTAACTGTAATATTTAGATGTAATATTTAGATGTGTATTATAAATAAATTATCTACCCCTTCATATTAAGCAGGTATGTTATTACTGTAATGCCTACAATGAAATAGGATAAAAGAGAATTAAAGGAGATGTGATGTTTGTTGGTAACATCTGTGCAGTAGTAGAATCTGAACCATCAGAAAAATCAAGAACTATAGAATATATGCTATGTCTTCTTCTCCCACAGGAAGTGACAGAGAATATAAGAAGACATGATACACTGAGTCAGACCTTCAGTTTATCTAGCCAAGTACTGTCAACACAGCGGCAATGGTTGGCAATGGTTCTCCAGAGTCACAGGCAGGATTCTTTCCTTGCCTTAGGGGGAGATGCCAGAATTAAACCTGAGACATTCTGGATGCCAAGCTTGTAGTCTACTATTTTCCTATGTATCCTCTTACAGAGAAAGCCACTGTGCCTTATTTCAGACCCTGCTCAAGCTGTGTCCTTACGGATTTTCTCCTTAGCCTGCTATCATATCTATAGTAACTTGCAACATAGAATCCCCTATCATGTGGAAAGTTTTCTCAGCAGCCCCAGGGACTTCTGGTCTGGAAGCTTTTGCCACTGGAATGGAAACTTTCAATGTAATTTGGTGGATTTATGTGGCAAACCATGCTAGAAATAGCTTGTTGCAGGACAAAGTAAGCATAACCTTGCTCTGATGTTTAGACTTTCTGGCACATGCGATATAAAAAGCAGGTAGAGTGAAGCTAACAAAATCCTGCTATATGAAGCAAGACAGTTTTACCCGCAGGAATTAGATCCAAAGAGAATTTTAAGAAGGAAACCTGGACATCCCAACAAATAGCTAAACTACAATGACAGAATACCTCTGATTTTCTGAAACTTGATAGGTCTATTTACTGAATGCTCAGAATCGACAGAAAAGGTTCAGTTTGCCACTAGGCCTTACCGTTGAAATTCACAGGGCCTCAAGGCATTAATCTGGCAGATATTGGCTGAGTGGTTGCTGAATGAATTGAGCTGAAGGTCTGATCTGGTATGGAAGCTGTTCTGCCCTAAGGCAGATAGTTGAGGCTCTACTGGGGTGCCTTTGTTGCCAATAGCAAAGCATTTCTAATTAGCTGCTCATTGCCATATCATAGGATCTCAGTCTATGGGCTGCAGTTTGTTCTTTGATCTGAGCAACCAGATGATTTGTTTCATAGTTGCTTGTTAGTTTCTTGCAATGATGCACTGCCATTCATAAATATTAATCATAGGAGAATCACAATGTGAGTTAAAATCAAAACCAGCAACAATGAAATATACACTAGAACTGTTCATCATTAATGTAACTAATCCAATTAAATATCAGAGTGACAGATTAAAAAACATAATTTTTCTTGGTTAAGAAATACAGTTTCCATCAGTTCTAAAAGTACAACTCACTAAAATGCCTGAAAGAGAATTAAAACTTCTTAACTTCATGCCTAAAAGAAAGAGCAGAGATAGAGTTTCTTAGATAACATTTTCCAGTATTAGTGTATAACATTTTTTCCATTCCCTTTTATCCATATTAAAATAACGCACTTTGCAGAATGTTACCTGAAAGTTCTTCACCATTGCTGATGCAGTGGCCAAGAAGTAGCCTTCTTCACCAACCAACACACGTACACAATGCGGAGGATGCAAAATAGTGACGTGGGTGCCAAAACAATTGGTACTACTTTTGTTGCTACCTGCAGTGGCACCAAAAAAAGGGGGACAGGAAAATGTCTCTGGCCCTGCTAATGGCATGGCCCACTCTGAAAAACTGTGGGAGCATTTCTCCTTCCCCTGAAGGTATTAGATGATATAGTCCCTAATAGCTCTACCTATAAACAGGGTGCATATTTTTAGAGGCCATTCCTATATAGATTTATTAAATGATAATAAAGTGAATACCAGTTGAGCTTCTTTAGGAGATAATCCTGAAACATACCCTATTTGTGGCCATTCTTTCAATCTTTGACACTTGTGGCTTTCTGAGAAGGATCTCAGTGAAATAAGTTCATTTCCAGGTGTTCATATTCAGGATGATACAGGAGGATAGCAGGAAAATTATGACCAGTAAGAGCTACACAAAGGCAGGTAAGCTGGGAGAAACAGCAACACCTCCATTAATGACCAGTGACTGATTGCATAGTAACATTCCAAATATCTTTCAAGTTTCTCTACAGCAGTGGTGAATAACTTAGAATGTGCACTGCTTTTGTACTTGTGGAGATTTTTGATGATGTGTGGGGTCAAACTAGGTAGGGCCACATATATGCAGAAGCAGGCACAACAGGAGGGCTTGAAACCGGGTTGGGCAACCTGTACTCCAGATGTGGCCTTCAAGAGACTTCCCTTCTGATGGTTCTATACCATTGCATTGAACTTGAACAGCTATTGAAATAGAGGACACTCTCAAACCAGATTTCTAGTAGCCTTTAGATAGAGGACATATAGGGATTCTGGCAGAAACATCTGAGTGGCCTTATGTTGACCAACCTAGCCATCAAGGGATGTTTCAAAGGTGGATCAGCCTTTGTTTCTATGGCTGCTGTTGAGCTTAAATGATAAAGCTATGCATGATCTAGAAGCTCAACTTCTAGCTATGTTTTAATGTCCAGGAATGAATATATACACATACATACATACATAGAGACAAAGAGAGTTACACAGGGCGAGAGGGAGGGATTGTGGGGGAGGAAGAGAGAGAAAGCTCTAAGTCCCCATAATCAGTGTTTCCTGATCTTCTGTAAACATAATTTGTGTAAAAGCCTGAAGTTCTTATTCCGATTTTGGAAAGTTCAGAGCTCTTTGTATTTTTTAGCTACAGAGAAGTGTTATAGAAAATCTAACATGGGGATTTACCACAGAATAAATAGACTTGTTGAAGATGCATTCATTTTTATAGATCCTCACTCCATCCCCAACACACACACACAAAACACATGACTCCCCCCCCCCCCCCCCGCATAAGCTCTCTAAATCCAAAGTATACTTGAAGGCATTAGAACGCAACTCATTTGCATTCAGTGTTTGTTCTCAAGGTTTGCTGTTTTCCAGCTTTTGCCAGCTTTCCCCCCCTTCTAAGAGCTGTCTCCCTTTTATTTATTTTTCCATCTCTTCTTACTAAAATGCAGGTATTCCCCCTCCTTCTCCACCCATGCCTGATCTTACTGATGTAAGACAAGGAAATGTTTTTGACATCAGTTGCTGAGGGCAATGTTTACAGATATGCAAACACATCTGTTCTGCTAAATGGTGTTATGAGGCCCTTGTTGCAGTATCCTCTTCAGCCAGGCTCAGGCTGGCAAATTCCTGTTTAGTTTCCAAAGCAGACAGGAGGAAACAACAATGACATTAAGAAATAAAGCTGTCAATTCACACTCAAACTATACATATGCTGTCTCCAGAGTAGAGGTCACTGTTCCTTTTCTTTTAATTTCACACTTGTACCAGTGTATGTGCATGCATGTGCACGCATATTTGCTTGCTCGCTGTTAAGGTATGGTGAGTCTTCAGCTGTCCTTTTATTATACAATCCATGCAAAGAACAATTGACAAGTCAATTAAAAGACAATCCCAATCAGTCAGTATAGGAGGCATTTGGAGAAGTAATTGTACTTTTGAGGAGCAAAAAGAAGTTGGTCTGTAACTGGGAATAGGAATTTCCTTCTTACTAGGAAATCTCCCCATCTACTACTTTTCTATTGTGGATTTTTATTATTTTATTTTTACATATTTAAAAGGGCAAAAGAAAAGCAAACATGATGGTATAACAAAAGTGTTAAAGAAGCAAGGAAATTCGCTAATTAAATTTCCCAGTCTATTACAATAAGCTGTGGAATAGAAGCAGAAGGTTCCAGAAGGAAGGGGGAAAGTGTGTGTGGGGGTGGGGGCATACTATATCAGCTAGGTTTTCTAAAGTCTCCACACAGTCACATTGTTTAGAATCTATCAAGGAATTGGTCTTAGCTATTTTTCTAACATACCAGATACGAAGAAGAGCAAAAATCTACCTGATGTGATCCCTTGTGGCTTCTCTCTCTCGAGCTGAAACTTCTGCTTTAAACCACTACCTGTGGATTACAGTCTGGTAATCCCTGGTAATATATAGGGTTGGAGACTATGAGCCAGCCGACCAAAAGGCTCATTGCCAGATAACAAGGGCTGAAAGAGCAGGGAAATTTAGGTTTAAAAAATGTGTTACAACTAAAACTACTACATAGTTCTGGATTGCAGCAAATCCCAAATAAGCATTCATTGCCACAAGCTTAGTACAAAATAAATTGAAAGTTGATATGGAAAAAAAGAAGAATGTGCAGGCAAGAAGAAAAGGAGGTGGAAATATGCTTTTGTCATGTTCTTTTTAAAAAGAAAAAACATGGTTTCATTTGTATTACAATGTTCTAGTTATGCTGAATTTGCATCTTGTTGAAGTTAATGACCATATTAATCTAGGACTTAATACTTGTTGTTATGTGCCATCAAGCCATCTTTGACTTATTGAGACCCCATGAATCAATGCCTTCCAAAAAGTCCTGTCCTCAACAGCCCTGCTCAGCTTTTGTAAATTCTAGGCTGTGTCTTCCTTTATGGAAACAATGCGTCTCATATTCGGTCTTCTTGTTCGTCTTCTGCCTTCAGCTTAGCATGATATCTTCTTCAGGCAGTCTTGACTTCTCATGAGACACCCCAAGTGTGGCAGCTTCAATTTTGTCATTTTTGCTTCCAGGAAAGCTCTGACTTGATCTGATCTAGGACCCACTTTTTCATATTTCTGTCAGCCAAGGTTATTCTAAAAGTTCTCCTCCAACACCATGCTTAAAATGCATACATTTTCTTCCTGTCACCTTTCCTTGCTGTCCACATTTTGCACCCATACATAGGGATGGGGAATACAGTGGTGTAGATGGCCTTGCCCCCAAGAAATGTCCTGATCTTTTTTGTTCCTTCACTGTTTTTCCTTGTCTCAGTATTATTACTATATTATTACTATTATTATTATTATTATTTCTTTGCTACAGTTTCTATTTGAGATGATGACTGCACCAAGGTATTAAAAAGCTTTCAGAATTTCAATATATTTATTGTTGACAGTAAAGTTTTGTAATTCTTCTGTACTTGCAACCTTTGTTTTCTTGATGTTTAGCTGCAGTCCTGCTTTTGTATTTTCTTTCAATTTCTTCAGGAATCATTTCAATTAATTGCTGGTGTCTGTCCGTAATGTAGCATCATCTGCATTTCTTATATTTTTGATGACTCTTCCACCAATTTTCATCCCTTTATCTGATTTTAAATCCAGTTTTTCTATTAATATACTCTGAATGTGTGTTGAACAAATAGGAAGGTAAAATGCACCTGTGTCAGACACATTTGCCTATAGGAAGCCATTCTACCTCCCAATATTCTTTTCTAATAGTAACTTCCTACTACAGTAAAGGTTACACATGAGAATAATCAAGTGCTGAGGAACATCCACTTCTTTCAGGATTGTCCATAGTTTTCCATGTCCCACACAATCAAAGGCTTTGCTTAATTATAAACCATAGACAGATCTTCTGAAATTCTTTGGTGCAAAGTATATTAGTGTATGATCTCAAGTACCTTTTCCTTTTTGGAATCCCATTTGAATGTCAGGCTTTTCTCATTCCACATAGGTAATTTATTTGTTTCAACTCTTTGAGTATCACTGTGTTTGTATGAGAAATTACTATGATGGTATTATGGTTGCTGCACTCTTTTATTTTTCTTTCCTTGGAGATTGGAATGCATGTTAAATGTCTCTAGTCTGTTGGCCATTGTTTTGATTTCCATGGTGGTTGGCACATTCTCTTTAATATTTGGACTGAGTCATTCTCTGCAGCTTGGAATAGTTCTATTGGTACCCTATCAAATCTGAGTGCTTTAGTCCTTCAAAATGCCTTCAAAGCAGGGTCCATCTCACTTTCTTATATTGCAGGATCTTCTTCATAGGATTCTTCTTTGAAGGAAAAAGTAATTATTTTATGTTTTGTATATAGTTCTTTGCATATTATTTTCCTTCTCCTGACCAGGAGAAAATATGTTCTTCTGTTAGTCTTTCTGCAGTCTAAATATGGGATTGAATTTCCCTTTGATTTTGTGCACATTTTGGAAAAGGCCTCTTGTTTTTCCTCTTTCATTGTTCTCTTCTATTTCTTTGCACTGCACAGTATAATTGCTTTCTTTTCCACTGTGTGATAGTCACTTAAAAGTTGCATTCAGGATTCTGACCCTATTCTGTCACCTTTTGCTTTTTCTTCTTGTCTGTCATTAGCAATTGCATTTCCTCTGTCATCCATCTAGAGTTTCTTTCTTTCTTTCTTTCTTTCTTTCTTTCTTTCTTTCTTTCTTTCTTTTTACTACAAAATTGTTGTTAGTCATTCTTCCCTAATAAAGTCTATGGTTTCTGTCCATGGGCCTTCTTGCAAATGATCAATTGAGTTCAATAATGCATTTCTGTTCTTTATTTGGACTTTAAATTCCTCAGGAACGTTACCAAAGTAGCATTCTTCTGTTAGTGATCTTTTCCAGCTTTACTCTAATTTTTGATCTTAAGAGTTCATGGTCACCACCACAGCCTGCTCCTGCTCTTGATTTGAGAGCAGGGATATAGATTATCCATCTTTTCCTGTCAATTACATAGTATATTCACTTTCTTTATTGGCCAATTGGTGATATCCATGCATATAGTTGTCTGTTTGGTTTACTGAAGTATGCATTTGCAATAAAAAGATTGTTGCCTCCATAGAATTTTATGAGTCTCCTGCTTTGTTTCCTTTCTAAATGTTGTTTCTATCACATCATTTGATTATGCATTATTTCCTTTGAATTTTCCAGTTTCTGAGCATGAGTTTGTGGAAGAAGGTGGTCCTTTAGATAATGTTGTGCCTGAAGTCCTGACACTGAACTTCCTGAGCACGACACAGGAGACGCAGGGGGCATGATAGACTTTTCCCTAGCAACCAATCGCAGAACTCTGAGGAGGTGAGAACAAAGGCGAGTCTTGTTACGCCAGAGGGAAGAAAGGCTTGTTACACCAGAGGGACCCCTTGTTACACCAGAGAGGCCAGGAGAGCTAGTGCCACGTGGGCTTGGGGAGAGACGGCACTAAAGGATTAGCATCTGCATTGCAAAGACCTCAACAGTAGAGCTTATCTATAGAGTTGTAAATCTTGTAGACAAGTAGCAATAAAGGACTTTAGTTTTATTGTTCATGAATGTGTGGGTTGTTTACATGTTGAGTTGCACCTCAACAGATAAGTACTTACCAATAAGTTTAGAATTTCATACATCAAAATCAAAACACTGAATTATGGTAGTAAATAAATAGATTGTTGTTGTTGTTGTTAGTCGCGAAGTCATGTCTGCCCATCGAGAACCCATGGACAACATTCCTCCAGGCCTTCCTGTCCTCCACCATCCCCCGGAGTCCACACCAACTGCTTCAGTGACTCCATCTAGCCACCTCATTCTCTGCCGTCCCCTTCTTCTTTCACCATCTATTGTTCCCAGCATTAGGCTCTTCTCCAGGGAGTCCTTCCTTCTCATTAGGTGGCCAAAGTATTTGAGTTTCATCTTCACTATCTGGTCTTCTAAAGAGCAGTCAGGGTTGATCTCCTCTAGCACTGACCGGTTTGATGGCCTTGCAGTCCAAGGGACTCGCAGGAGTCTCCTCCAGCACCGCAATTCAAAGGCCTCAGTTCTTCAGCACTCAGTCTTCCTTATGGTCCAGCTTTTACAGCCATACATTGCAACTAGGAAAACCATAGCCTTGACTATACGCACTTTTGTTGGCAGGGTGATGTCTCTGCTTTTTAGTATGCTGTCTAGATTTGCCATAGCTTTCCTCCCCAAGAAGCAAGTGTCTTTTAATTTCTTGGCTACAGTCCCCATCTGTGGTGATTTTGGAGCCCAGGAAAATAAAATCTGTCACTACCTCCATTTCTTTCCCATCTATTTGTCAGGAAGTGAGAAGACTGGATGCCATGATCTTAGTTTTCTTAATGCTGAGCAATCTTAATTCCAGCTTGTGATTCATCTAGCCCCACCTTTCTCATGATGTGCTCTGCATATAAGTTAAATAGGCAGGGCGACAGTATACAGCCTTGCCAAATTCCTTTCTCAATTTTGAACCAATCAGTGGTTCTGTGTCCAGTTCTCACTGTTGCTTCTTGACCCACATATAGGTTTCTCAAGAGACAAATAAGATGGTCTGGGATTCCCATCTCTTTAAGAACTTGCCACAATTTGTTGTGATCCACACAATCAAAGGCTTTAGCATAGTCAATGAAGCAGAAGTAGATGTTTTTCTGGAACTCCCTAGCTTTCTCCATGATCCAGCGTGTGTTGGCAATTTGATCTCTAGTTCCTCTCCCTCTTCAAAATTCTACCTGTACTTCTGGTAGCTCTCAGTCCACATACTGCTGGAGACTAGCTTGTAGGATTTTGAGCATAACTTTGCTAGCATGTGAAATGAGTGCAATACAGTATCAAAGACTGTATACAAAGTTGTAAGAGCTATAAATTTCTTCATCATTTCAAACAATGTTTTGAAAAAAAACTGATGAAAATCCATTTCAGACAAGGGCACAGAACTCATGAAATCTGCTTAGCAATGGTGTAAAGTTGTCACTTTGTAGGTCAGCATGGAAGACTTGATTCTCTAGATCTTTCTGGAGTCCTTCTTCTATCAGTCTCATTGAATAAGGGGATGCTGGGAGTTTTAATCCAACAAAATCTAAAAGGCACTGGCTCTGATTTATTTTAGAGGCTGTTATTCATTTCAGTACCATGGATAACAGTCATTATGCTGATACTTGAATCTTTGCAAAGCTTTGGGCTGTTGCTGCTTTCATTACTGTTACTGAATGTAAACACATTCTGTTTTGCTTAGCAGGAAACTATGTCCAGTTCTGCCAAAGCATAAGATATGATACATATTAAGTTTGCCATGGATACCTAGAAATCTAGGATGAATAGGTAAAACATATTATGTCATGAAAATGTGTTTACAACATATTTTTGCTCTACAAAAGAAGCATTTTGAATGCATTATGTCTTGGAATATCCATTTTAGCACATTTTGAGACAAGAATGGCATCACAAATTCTAAGACAGAAACAATCCGAAGGTTTACTATATTCCAATCAGTGCTTTAGTCTGGAAGTGTGCTTAGGTCACTTCATATTGGAATTCAGGAAGACAGACTTCCTCAAGCATCCCCAGCCATAATTACAGGGTATTGTAATTTTCTCTTTCATGCCCTTAACTGCATTTTCCAGCAATTCTGGAATAAGGAAAACACCAATCAAAATCTCAAGTACCATACCTGCTGATTACTATAGTTTCCCAAGTTTACTTGGTTCTTAATGTATATTGTAAACTAGAATTCCTGGCCATCTTGATGCCTAGTCACCAGTTAATTAAATGCTGGGGTTTAATCAGGGCTCCAAAAGCATTTCTCATGCTGCCATTGAAAACAGATAAGATTTTGGGAGAATGGGTATTGGGGTGGCCTCTTGGTCTATCTTGTCCTTCTGTACGAAATTGATGGAGTGGACAGGCCTTCAAAATTTGTTGTCTTTCTAATAACATCATTGGGAGCATGTCAATATTGGAATTAAGAAATGGGCTGTACTTAATAAGAACCAGTCTGAGTCCAAACAAAGCCAATTAGTTACTGTTAAATAAGAGCAAACTTACTGAATAAGCCCAGGGTGGCTCACCCATAACTACTGAAAACTCTTCAGTAATTTAGGGCAAAATCCCATGTCCTCCTGACCCTATGTGGGGAGCAAGAGTATTTTTCAGAGTCCCAGCTCTGAGGTGCTATGACCTTGAGGCTGGTACTCCAAAGGCTGAACCCATGCCCTCTTCCACTTGCAGCCCATAGGGAAAGAACTGTATCAACTAATTCTTTGCAAGTGTGACTTGGTCACAGAATGGCAAAAAGATGTGTGCTGGAAGACAGGGAGGAGAAATGCTGGGTCTGAGAGCTTACACAGATCCCTACTGGTGCCCCATCCTCCTTCCTTCCCACTCTGTGATGCTTTATCTAGATCAGGCTTCCCCATCCTCATGACCTTCAGAAGCATTTGGACCACAACTCCCACAATCTCCATCCAGTAGGGCCCTTGACTGGGAATTCTGGGTGTTGCAGTCCAAATGTGTCTCAGAAGTTGGGGAAGGCTGATCTAGATGGCTGAAAATGGATGTGTAGATAAAATACGTGGTGTGAGGTATATCTACAAGTTCAGAGGCTTACACAGAGCAAGCATGGGAGCAAATGATTGCACCTTTAATCTACTAAAATTGGTCAGCCTTACAGGATGTCACATGGGCTATCTCTTTTTGACTCTTTACATTCTACATTGCTTTGCATCCCCTGGCAAAGCATTGATGTTGCTAGAAATGAAGATATGGACAAAGAAACAAGATTTTACAGGCCATTTAAAACCTCCACAAGAGTTCTTCCCTGAACAATATTTAGGTTCAGTCTACCATCACTGCTGTGTATGAGGTTTTGCCTTGTGCTGCCTAATTTTTTCTTTTCCCTAATGTACACTTACATTCTTGGACATATATAACTCATGATTAACACTACTGTAGATATATGTGATCTCAGTTTGCAGATATAAAAATGCATATTTATAGAAACATAGAAACAGAGTGAGTCAGAAGGGGCCTCCAGGGCCATCTATTCTGCCATTTCGGGTATGCATTCTCAATAAAGCAGCAGATTTTTGAACAGCTATTGCGGATCCACCTATTGCAGATGCACAAAGCAGAATTAAAACTGGAATGAGATGGCTCACAAGATTTGTTGTAATCACAGAGCTATGTGCAAATGCTGTCTCATGTTATTGCCTGTTAATGGACAGGGAAATTGGGTGGACCATTTCATGGATCTTCTCCAGCAAAAGAAGATATTATGCAGCAGTTTCTTGTAGGTAGGCCCTACCTTTAACAGTGGCACTTTCACAGTTTTCTTTTCCTTCATTATCACTGCACATTCCAGAGTCTTGAATGTGCATGTATCGGTGTAGGGCAGAATGAAGGTTGCCACATAAAAGTGGTGGAGAATATTAGGATGAAGTTCTTATATGGTGAGATACAGAAAATTCTCACACAATGTTCTCAGGAGAAGAAAAAATCTTCTGAGAAATTCAACTAAACCAGTTGTGCAGATTGAAAAAGGTTTTCCTTAACCCCATCCACATTTTGAAAAATGATCATGTCCACTGGCACATAAGAGCTCTTCAGTACTTTTAATGAAGAGCCTTCTACAATAGAACTAACTTCTCCCATTATTATTATTATTATTATTATTATTATTATTATTATTATTAGAACATTTCTATGCTGCCCCTTGCCAAAGCCTCGGGGTGGCTTACAACACAAAACAATACAATACAATACAATATAAAAATAACAATATAAAATTAAAATTAATAATATAAAATAAATAAAAAATATAAATGATATAAAAGAAGTTATAAAAGAAAAGTTATAAAAGAAAAGAAAAGAAGTCGCCCTGGCCAGATAAATAAGTAAATATTGTTAACAATTAAAATGACGTTTAAATAAAAAGGTCTTCACCTGGTGCCGAAAAACAAATAACGACGGTGCCAGGCGGACCTCTCTGGGGAGCACATTCCATAGATTGGGCGCCACCGTAGAGAAAGCTCTCCTCCAAGTATATACCCTCCTAATTTCTTTCACGGAGGGTTCCCGGAGAAGGGCCTCTCCCGCAGATCTCAAGGGGCGGTCGGGCATATATGGGTGTAAGCGCTCCTTCAGGTAACCAGGTCCCAAGCCGTTTAGGGCTTTATAGGTCATAACCAACACCTTGAATTGGGCCCGGACTTCAATGGGAAGCCAGTGAAGCTGTCGGAGAACTGGAGTCATGTGAGCATAATGCTCCGTCCCCGTCAGCAACCTGGCAGCTCTATTTTGAACCAATTGAAGTATCCGGAACATCTTCAAGGGGAGCCCCATGGAAAGCGCGTTACAGAAGTCAAGGCAGGAAGTCACCAGCGCGTGTGTCACCGTCGCCAGGGAGCCGTACTCCAGGTAGGGGCGCAGCTGATTAATCAGCTGAAGCTGAAGGAAAGCGCTCCTCACCACCGCTGTCACCTGAGCTTCCAATGAAAGCTCCGGGTCGAGGAGTACTCCTAAGCTGCGGACCTTGTCCCTAAGAGGGAGTGCAACCCCATTCAGGGTCAGGTCAAATCCACCCTCTCCGAAGCCCGATCCGCCAATCAACAGGACCTCCGTCTTGTCTGGATTGAGCTTCAGTTTATTGGCTCTCATCCAGCCCATTACCTTGGCCAGGCACTGGTTCAGCACAGCCACTGCCTCACCTGGATTGGTGGAAAAGGAGAGGTAGAGCTGAGTATCATCAGTGTATTGATGATTCCTTAGCCCACACCTCCTGATGACCTCTCCCAGTGGTTTCATGTAGATGTTAAACAGCAAAGGGGACAAAATGGACCCCTGCGGTACTCCATGGCATAGCTGCCATGGTGCAGAGCCATAGTCCCCCAGCACTACCTTCTGGAATCGGCCGTTGAGATAGGAGTGGAACCACTGCAAAGCAGTGCCTCCGACCCCCAATCTTGCTAGCCTATCCAGAAGGATACCATGGTCGATGGTATCAAAAGCCGCTGAGAGGTCCAGAAGAACCAACAGGGACACACTCCCCCTCTTCTTCTCCCTGCACAGGTCATCGTACAGGGTGACCAAGGCAGATTCAGTACCGTACCTGGGTCTGAAGCCGGACTGAAATGGGTCCAGATTATTAGTTTCATCCAAGAGTGCTTGGAGTTGTCCCGCCACCACCCGCTCCAATACCTCGCTCAGAAATGGGATGTTGGCCACTGGTCTATAGTTAGTGGCCATCTCTAGATCCAGTGACGCCTTCTTCAGGACCGGTTGGACTACAGCCTCCTTTAAAGGGGCAGGCACCCGACCCTCTCTCAGAGAAGCGTTAACCACTTCCAAGATCCAGGTCCCAATCCTGTGCTTGGAATTATTTATTAACCAAGACGGGCAAGGGTTCAATAGGCAAGTGGTGGACGTACTCGTCCAAGCACCTTGTCCACATCATCGGGCCGCAATAACTGAAATTCATCCAATAATTCTGGACCAGACGGCAGCATTGGCGTCTCCCCAGAAACCTCTGATTCATTAGTGGAGTCCAGCTTGTGACGAATCTGAGTGATTTTCTCCCTGAAATGCCTGGCAAAGTCGTCACAGCGGGCCTTTGAGGATGGAACTGGATCTTCCTTAGGACCCGGGCGAACCAGGCCTTGCACCACTCGAAAAAGCTCCGCTGGATGGCATTGTGAGGAGGCAATGGAAGCAGAAAAAAACTTCTTTTTCGCCGCCTTCACCGCCACAGCATAGGCCTGATAGTGGGCTCTCAGGTGTGTTCGGTCAGATTCATCCCCTGATTTCCTCCACCTACGTTCTAGCCGTCTCCCAACCTGCTTCATCGCCCGCAATTCAGGTGTATACCAAGGGGAAGAGCGGGCTCTGCCCGGTGGGAAAGGAAGCTTAGGAGCGATTGTGTCCACAGCCCTGGTCATCTCCCTGTTCCACAGATCAACCAGAGCCTCGACAGGAGCACCAGTCTTGTCAGCCGGAAATTCCCCCAGGGCTTTCAGGAATCCATCCGGATCCATCCAGCTCTGGGGGCAGACCCACACAATCGGATCCGTACCCTTACAGAAGGAGAGGTCACTCTCGAGCACAAACCTCACCAGGAAGTGATCTGACCATGACAGGGGAGTCAAACTTAAATTTCTCTCCCTCAGGTCACCCTCTTCCTGCCCCGTCGAGAAAACCAGGTCCAGAGTGTGTCCACGTTAATGGGTCAGGCCGGAGACATGTTGGGACAGCCCCATGGCCATCATGGAGGCCTTGAAGTTCTGAGCCACCCCGGTTAGACCAGACTCAGCATGGAGATTGAAGTCCCCCAGGACCAACATCCTAGGGGTCTTCAACACCAGGTCCAAGACGGTCTCCGTCAGCTCAGATAGGGAGACTGTTGAGCAGAAGGGTGCACGGTACACCAACAGAATCTGTCTCGTTCGCCCAACACCAAGTAGAGGCACTCCAGCCCTGGCCTCGAAGAGACCGGAAGTCCCGTGAGAGAGATGGAGGCTCGGTAAACCAAAGCGACCCCCCCTCCCCTCCCCTCTGGGCGTGAGCAGTGCTGAACCAGATACCCGGGCGGCCACAGTTGAGAGAGGGCAACATCCCCCCCCACCCAGGTCTCCGTTATGCAAGCCAAGTCGGCCCCCTCCTCCACAATCAATCAAGTCATGGATGAGGGAAGATTTATTATTGACTGACCTGGCATTGAGCAGCAGCACCGTCAGGCCCCAGGGGTGGTTGACAAGGCTACCTGGCACCCTCTGGGTGGGGGAAAAACCAGAAAGAGGGACAGGTGTCAGCCATCTGTCCCTCCTTCTTCTACGCGGACACGTTAAGCCCCCACTGCTGTTACGTCCATTGCCCATGACCACGCCAATGGCAGTGCCCGCGCGCTCCACAGGAAACATAAACGTCGACATGGCCAGGGACGACTCCATAAAAACAGATTAAACAGGATAAAATTATAAAAGCAGTTAAAGAAAAGAAAAGAAAAGAAAAGAAAAGAAGAGAAGAAAGAGAGAAAAGAAAAAAAATTCCCCCTTCCCTAATATACAACGGCAGGCGGGTCAATTTCAACCAAAGCCCCTGGCCAGCCCAGCCCCCCGCTCAGCCCCGAACAGCTCCCAAATGGTGGCAACCGCCCTTCGGCCGCTGGCCCGAGGCCGCCAGCCGCGCTTTGTGTCTGTGGGCGCTTCCGAAGCCCCGCCCGGTCCCGCATGCGCTCAGCTGTGTGGGGGGGGGCGGGGTAACCCGAACCGGACCTGCGTGCTGGCCGGTGGTATTGGCCTCCGTCGGCGGTGCGTCGCGGCAGCGTGCGGCTGCTTGCGCGCGGAGGTCCTTCCTTCCTGCAGCGCGGGGGACCAGCGTGCGTGCGGTGGAGCGCGAAGTTCCTTCCTGCAGCACGGGGTAGGTGTTTCCTGTCCGGGCGACGCTGCTCCGTGCCGCCGGCCGCGCTTTGTGTCCGCCGGCGCTTCCGAAGCCCTGCCCGGTCCCATACGTGCTCAGCTGTGCGGGGGGGGCGGGGCAACCCGAACCGGACCTGCGTGCTGGCCGGTGGTACTGGAGCATTTCCCTGGAGCAGTTTACTTGTACTAAGAATACATGTATAAAGATATGTGTGTATGAACGTTCTTCTGTAAAAGTGACTTAAATTAAGAAAGGCTACCTATTCAGCTCCAGAGTAGAAACATGTGCAATTATGTGAACATTCAAAATAACACACAAACTAATGATTCAGAAAAGCCTATCATGAAAATTGTTTTAATGACTTTGTGGATAACTGTTTTGAGTAAATGAGGTGGATACTGATCCCTGGAAATAAATGAGTTATCAGGTTCACATAGCACTCAGCTCCAAGTTCTTAGGCGTGGGCCACCTGAATGTATTCATAGATGGTTTGGTAAATTGCTTATATCCTATCCTAATTATCATATTGTCTTTAATTGTACTATATAGCACTTTAAAGATTTTTCCTTATGTGTGTGTGTTAACATTTTTGGTTCTCAAATCATGTCACCTGTCCATGGCATAAGCACACCTGATTTTAAAGTATTTTAACTATCAGAGAAGAAGAAAACAGAAAAGCCTTTATGACCAAGAACATCCTTTAATGCGAGAACATTCTGAATGTAGCTTAATTCTATGTAACATTCTGAATTGAAACATGGGCAAACTTTTTGTGGGAAATAACTGATTAAAGTGTCTTGCTGTGGAAAGCCAAACAGAATTGTCCAGATGTTTTGAAAGAGTATTGAAGATTATTATATATGCCATCAATGAAATGTATAGTTGAACTCAAGAAAGAAACAGAATGCTGGGATAAATTATGAAAAGCAGAGATGTTATAAATCAGTGATGGTAGAACAGTGACATATGGTAACTTCTGCTATATCTCATGGAAGGGTGAGTTGAAGTAATGAGCTGAATCAAGAAGACATTCTATTATTTTTATTTCCACAGTTCTGTACTGTCTTTTAAGTGGTGACGGTGGGAGGTATTACTTGGAAACACAGATGCTGATACCTGGTATATTGATGTGTTAGAACTACTCCTCCTTGACCAATATTATGACTCCATGAGACACCCCAGAACAGCTATGAGAGGTCTGTGCATTCATACTGCACATTATACTGCAGCTGCATGCACACACACACTTGCAAAAGTGATATATCTGGTGTTTCCATCTGGTGTTTTGGATGCACACATAAAGTTGTTTGTTACCTTATGGTTAGAGTTCTTTCCTCTTCCTCTGTGGCACCAGAGATGATCACAAGTAGAAAGGATATAGCTGATTAAAAGGTTATCTAAAAATAACCTCAGATTTCACTATTATTTTTAACCATCTCCCCCCTCCCCACCATTTGCTCGCTATTTTGGCCAGAGGCTTCCAGGCTTGAGATGAATGTATAATACTTTATATTCTGGCTTTGTTATTCATGAAATGCCCTTTCCCCTTAAGTAGGAAATCAGGACAGGAGTCCTGGAGTTCAGAGTATGCATCAATGCATTTTCCCTATGAAATTGCAGACTATTGTATGGTTGAGCCAATGGGAGGTGGGTCACCAAACCAGAACCACAACCATTCATCTCTTTGGGAATATTTCAGGGACTGTTGCAATGAAAGAGCTGGCTAGGAAGAGCACTGCTGGATGCTAAACAAACTTCCTTTGTTCTTAGTAATGTCACGACACCCCTAACAGTACAATCCTATGAATATTTAGATGGGAAAACATTCTGCAATTCTCAACATGCTCAAATTCTCTACAGTTTTTCCATTCTGAACACAAATAGGATTGTGCCCTAAATCTCCACAGATGCATCATGACTAATATGTAAACCTTGACAGGCTAAGACCAGTTAAGAAGAAAAGATGCAAGGAAAGGGGGACACTTAGGTAACATACATATGCAAAATACTGTTCATGAGGAGGTTTTTCCTCCATTACTCAAGCTAAAAAATGAAACTGAAGAACATTCAGCTCATCCTTAGTTTATGAAGGCTCTCAAAAGCCAGTCCTCCCCTCTCCCTTTTCTCCTTTCAAGCAGATAAAGACAAAAGGCTTTTAACTACAGTCTTATTATATTTAAGTGTGCTAGCTAGACTTGCTTTGCAATACAAAACAAGTAGTGCAGAGGTTATTAGCAAATACATCAGTCAGGGAGCCAGCTAATTAGGAAATACTGCTCACACCAAACAATTGATTCCAAACCGAGCTTCCAGCTCTCTACCCAAACAAATACAAATAGTTCCCTACTCAGGCAGGCTCCCACTGCTTGCAGAATGGGAATGACTGATACCACTCATTGGTCTGCTCCTAAGTTCTGCTGTCAGACTCTAGGACTAACCAAGTAACACTTTGACTCTGCCTGCTTCACCTCTAAAGCACACGAGGTATGATTCTCACTGGTCTCTTAGGGTGTGCTGACTTGACTATGAATTCCAACCACATTTAAGATTCATATTCTGAGGTCACTGCCTTGGAATGCTGTATTTTGGGAAAAGTGGGTGCAGACCCTTTAGCCCCATACCCCCACCCCCATCATGAGCCACTGCACACAAACATTTTCTCACATGGAGGCAGCCACAATGCAAAGATGACTTAAGTGGCCTCTATGAGGCAACTATTTGGATAGGTTGGAGCCTAGTCTTATCACTGCCTTTGCACATACTTCTTGCATTTGGAATTGTGCAAAGGATTTGGCCAGCTCTTAACATTGGACCACCATGATGCTGTAATGCAGGCTTTGGCTTGTTTAACCAGCAACTGGTTGTGTACTTTCTTGAATGCCATCAGCACAATCAAATGTTGCTTTTCAAGTTATCCAGATGATGTTGGCAAATGAGCGCTATCAGTCTTGATGACACAACCCTTGGCAGCAGCACCTGAGAGTGGTCTACCTCCAAGAACAACCCTTACAGAGATACTAGTTTTCACTGGCTCAGAAGCAAGGAGAGCAGCCAAACTTTTGTTTTCTCTTATCTCCTTAGAACTGCCTTAAAATTAAAAGTATTTCTAAAACAAAAACACAGCACTTTTCTGGAGATAGATAAACTGAGTAAATATATTTTATAAGAGTACGCAGGAGAGGGAAAAGCAACAATGGCATAGTTCCTTGTTCATACACTGTAGCATTGAAACAAACTACATTTTATAAAATGAAAGCCATTCCTAAAGAATTCCCTTGAGGAGACTGTAGCTCCACAAGGCAGCTATTACTTGTACTCACAATTGCATCAATCTTTGATCTTTATTGTTACAGTATTATTCTTATTTTGTGCTATAAAAAGTGTTCCTTGTGGAGCTTCTCTTAATAATAAATGTGCTTCTCCTAAAACTGCTTGAGAAAAGTGAGATAGCAGCTCAACATTGCTGAAAAGAAAAGCTAAGGGCCTCCTTTATTTAATTTCACCTAAAACAAAGCAAAAGGGGGAGGGGGGAGGAGCAAGAGTGTTATCTTGAAGGGGCACAAAAAGATATATGTACACAGTTTTCTCTATCAACACTAAACTTGCCTGTGAACATTTGTCTTGATGCTAGTTTTTCTTTCTTGCAAAATTGCCATGAAAATTAGGTAGCAATTAAATTTTTATTCATCAATATATGATGTAAATTATTGCCATATATTGGAATGTTCTGTCCTTCTTATTAGAATGTATTTTATGGATTGTTCTATTGTTTTCCATTTATTTGCATTCTCTAAATTAGGTTGAAATGAAAATTCACAGGTTGTGCTTGTTTGACTAATTCTTGTTAAGCTCCTGAAAGAACATTCAGAACACTTAGTCATTTTGGAGGAAGAAAGCACTATACATATAAATAATAAAGATGCTGAAGATGTATAGCATTAAAGGCACAGACTTTTGGTACCCAGTTATCAGGAGGTGATCTTCCAGAATTTAGGCCTGGTTAACCTCATAGAGGCCAAGAAGGGGCATTCCACTGAGTGAGGAGGAGAGGTGATGCACAGCATCCTATGGCATCTCCAGCCTCTGCCCTGATCTTTGTAGTGAAACTGCTGCTGGGAGACTACAAAGGTCTCTTCTAGAAAAAGAAGAATGCAGAGACAAAAGCCACCTCTGCCATTCTTCCTGTCCAATTGACAGCAGTTCAATAGGATATAGGATACTGTTGGAACCCCTAAGTTTGGAGAATTCTTTTTAATTGGTGACAACCTAATAGGGTTGCTAATGCTATTCACTAATAATATCCCCAGAATATGCTAAAGGGTGCCACTTCCACTTAGGGCTCAGTTAAATGGACAAAGGATGTGTTATAGAAATGTTTGATGTGTTGAATCCAAATATAAGAGGTCCCCCAATGGGAACAACAATACTAGATTTTATATTCTACGGAAGAAAGGAATGGAAGAAGAGGTAATTTGTTTAACTAATTTGCTCTATAGGAGTTATGAGAAGGATCCTAAAATGTATAATAAATGGACAAATCTAAAAGCACTTCCTCATATCACAGTCCTTTAGACATCAATTCATAAACCCTATTGAGTTCAATGGGGCTTACTTCAAGGCAAATGGTATAGGATTGCAGCCCTGTCTACAGATTATTATGCACCTAAGAAACAATTCTTGCATCATGCTATTAACATATTCCTGAGAGCTTTGCTCATTCTGATGCATAATTGGCCTGGTATTTCAGAAAGTCCTTGGACAACTCTCAGAAGGGCTCTGATTTTTCCTCAAAAGTTATACCAGCTCATGAAATCAATATGAGGGTGCTCCCATTCAGACATCATCACAAAATTTCCTAAAAACAACACTTCCTAAAAGAAAGAGGGCTCATAGTTAAGGCAACCAGCAGAGTTGGCATCAAGAAACATGGGGAATGTGGTTTTCTAATAACACTGGGCTCAGCAGATTCAACTAGGAAACATGTGCAAACTATGTTTTGTATGTTTCCAACTGGCAATAGCTGGCTCCTAGCACAGACATGCTAGGATTAGTCACTTATTGAAGAATCAACATCACTTCCCTTGTCATTTGCTGTCCCTGCATCTTCTTCCTCTTCCCACATGCTCTTCTCCTGGACAGGACTCCACCTTTTGGCACCAATCAGTCATGGGCTTTCCCATGCCGGAGGAATCTGAGATGTAGCAAAACAGCCATCTCTTAAAACAGCTTTAACTTGATGTCCTGCACTGAGTCAGGGGTTCCTGGCCCCATCCAACTCTAGTATTCTAGAATCTATGATTCTAAATCCCAGGAATCATGTGATCTCATGCACTGAGACTCACTTAGAAGCAAAGCATGAGAAAGACTATAGTGGAATTCATGGGGCCACTGCTGGCATCCTACAGTTCACCCCCTGGACCTCCTTTTATTTGCTTGGTAACTTTTTGCTTCTTCCTATGAAATAATCTGTAACAGCATTCCCATAGGTACTATTCATCATACTGTTCATTTGAACTTATGATCCAAGCTTTTCAGGACAGTATAAATACAAATGCAAGTCTACTGGTCAAACAAGGTGTGATATTAAATGCATAGCATAACATAGGCTTACTTAATTTAGTGATTTTATCATGTCATTGTATTTTGTTGTTAACTATATTTAGCTGTTTAACTTTTAAACTGCATTAAATTTTATATGTTTTTATTTTTGTTATAAGATACCTTGAGTCTTTTTCCCTCTGAAAAAGCCATATAATAATTATTATTGTCATACCAGTGAAGACAAATTATTATCAGGATTACAGTGGAGAAATCTGGAATTTAAGTCTTTTCTCCCTTGCCTTTTTTCCTGAAGAAACACATTCCTCTAAAGGTGGAGTTTGTGTTACAGGAAATTCCCCTATTGCTGTCAATAGAGGATGTCTACCCAAATGCAAACTTCTTCGCCTTCAGAAAAAGATCCTCAAGACAGTAGCAGGAACAGAAAGCACTGCACTCTGTCCTGCCTGCCAGCTGTAATAATAAATTCTAGCACTCAAGGATGGTATCTGGATTTTTTCAAAAAGAGGATACATTAAATGTAAACTGTTAAATGTAATTTATAGCACCATTTTCATACACACCCACTGAGATGTCAGTCTCATGGGATTAAATCATATGCACTCCAAATTGAACATGCATAGGATCACAGCCTTAATGTCAAGTTCGATTTGACCCTGCCTGCTTTAGTAAGGAAGCAGCAATTCCATGCCACAGGGAAGCGAAAGGTTTGGCTGGGGAGTGAGAGTTGGGGGGGGGGGGAGCGTGGAGATCTGTAGTATCAAGATTTCACTGTTTTAGATAAAGGTGGGGCAGATGTTTTGTTTCTTTCCACACTTACTGGTTCACTCCCTGTACTAAAGAAGATATATCATTGTCCTCATGCTGAGATCTGTAATTATTTCTCCCTCTTTCCCTTTGATCTATGTAGCTTAGATTCATTACAGGTCATTAAAGTAAATAGACCTGAATACCCCTACCCACCCACCTACATGTACGGGCACACATGCACGCAGACACACACACACACACGGAGGGAGGGAGAGAGAGAGAGAATCTGAAGCTCAAAGCTGCAGGATGCTGCTGTTTTATTATTACATATAATAGTGCTGAATTATTGCTCTAATCTACCCGTCATGGGCTACAGAAGTGTTTGAAACTGTCAAGGTCAGGACAACCCACACAAATGGAATGTTAAAGATAAGATAGATGAGAAGGCATCCATTCTGAACCAAAAAAAGTCTATTGTGAATAATGCTATAAAGAATATTTTTATTCAGGTGTGAAATAGCAGTAATACAATATACTACGAAACGTTTCCTCTGCCCACATGCCTTGTCCATGACTGGTTGGAATCCAGGGCTAGCTACATATTGAAATGCAGTCATAAACTGGACTTTTCAAACTTCTATTTTAGATATACTGTGACAAAAATATGCAAGCAATGGCTTTGGCCATCTCAGTTCAGACTGAGCCATCTGGACAATTTGAAGGAGAGCTATAGATATATTTGTCTGAATAAGAGTTTTTGCGCCTGAACTCCTCATGTGAGTGAGTATCCAGATAAGACAGGTTCAGCAATTATTTAAATACGTGTGAGGAAACCTCTCTCAAATCTTGACCAATCCCCATGGTCTGAACTGATGTGGGTGTGATCAGACCTCTACGAGACTGTGTGCATGACTCAGACTCTCTCCCCACTTCACCTGCATCTCTGAACAGGACTTGCCTTTTCAGAAGACCCTAAGGATTTATCCAGACCATTGTGTGCTGAGAAAGTGAGAATGAGCCACCATTACAGTAAGCATGTCCTTTCTGCTCATATAGTACAAGACATGAACTACTACTAGTAGTACCCTAGAAGACGTAACTGAAATTGCTTCTTTCATTGACTTTTCCTTTCATACAGCAAAACCAACCCATTTCTCCTCCTTTGCTGCTTGCTGTGCCATGACAATGTTGCTATTTAGAATCAGTTAAGGATAATTAGCAAGAGATTGCTCGTTTCCACTAATGTTTCAACTTCCACATTCCTCTCTTACTGACAGCCGTGACTCTTTATTTGTGAGGTAACAGTGAAAACATGCATTTATGAGAGAACTCCTCATCAGGGAGAGGTCATGAGAAGAAAGTTGTCAAGTGCATACCTGAAGCCTTGGTTGCCATATGGATTCTCCAAGAAGCAAAAACCTTTGTTTTGAAAACAGGCCAGTGTGCATTTATATTTGCCTATTAACTGAGCAGACATGGCTAGATCAAAAGTATCTAAATTAATAACTGATTTCCACCCCCCACCTTTAAGGAACAGAATTTTGGTTCAGGTTTTTCCATGTCTACCAATAGTTGACCAGCTATTGTACATAATGAGAATGAAAAAGTAGCATGGACTAGGATCAATACTCTCACATGAAAAAAAAACACATCTACTGTGAAAAGGCTATGCATGGCAATGTTACTATTGTAGCAAAGAGTTTCCAATGTAGAATTATATTGTATTGTAAAATTTCCAATGTATATAAAGCATGTATGTGTGTTTGTGTAACTATTAGGCTGTTAAGGGCAACTTTGTAACAGATCAAACTATTTGTCCTTCTAGAACAGGACTGGCTGTTTTGATTGCCAGAAGTGCTCAGGAGAGGAATTTCTACCTGATCTTTTTGACAGGAGATGCCAGGACCATCTCCTGCATCTTCTGCATGCATCTCAGGGTTTTCTGTGTTATCTTCCCACTTAGAGTATGTCAGAAGTAAACATATCTGTACCATCAGTATAGCAGTATGGACATGCAAAGTCCTTTCCATTTAATTAAAGAGTCATTTTTAAAAAGTGAAGCATCACTTTTCCACCGCTTTTTAAAAATATAAACATGTGAAGAAATCAAGTATTACCCTTCCATCCCAGGAACAGAGACTGTCACTGGAGCAATAAAAACTACAATTCTACATACACTTACCTGGAATTAAGTCCAATTAAATATTGCAAAATTTCCTTTCAAGAAAGCTATAAAAACATGCTATAAGAAAGGCTATTGGCTGAAGCTGCAAGGAGGAAACTTTTAATTAATTGTGCTGTGATAAAACTCAACTGCAAATAATTGTTAGGAGAAGATCATGGCCAGAAGAAGTGCTTAGCTATGTACTATAGTGTTATATTAATTGCATGTGTGGAAGCTTTATTTTAATTTCTCCTCCAGCTATTTGCAGAAAAACAATACTTCAGCAGAACTAAAGGAACCTTGTGTGGAAGCAAACATTGTCAATTTAAAGTATCATGTGTTAGAAGTTAGTGGCTTTCCTTCGTTCTGCCCATGATTGCAAGCCGTCCTGAGATATTATATATAAAGGACAGCATATAAAAGTTTTAAATAAATAATAAATGATATTCCAGGTCTGTGACATGGTATCCCCACAGTATTAGATGTAATACTACTTCTTCACTAGCTTTTAAAAATAAAATTCCATTGTTTTGCTGTTACTTTTATTCACTCACTTTGCTACAACATCGTCAGTCTGTTATACAATGACTTTCAGTGCTCTGTTCTGTCCAAAGATGGGAGGTTAAGACAGGGAAAATTATTTTACTGGATTTAGAATGGTTTTACTGGGTGGTAAGATTGTATCTTGGTTCAATATGGGTATTGGTCGATTTAATTTCTATATGTATAAATAACTATCACTGGAGCACATGGACATTTTGTCCCTCTCTCAGAGTGTTTGACATAGAAGGCAATTCAAAGGAAAATGCCTGCATTTAATCAAACTCAGTTCTCTCTCAATGCTAGGGACACTCAGAATTTGGTCTGCATTTTTAAGTGATGCAAACTAATTTGTACTTCCTGGACTACTATGTGGATCAGAATGCAATAATATTTGATTTTCACACTTCTCTGGATTTTGCAATAGAGTTTTTGGCTTTAAAAAGTACAAAAATGCATATTTTAAGATTAAACATGTACAAAATGTTTTTGTTGTGAGAAAAGTTTATTAAATGTAAATTTTTGTGCAATTTAAAAATGCAGATAACTGTACAGAAATGGGAAAGAATACTCTTATAAATGAACACACGGGTAACTGACATCTACCCAAAATAGATAGACATTCTACCCAATCATTTTTAGGGCTCATCCTTACTAGGGTTCATCCTTCAGGCTACCAGGCCTCTCTACATTAACTTCCAGATTCTAAGCTATCTAGCTTATCCCATCTTGCAATTCTGGGAAATGTAATCAACACAGTGTTGCTGAATTGCACTCCCAAGCAGAAGTTCTAATGCCTCAGTAGGATGGCAGTTCAGAACTCTCTGACAAGCATTATGTTCCATGTGTGTCCATGAAAGGCAATTGCACAACCATTTTTCTTCAGGAAAGAGTAACTCAGGTGTTTGTCCTGCTCAAATTATAAAGTGGGTAACACAAGTAAGAGTCAATGAGATTTCAATCCCGGTGCCCTGCTGTGGCCAACCTTTAAGACTATAAGAATATCACCTTACAAAGAAATGGATGAACTTGTGCTCAAAATATGACCACATCTCTTGTGGACTACATTTTTTGGAATTATAATTCAACATAGCCTACCTAAATGCTTATTCATCTTATCTTGTTAGTCATATATTTTTGCATTAAGGTCATGGATGAATTATTTTTATTTGAATTAAATTAACCCATCAAATTCTGAGATCAGCACTCACTAAAAAAGAGAGACCTAGATGGGTGAATTGCACATCACTGTTGTTATTCTACCTGGTGCTCTCCCTTTGGAAGGCACCTGATTGTGGAAGACTGATGACAGGATAACTAATATCATCTACACTCCAAATGCACAGCAGCAAAACTATTAACATATCCTTATTCTTAGATGTGACTTAGAACCCACTACTTTCTTCTCATTTTCTAGAGATGGGGAGAGCATTCCTGTATACACAGCTGACTTTGCAAACAGCTGTTGGCTCCAGTATCACAGACCAGCGAGAAAAGTGGCTTGATGCCAGTCCAATCTGCAGGCAATTGTATGCACTCTTTGACTATCTTTTGGTGATGGCCCATCTTTATTGAGAAAGGAAAATCTAAGTCCCATTATTCATAGAAAATGTGGCAGTCACAAAGACTGTGCAGTGCCTGGCAGCTTTGAGCTGCCAACCAGCTGTGTAGTTTCTAGTTCATTGTGTAAGCTTCAGACATAAATATACTCTTGATGAAAGCAGTGATAGGGCCATCAAAGGCATACAACAAAGCTTTATGATTTGGAATTGGGAACCCACTATTGTTTTATTACATGGTGCTATGTTTGAAGAGACTTTGAGGCATTTGTAGCCTGGAAAAAATCACTGTGTGTGACATAAAAATAAATACTTTTTTACTTTAAACCCAAAAATAACATGATGGGCCTTAAATGCTTATACAATGTTAAGTTACAACAAAGCTTCATTGTTGTAAGCTATTGATAGATACAGTGTGACTTATTTTTCTAAGAAAGAAAAGCAAGGGTGATGGAAAAGGCTCTTGTTTTAAAGACTTCCGACATTTGAGGAAAGATAATAGTATTGCATCGTCTCGGGCTGTTCAGGGTAAGCACATTAGCTGCTCAATGTGTAAATTGCAAAAATAACTTAGCAGCTCAAAGTGAGAAGAAATGAGCAAGAAAATGATCTAATATCTGTTGGAACATATCACCCATGTGATTTTCCAAGCCCCTGGGAAATAAATGAATTGATGTAATAGGAGGAGCAGCTAATATTTGAAGCATAGGTGAAAAACAAAAAAGAAAAAAAATGGCCACAAATGAAGCTGCAATGCTATAAGTGCCTTTCTAAGCAGTGATGAGGTATCTCAGATGGAGGAATATAACATTTTGGAAGGGACAAACCTCTGTATTGTTTGACAGCATCTCCACTGTTAGTGTTGTGGGAAACAAGTGAAACATGTACATCTCAGTTCTTTGAGAATTCCATCAAGCAGAAATTACTTTAGGGACAGGAGCAAAGCTAAAATGCATTTTGTATTAAGATAACAGTCTGTATACAATTTGAGTTCACTGGTGGAATCTGTCATTTAGTTTGCCGGGGCCAGATATTCCTGCATATTCATCTTTCATTAAATGACTTTAATAAAAAGTGATAGCTTGATGTGCAAGCCAGCCTGCAGAGATCGAACAACACATAATCCTTACTCAGCTCTTGAAAATGTCCTGGTCCTCCACTCCAACCACTAGGTTATCAGAGAAATCTCCAACAGACTGAAATGAGTTTAAGTTTCTAAGAGCTGACCTAAAGATTCCACTGTGGATCAGCTGTTCCTAAACTAAATAGATTTTTGTGGACTATTAAAAAAACTGTCCATAATTGTTCATCAAAGTGCAGACAATGAAATGAAAGTTTCATAACAATTTGTGTAAAGCAGATGAAATGGATTGTACAACATCTGTACATCCCTTATCAACCACCCTGTGCTGATCGGATCACTTGCTGTGTGGATTGTTTCTGGGTGTATGTGTCCACAGTTCTCTGTGAGATATGGAACACCATGCCATCAGGAATCCAGGGAGAGGGTCCAGTGCAGCTCCCCCCGCCCCCATCCTCCCTGCTTCCAACTTGGTAACATGGACCTAATGAACATCCATATCTCATGATGTCAGCTCAGACACAATTAAACAATCCAGATCCTCTTGCTTCACTGTGCCTTATGGTAAGGTATCTGTCAGTAGGACTCAATGCTGGACACCTTTAAAAGGAAAAATACCAGCTATGTATGGCAATATTCCATTGAGCTTTTAAATGGAGACAATTCAGTTGTGCTGATTCATCAGTAATCCATTAGGATCTGAAAGTTACACTTAGCAGGCATGCATGGGTGAAAGCTTTTTGACCCCATAGGATATATTCTATAGGTTTACCACAACGTTTCTTCTTATTCATGGTGTTTTTCAAAATACAGCTGCTGAGAGAGGTAATTCACCAGTCTGGAATTATCAGTGTGCTATTGACAGCTGTATTTGTCATTGTCATCAAATCTACCAGCAAGGGGTGGAATCAGTGGGCAGCTGCCTAAACAGAGATGGTGAGAAGGCCTATAATGGATAAGCTAGTCATATATAGTACTATGCTTTCTATGGTGGATGAGCTTTGCTAGCAGTCAGTGTTCCTGAATCCTGGTCAGCCCTAATGCAACTTTTTTCAGTTTGAATTCCATAGACCTGACTATGATCTTTCCTTTCACAGAAAAACATGGCATCAGTCATCCATACTTTGTGCTTAGTACCTGCTTCCTTTACTGCCATATGCTCTATATAACTTTACTTAGAAGAAAATTTGGATTGTACAACCGGTAAATCTAAACTTTAGATGTGAATATTCTCTGAACTTGAGGATATCACATAATCTTTTGCAGCAGGTGCACTGGCTCCCTATTTACTTGGTGTTCCAGTTCAAAATGCATGTGCTGAGCACAAGGTGAGCAAAATGCCAAGTGCCCTATCCCTCCCACATAAAAAGGAGAAAAAAAATATTGTAAGCTAGGATTTCTGTGAAAGAGATTTCTGTTGGGTATGAAAACTGTGGGTGCAATGAAATAGTTTACTGGGTTGGGGCTTAGATCCCTCTCTCACTAGCTCCCACTTAATAGTTTAGGAAGATTGCTTGCCGTTTGACATGCCTCCAGTGGCAGCCATTTTGTGGTAATGTCCAAGACAGCTTGAAAAATGGGTGCATAGTTTCCTACACTTCCCTACAAGGTTTGGGGTTTGTAAGCCCGAGAGAGCATCTTCCATATGTTACTACTTAAGCCTGGCTGGGGAAGCTGCTTTTTATCAGTTGTTTTCACTCAGGTAAGATCTATGAAAGTAAAGAAGAAAATCTTCTGTATTAGAATTCCTCTTTCTTTCTTTCTTTCTTTCTTTCTTTCTTTCTTTCTTTCTTTCTTTCTTTCTTTCTTTCTTTCTTTCTTATGGGTCCAACAGACACCTGCCTGGCTTTCTCTTTGATGATATTCATTGAAGCAATATGGGGCCACTATGCTAACTTTACAGTGCTGGTCCTTTTTATGCTTTCCCCTGCTTTTTTTTTTTTTTTTTTGCTGGTTGTTATTTGAAGCTGTGTTTATTTTATTTCTATTTTATCCTTTCTTTTAGGCTTTTAGATTGTATGCTGCATTATGTATTGCTTGCAACAAAGAATTTAAGCATAGTAATGTTACAAATTGATGCATAACATTGATTTCTTCTAGTCCATTGTTTGGGTCAGATTTTATCTACACAAGATGCAGGCTAAAACTGTATAACAAGATCTCATTCCTGCCTAGAGGGTTATCAATAGCCCCAAAAGGTAGCCCATGTTTGTTTGGCAATAATTCTGAAAGAACACTTTTCCTCATCTGCTTCAAAAGTAAGGAAGTTCCAGATATAGAAGGCAACACTAGTACTATATTCCACATTTGCCTTTGTTATCTAAAACTGGTACATGAATGAAATAATTTAATATCTAATTTATTTAATGAACCCATTCTTAGTGGTTGTGTTTTGACATAATATCAACAATGGTTTAATATAGGCCCAAACATGCTTCTCCAGTATAGCCTCAGGAAAAACTGTAGCTTTCACTTTTTCTTATAAAAAGTCCAAATTCAGCACAGTTATTAACATTAACTGTAGTATGAGGGACCATACCTCAGCATACTTCTGATGCTTTGGACAACTACTCTTTTCAGCAGCAGCCAGCATGACCAGAATCAAAGGAGGCATAGCCTAAAACATCTACAGGACACCACAGTGGGGAAAGCTGGTTTAGAGAAATAATCCAGAACTAGAATCTGCAGTTTTAATTTGGCTTTGATCTTTAAACCATAGTAAAACTAAGCATATTTGCCTGGGTTTGATCATCATAGCCGAAGGTGGACAAATCATAACTGAAAATGTAAGCAAACATTTTTTATCACCTCCTATCTGCATGGAAGAGGGAGTACCACATACTTCTGAAGCTTCAGTCAGCCTTCTCCAATCTGATGCCTTCCAGATGGGTCTGTCTATGCTGGATTGTAGTTATGGGAGCTTCATTCCAACACATCTTGTTGGACATATTTTAACTGTCTGGTTGAAAAGGCTGTGATAAACCATGGTTTACCATTATGTAGGAAGACAGCCAGTTTGTGTTGTGGAAATACCCTCAACACTCTTCTACTCTTTGCCGCACACTCCCCCCATTTCCTTATAATTTGGCTTATGCTCCAATCAACAAATTTCTACCAGAATATTCCTGTTGAACAATATAACCTTGTCTTCCATTGTGAAGAAGGGTGGATTGAAGAACCAAGAACTGAGGTAGTTTTCCTCAAAATAAGAGCAGCATTCCCACTGTTGTTACTGAGGTGAACAATATAGATTCATATGATGCAATTAACTAGACTGCAATTAACAGTCTGCAGAGAATGGCAGGCAACCTGTGCTTCAGAGCATGGTAAATAAACCCACAGGGATGATTCTCTCAAATACTTTCAGAACATAACATAAAACACTTAAATTAGTGAAGAAACATAAAAGATTCACACACACATAAAAAGTTGCAGCTGACAGTATATTTTCTAGTGGAATCCAACTAATATTTATTATCAGTTTATGAATACACAACCACTATTTCTGCATATTCAATGACCATTTCCAATCAATCAGTTATAACCTGTGGTTCTTTTATCATATACACCAGAGAGAGAGAGAGAGAGAATGAGCTTTAAATTTTGTGATCATGGCTCCTGCCAAACTCACTGATGAAAAAGCTGTGTTTCTTTTAGGCCTGATATATGTACATTTACTTATTCCATAAACCCAAATAGCATGTCGGTTTTGTTTGATGTATCACATGTTGTGATTAAAGAAAAAGCAATAGTTATGGGAATCTCACTCTTTCTACCTGACTACAGTTGAGGTAGAGATTACATACAGAGCTTGATGGAGGTCAAGCATGCAGTCCACAGTGCTTGCAGCACTTCTAACATTAGGTGGTACTTGGAAGGCTATTAAAGCTTAGTGCCCGTCCTCATCAGATCTGTTTGTATCTTGTCTCAGTCTTGTTTAGTCACTAACCCCTTGATCACAGAAACAGAAATAGCTGGTTACATAAAGTCTAGGAATGTTTTGCTTTTCAAATAAATTAGCTCAAGGACTCTACTTTTCTTTCCTTTTTCACCTCTTCTGCATTGTGCACTAGAAGGAGGGGTGGATCTAGCAACTATCACTGAAATATACCAGTAAATAGAAGAGAGAATTCTGTTGAAATAACAGGTCTGAGTGAGCCAGTAAAATATAAGTACTGCTATTAGAGAGGATCTAGACATACTGGGGCCTGTCTCTAGAGCTTTGGGTTGTGGCAGCAGAGTCTTATCTAGCCACACACACATTATATCTACGTTTGAAAGATTTTTGGCCTGTCTAGCTCAGCTCAAAATTCCCAGGTGAGCCAATCTGAACAGGTTGCACTTACTAGACTAGGTAAGACAGAGTCAAGTTTAGCTATGTAAGATGGATTGGCCTTTCAGTACTCTGGACAGATTTGTGGTCCCTGAAACCCACTCAGAAAGAGCCGTGTATTCAACAATGTGCTTATAACAGCTGCAATTTTGGGCCGTCTGTCAACTCCACTTCCTTTGAGGAGTTGTAAAAGGACATTATCTGATTCTGCAACTTCTGCATCCTATACCATAGAGATGGTATGGGGTGAAACCATACTGGAGGTGTCAGGTGAAGCCATGCTTTCTCTCCTGGAGTAGCACATGGTGAATTACTGGAGAAAGTTTCCTTCCTGTCTGAGTCCTTCTTGGATTTTAAGTCATCTACTGAGCCAGGGGATGGTTGGGGATAGAGGATCTAATAGTTATGAACCAGGTGTGATTTCCTTCTACAGTGGAAAAGCTATGGCTAGATAGGGTGGAAGAAAGTATCACTATGCTTTCAATGAAGAGCTGGATAATATTCAATCTCACTTAGGGCAGAAAGGTCACATGACATTTCCATGTTTAGATAGCATTCCTACACAGTTCAAGACATCACTGAAGATCTTTCATGTTACGTATTAAGAAAGTTTTGGTCTTAATTAACCCAATGACAACTATCTCTGCTCCAGGGGTGGTTTATCGCTTTTCTCAATTTTTATTTATGTCTTAACAGAGCTCAGATCTGAAGTCAGGTTTGAGATTCCTAAGGTCTCAGCATCATATTTCTTGCTTGCTATTTTTCTTCACACATGTGTGTGCACATGCACACTCATACAGAGATGCACTCAGAGAATCTGAGATGTTTGCTTATTCTGCACTAAAAACAAGAAAAATAATGGGGGAATGGAAACCAGTGTCATAATGGTTCAGGAAACATAATTATTAAGAGCAACACTGCACAGTGAATGGAAGAAACTGACATATTCCTAAAACATCAAGGAGTAATGCCCAGTGGAATCCACTATATACAGATATGTATTTGCAAAATTTGTTCACTATATATATATATATATGTATGTATGTACTTCCCCTCTCTGAAAGACCTTGCTAATGTTTTCAGGGCTGTCTCAAAAGCTTAAGCACATATATGGTTCCCTGAGGCATTAGAGCTTTTGGTTTGGGTGAGAGACATATTGAATCAAGTCCACTGGAAGTAACAAATGCTCAAGAAGTTCTAGAAAGGCAATGTCAGAAGGAACTACTCTTCCCTTTCTATAGTCCTTGCAGCTTGCAGAGCCAAATTTGCTGTTTTCAAATTGGCTGAGATCAAACAATGTTAGCAAGAGAGAGAAAATGCTTTTGTTGGCTAGCCAGTTGCTCTTTCAACAGACAACTTCAGCCCTCATTCTAAATGCCAAGTCTCTCAGCAGGCAGCCATTAGTGTAGTCACTTATCAAAGAGCAAGTTGATAATTCCTCTGAATCTTGTTTGCACCTTTCATTTTATTCTGTATCACAAGTTACAATCCTGGAGTTAGGAAACTAGCTATTTATTCCTGCAATGATTCGGTTAATTAATTTGGTAAGGTATTTGCAGTGCCCACATATGTCCCATGTTCAATGTGCTCACAATTCAAAGTGCTTACAATAACATATAAAGTTTGCTTGGGGCCTGGTTATCTAAAGAAAGGAAAGACATCTCTCCCCATACATACCAGCCCCATCAGTGCAGTCTTCATCTGAAGCTCTCCTCTATGTTCCTCCGCACAATGAAGTAAGGGGCGGGGGGTGTTGCAAGGAGAAGAGCTCTTTTGAGCATTGCACACACTCTCTGGAACACAATCTCACTGGAGATACAATTGGTGCTTACCCTTTTGACTTTTAGGTGACAACTAAAGACATGTTACTGCTGTTTTAATATTTGTTAGTTAATTTCTGCTAACCTATAATAAGATTAATTTTAATGATTTTGTTTTATCTTTGGGTTATGTTTACATATTGTGTTTATTTTATTTTGGGTATTCTGGTTTTATTGGATTTTGATAGGATTATTATTTTAGGGTTATTGGTATTAATTGTCAATCGTCTTGTGTGTTTTTGGTTATGTCTGTTGTATGGATTTTAATTATTTGAGCCAGCCTGAGAGCCTATAGCTAGTGAGATGGCATACAAATTCAATGAATGAATGAATGTTCATGCAAATAAATGCTGAGATTGATGCCTAATTTATTAATATTGCAGTGTGTTCTGTTACAAATGCATCACTAGTGCTATAAGTAATGACAAGAAATTAAGCATGTGCCTAAGAAAACAGTACTCGTAAGCCAACATCCATTCACATGATTTTTCTCAAGATACCCTTCCCCCCCCTCTTAAACGCATTCTAGGTGGTTTTTTTTCTCACTTGGTTCTCACCATGAGCCCAGATCCCATGAACTTGCTGTTGTTATTTTGAAACCAGTGAAGCATAATTGAGAAGTGGATATGCAACCCTTTTTGCATATGCAGATTGTCTTCTAGCTCAGGTAAACACAACACGGCCATACAGCATCATACCTATAATTGGATAGTGATTCACAGCTAGGGCTGTGACTTCAAAGTGGATCTGAGCCTTTCTCATTCTCTCTCTCTTCCTTCTTCTTGAAAGAGTACTGTCTTTCTTACCTTCAGATCATGAAAGCACCAGCAACAAATGACTGAAGATTAAAGAATGTACTCTGGTCATGTACCCTGACCACTGTTTTGCAGTGTCCCTGTGTTTCCTCAAGCTTTCAAAGTTGTGCTAAACCAGGGTACGCTCTGTTAAAATGCAATCCATACATGAAGGAAGTAGCTGATCCTTTTTATTTTAGCCTTTGCATGGAAGATGGAATGGGGAGCCAGTCACAGCTATATAAAGTGACCATTCATTCCCTGGACTTAGAATTTGAACATCAATGGTACAACACTTAATTGATTATGCTACAAATATACTATGATGAAATCTTGATAGAAGATAATCACTTCAATGGCAGAACACCATTTCCAGATCATAGGACAGACGTTCACACTGATAAAGCTGTAAATCCAATCATTGCTGTACAAGCAAATGTGAAACAGTGAGATGTTATTTAAAGGGACACTTCATCTAAGCGTGTCAAGAATTATTAAGAGGAGAACTCAAGCATGATTATATGACATTGATAAGAAGGTATTGTTCAAAAAAGAAGAAAGATGTGTCTGAAATGGAGAGACAAGCTGTAGTTACATTCTAAACAGTTGTGCTGAGCTTTGCAGTTACAGCAGATCTTATGAGCATTTTAAAGCAGAATTCTTGTGTACAGCTTGATAAGCTGCACCTGAAACCTGGGGGAAAGGGTACTTTGAAACAATAACTTTGCATCTTTTTCTAATAAAATGTGAGTTGCTGATGTTAAGGAATAAAAGTATTGTGTTCCTGGTTTTCTTGTGGTGGGAGAATCAGTTCTTGCATGCTACAGCTGCTCATATAGGTTTATGTGATTCTGAGAAAGAGGCAGAAGGACAGAGTTGGGCAGTCTGCTTTGCAGTTTCAAGGTTACCTAGTGAAGATTCTTAGACAGACTGTGAGGACTAGCTGACCTTGGAAAGGAAGGAAAACATTCCACAGCTGTGGGGAATGTAAGGAGAGTACCTTGACCCTTTGAGATGATCACAGGTGAAATGAGTAGACAAATTAAATGTCCAGTATTCCTGCCATGTAGACTTCAAGCAGCAGAATTCACCCTAGGAGTGGAGTCCAAATTTTTCTGAAAGGGAGGGAAGAAGGGGAAGCTTCAATTTGCATTCAACTCTTCCAATATCTCAAGGGGAATGCTACTTTGATTTACACTGTTTTTGACCTGTTAAGCTTTAGTAAAAGGGCTGTTCTGAGTCTGCTGGAGAGGTAAAGAGGGAGGGAGAGACCTGTTGATTACATTTATGAGCATGCTATCGCTGCCATTCAAATTAAGTGATCTGTCAGTGTGCACATCTCTACATTGGTCTCTTAAGATGAAAAATACAGAGACAAAGACCTTTTCTTGAACCACATCACTAAATATCACAAAGGACAGAGTTCCATATGGAAGGTACACTGATGGAGATGAATTGCAAGAGTTGCATACCCTGTTCAGTGTACCCCAACAGTATTGTTCTAAGCAAGGGTACTTACTATAACTTGACAATTCCAGTTATAGTAAGCACACTTACAAGGTAGTAAGCTTTGCTGAAAACAGTGAAACATCTGAGTAAACACAGAGAGTTGCCTTACATTGTCAGTCCATTGGTTCATTGCCCCAACTGAATGACTGTGGAGGATTTTTTATGTGGACTTCCTATGGTTCAAACTGTAAACATATGGGGTAGTGGTTGGAATGTGGTTTTAAAACATCATGACTCGCAGTAAGAAAAACAGATTCTTATCATACCTAGTCATAAGTAATATAAGTAGCATTGTTTCCAATGTAGCCAGATCTTACACATGTAAAACGCCCTCCCCAACACATACAAAGGGACATATTTTCTAATAGGTCTGCATAATTGTGATTGAAGTCACCTACATGCAGCTTAATGCCGGCACCATGGTAGGCTAACAACTTTGCCAACTCTATGACCACAAGCATATTAGATATTCAGTATTAACCAGTTCTATAGCACCAAGGGTATTGTATAATGATTCACTTTTCCAAGTCATACTTTATATTTTAGAAGTTGAAATGATAAATTATCCTTCCAGTTATCAGGAATGTTATCCTATGTTTTTAGGTCAACTTTCCCCCCCTTGTCCCATGCACTGGACCCATTCACTGAGGATTTTTCAAATCCACGTATTTTTTAAAAGAAATATTCTGAATGAGTGGAATATATTCTGCTCATACATAATTCATAATTGGTTGAGTAGCAACTTGATCATAATGATAAGGACTGAAATAAATGGGTCTTAGCTAAGTCACATCCAGCTTAAATCACATGAGTAAATCTGGTTTTTCTACAATGAAATCTTATCAAGCTGTATCCATTACCACAACTCTGTCTCTTTTTAGAGAGGTTTCACTGCCATATTGCACTGATATGTGCAAAGGAATAGAAGTGGCTGCTTATCTTGTCCATCATGCCCTTATGGTAGCACTTTGCTCAGGAAATTACTAATAAGGAGGCTGAGGTTCCTACATTCTTGGAAGCAAGGTCATATCTGAGTCAGTCAGTCCCAAGTAAAGTCATAAACCAATCATTGTGTGTACTAAACCAGCTGATGTGGATATAAAAATATAATCCAGGCATCTTAATCAGGCTGCACCTAGGTACAGTTACACTGAACTCAACATAAGTGGCTTCTGAGTAAATATGCATAAACTTTTACTGTAACTCACAAACATGTATCTATCTATATATGAAAGATAAACTATCAACAGATGGATTTTAAAATATTTGGAGTGTTAAATGTTTCAGCTCCTGTCTTCATCAGTGGATATAAAGAAAAAAATATTTTTTGTTTGGAGTTTATATGTGTACGTGGTACATATAATTATATATTTCTATGGGACAAATGTTAACATTCCTGCATGAATTTGTGTGTGCTATTAATTATATAATAGTTTCAATTAAACACCAGTTCCCTTCCACTCAATCATTTCCTTCTGCAAGTGGTGTCTCTGGGCCATTCTGTTCTGTTAGCAGGACCTTCCACTTACACAACAGTGATTTAGCACTTCCTAAAGCAAGCCTGAAATCAGGATAAACACTCATTTTTAGGAGGCAGGTTGGCAGATCTCCCCTTTCCAAGCATTCCATTTTGGTTGCCCCCAAAAGCTATAAATCACTGTAGCACAATTGATGGTGGCTGCTTATACAGTGGAATCAGGAAAGTGCAGGAGAACCAGCAGGTATAAGCACCCCACTGGATACTAGTCTTCTTTGTTAGTAATATACTCTGAAAGCTGTCATTCATTGGAGACAACAGCAGGCAATAAATGTATTGATTTACACTGGTGTAATCCTGAGTTCCAAATATCCATTTAGGTTCTGCTTTAATTAACAATTTATGCAAATTGGGTGATTTTCTGAATGCACAAGATGATGGGGAATAAATGGCTTCCATTAAACAACTACAATAGAGTATAATACAATAACTATTTTTCATTATCTAATGGCAATTAGAAGTAGCAGTACGGTAGTCCACAACAAACGGAATGTGATATTCTTTCAAACAGCTAGTGTTTGCTTCATTTCTCAGTGAATGCAAGAGTTTCTATCCTGAAAGTGCCTAGCAAGTATAGTGTGGCAGACCTCAGATCAAACGGTAGTGTCCTTAGGGCCAGCATGCAATAGGACCAGATGACCTTGAAAAACTTACCTGAGCATCGTATAGAGAATTCAATAGACTCTGTGAGACATTGTTTCTTTGCCACTGTCTTTGTCCATGAATTTGTGTGACTGTAGTTCACACCAGGGTTAGCATCCCTTAGGAGTTTTCTCCACTTGTACTCAAGCCATCTTCTGCTTTGCTTCATCACTCTCAGAGATGGAGTGCATCGCAAAGCAGTACAAGTTCTGTTTTGGAGAAGGTCCCCAAGAGCAATTATGTCAACTTTTGACATAATTTCTTCATGCCACAGATTTACCATGATTTCAACAGGCATGCCAGATATATCACCTAGAAAATTCCTCAGGGACTTCGGGAAACTATCCAGATCCATTATCATCCAGGAGCTGAATAGCTCCCCTATGCTTACAGAAGGAAAAAGCTGCCATAAGCCAGTTCAGGTGACATTACTTGAAATTAAGTCTGTAAGTTTGTACTATACATTTCTCACAGTTTCTTGATTATCAATGGTTAAGAGTAATCAGTTGCAAGTTACAAATAGAATAAGCAAGAAAGCAGAGGGACAAGCCCTGCTGAAAAAGAATCAACATGGTTTCCACAGGGAGTCCTGTTTCTCTATCAGATTTCCATAAACATATGGACATGGGTGATAGACTTGGTTTACTTGGACTTCAAAAAGGCTTTTGACAACTTCCCTCACCAAAGAGTCCTGAGCAAACTTAGCATAATCTACCTATACTTTAGTAAAGCTTTTGACATAGTGCCACACAATACTCTGCTAAGCAAATTAGCAAAAACTGGACTAGATGGAAAAACTATTACTTGGATCTAAAATTAGCTGCTAAACCGGACACAAACAGTGCTCATCAGTGGCATCTTCTCAAATTGGATGGAGGTACATAGTGGAATGCCACAGGGTTCAGTCCTGGGCCCTGTGCTCTTCAACATCTTTAGTAATGATTTGGATGAGGAAGTACAAGGAAAGATAATCAGATTTGCAGATAATACAAAACTGGGTGGAATAGCAAACACCCTAGAAGACAGAATGAAGATCCAGGACAATCTTGATAAACTGGAACACTGGGCTGAAAGCAACAGAATGAGATTTGATAAGGTCAAGTGACAAGTCCTTCACCTAGGAAAAAGAAACCAAATGCATCAATACAAGATGCGGAATATGTGACTCAACAGAACTGAAAAAGAAAAAGATCTTGGAATAATAGGCTAAATATGAGCCAGCAATGCAATGCAATGCAGCTTCCAAAAGGGCAAATGCTATTTTGGGATGCATTAACACAAGTATTACTTCCAAATCATGAGAAGTAGTAGTTCCTCTACACTCCTCATTAGTCAGACCTCACCTGGAATACTGTCTCCAGTTCTGGGCACGAAAATTTAAGAAAGATGCAGAAAAATTAGAAAGGGTCCAAAGGAAGGCAACAAAATTGATCCAAGGTTTGGGAACACTACCCTATGAGGAGAAATTGAGAGAACTGGGCATATTTAGCCTTGAGAAGACTGATGGGGGACATGGTATCATTCTATAAGTACCTCAAAGGCTGTCACAAAGAGGAAGTTCAAGATCTCTTGCTGATGCCAGAGTGTAGGATACAGAAAAATCAATTCAAGTTGTGACAACCCAAATTCAGGTTAGACATCAGGAAAAGTTTCCTCACCATCAGAGCAATAGAACAGTAGAACCAGCTGCCTAGAGAGGTGGTGGGCTCTCCCACACTAGAGACATTCAAAAAGAAACTGGACAGACATCTGAGTGGGATGGTGTAACATGGTGTCCTGCAACCGCAGGGGGTTGGACCTGATGACCCTCATAGCCCCTTCCAACTCTACTATTCTATGATTTTATGAAAGGCTCCTGAGCAAATTTAGCAGTCATGGAATAAGAGGATATGTCCTTTCATAGGTCAATGACTGGTTAAAGAACAGAAGACAGAGAGTGGGAATGAATAGTAATTTTTCTCAGTGAAGATATGTAAATAGTTATGACCCATAGAGTTTTATATTAGGACAATGCTTTTCAACCTGTTCATAAATGTTCTGGAAGTAGGAATGAGCAGTGAATGAGCAGTTTTGATGACAGCAAACTATTTAGGCTGGTTAAAATTAAAAGAGAAGATGACAAACTCCAAAAGACTCTCTCCAAAGTGAGAAGACTGTGTTGCTGTGAAAAACATAAATTCCATGTTAGGCATAATTAGGAAAGTAATTGAAAATAAAACTGCCAAGATCATACTCCCCTTTTACAAATATTTTCTGTGAGCACACTTAGAATATTGTGTTCTTGTCACCACACCTGAAACATTACTAAATTGGAAAAAGTACAGAGAAGGGCACCTAAAATGATGAAGGGATTAGAGCAATTCCCCTATGAAAAATGGTCACTACAGCTTATATTGTTTAGCTTAGAAAAAATGAGTAAGGAGGAGGAGAAACAAGACAGAGGTGATCAATATTATGCATGATATGAAGAAAATGGACAGTGAAACATGTTTTGCCTTCCCCACAATATTAGAAACTGGGGTTGTCCCAGGAAGCCGATTGGTGAAAGATTCAGGACAGACACATGGAATTTCCTCTTCATGCAGTGCATAATTAAACAATGGAATTTACTTTTACAAGTAATAGTGAGGGTCACCAGTCTGAGTGGCTTTAAAAGGATATTGGACAAATTTCATGGAGGAGAATGCAATCAGTGTCTCCTAGCCTTGCTAGCTGTGCGCTGTCTTGATTATCAGGATGGTATGCTTGTGTTAGGAGGCTTGGGCAGGAGTAAACTGTTGTACTCATCCTGCTTGAGGGATCCTGTGAGGAGTCAATCTGCTACCATGTGAACAGAATACTGAACTAGATGGCCCATTTGTCTGACCCAACATGGCTTTCTTATGCTAGTAAGAAGAGAACATCCAGGCAGAGAAATCTGAAATGTTTAGTTATCACATTACTGGTAAGCTTTACCATTGGCTGGATAATGTTTTAAAAATAGTAAAAGTCTCCAAACTATCCTTCCATAATTCTAGATAATAAATATGTAAAACCAATACACTGGGATTTTAGGGAGCATTTCTGCTTCAAGTTGCCCCACAAATAGATTGACATATGATTGGGCCATGCAAGGTGTTCCCATTGCTGCATCTTAGAGTCATAAACAGTGCTTATCATTGGACATGAAATGGTTTCAAGAAAATACCAATTTAGCCAAGGAGGTTAAGGCTCCAGTACTGTGTTCATTAGTGGTTTTGTTGTTTAAGTAGCATGTTATTGCCATCTTTGCAAGGTATGTTCATGTATGAAAAAATGACATTGGAAACTGTATTGTTAAATCAACTTCCCTGATTTGATCTTTCTATCTTCATAAGGAAATCTGAAATGTTCTTAATGTATGAAGGAAGTTTATGCACTAGAGGTTGAATTATGGAGTCAATATATAGTGACATTATTTCAGTGACAGTATTTTTGCATGAAACAATAGGTCATCCTGGTTTCTTGTATTTTATGGTGACATGTAAAATGTTCCCGCTCTGGAGAGAGGTCTATTAAAAGGTCAGCCAATTTCCCTTTCCAATAAGTTTTCATGTAAGAATTTATGGGAAATATTGTATTTTTTTTCTGTTTGTGTCAGCTGTGATATCATGATCAAGGAATTTTTATGTCATTTGGCTGACTTATACCTTCAGAAATATAGTCATCAGATTTCATCACAACAATTCCTCTTTTCTCTGACAGTTTTATGACTGTGTCCTTTATAATTTGAAGTTGGTTAAGGGCCTATCTTCACATACTGGGCGTCTATATGGGTTTGGTATCCTGGCAGAAATTGTATGACAGATCATCACATGGGTTTAGAGTATGAGTTTTACTCTCAGTGAGATTATTTTCACCTGCATAATTTTTCAAATGCTTAACATCAGTATTCATTCATTCATTCATTCATTCACACACACATTTATGCACTCATGAATAATTAGCTATCTCTTAGGATGTATCTTTTAATTTAAACCATGCTCTTACAGCCACATTTGGAGAAGGAGACATTAGTATAATTCATTTTTATGAAGCTAATATTATTGTGATAAATGACCAAATTGTTCATGGAGACCATATTTTAGAAGTGAACAACTAAATATACTGCTGCCTCTTACAAAATATGTTCAACTAAATACAAAAATTGTGTGAGAAAACAAACATTTATTATAAAGAATTAATGCATTAGATCATAGAGGAGGGGAACACAAACTAGTAGTTTACAACATAATCTTAGAGACACTTGCATAGAAACATAGAACAGTAGGATCAAAAGGGGCCAAGAAGACCATCAAGTCCAACCTCCTGCTGGAACAGGATACCAGTTACATGATCTCACTGAGAGAACTGTCTGTTTTCTATTTGCAAGCCTCTAATGTGGAAGAGCACACAACCTTTCTTGGCAATGCTATGACTCTATATCTAGGCACACAGAAACAAGTTTTGAACTTGGGAATAGGTGCATCAAGAAGCATAACAGATAAGGGAACTGCTTGTGGAAAGTCTAACATTAAAGAAATAATAGCAGTTCTTAAACTTATAGCTTGAAATGATACTTGAAATAAAATTCAAAATACAAAGAAGGTTCTCCAGGGATTTCTGCTAGGTCAGCTCATGATATTGGCACTGCATTTCACTAGTGTAAAATAATTTGCATTATTGCTCTCATTGCATTGGTCAGTGCCCACTGAATTTATATTTGTTTAACTAATGTAACTTAACATCCATCAGATAATATCTGCTAAAGAACTATGGTTGCTGTACTTTAATCTCCTGGATAGTTTCCTTGAGAACAGGGAGAAATCTATTTGAATTATACCATGTAGGCAAAAATATTCCCTATTTATATTCTAGTCAATAAGCATAAGATCATTTCATTTTTCACTGGTTATACCTTTTATATAGATGCAGTTGAACTCTGTACCACATGCACTCAACTCCACACTACCCACATTAGATTAAGATATAAATGTGTGTGTGTACACATACACACACCCCACATGCATATACTCAAGACACCTTATATTTAAAGGGCATGTCTCCCTCTTAGTGCAGATCACTTTGTCAAACTTATCTCATGTTCCACCACACTGTGAATGTCATTGCTGGTATTGTCATCTGCCAGTAATGTTGACCCCATGCCCTGGCCTTGACAGCCCTGTTCAGTTCTTGTAAACTCAAAGCCATGGCTTCCTTTATGGAATCAAGTGATCTCATCTTTGGTCTTTCCCTTCTTATCCAGTAAGTTTTCCTTCACCTAAAATACAACAGCTTCAGTTTAATAACTTCTGCTTCCAGGACAAGTTCTGACTTGATTTAATCTAGGACAAACTTGTTCAACATCCTAAATGTCATTAGGATCTAAAATATATTTTGAAGTTTGGCAATGTTCATATTCTGCACCAAGGAATTATAAAGTTCAGTGACATCAAGACTTGCTAGGTAAGGAGCACATGAATGACCTTAATTGCTAGCATCTAGACAATAGATACTTCCATTTACTTCAACAGGTGCTAGTAATAAACTTTATTTCATCACTAATTATACAACTACTTTATGGCAGAAATTTAAATTATTCTACTAAACAGCATTTATACAAATTGGAAGCACAATATGGCAAAGTTTGAAATGCCTCCTACTCTTCTATTTGCATTTTGTTTTTACTAGCAGCTACTCTAGTGGCAAGTAAAGAAGTAGAGTAGCACCCCTGTGGAAACTGTTGAACAATATAGCTGGTGTGAAAATTATCTAACTGTATGTCATTAGCATCTAGGTCTTACTGTACATTCCCACTGAAGCCACATTCTCTAAGAAAGTAATTTACTTTCTTCATCAAGTTGTCAAAACTTGCAAATAATCAACAGTGTAAATATAATAAAATACCCATTATCCATAGTAAACAACATGACCTATAAAAAAAGAAAGGTAACTGTTTTAAAGGTGCAGGGTAAGCCCTAAATGATGGGAGGAGGTGATCCTGTGGCCCCCAGACAGAATCTAGGGAAGCACAGGGTATGTCACATTCCCAGAGCTGTGCCATAACCCACTCCCTCCCATCACTTTGATGCCAGTGTAGAAATAATTGCTTTGACTCCCTTTCAGAGGTTGGAAAATCAACCTCAGAAAGGACAGTTCTACAGGTCCAGGGAGGAGAGGAGACTGGGGCTATGTGAGGTACACTGATGATGTCTCAGTCACGTCCCTATCTGAAGTGCTTCAGCTAGAAATAACTTCCAAGTTGAATTTCACAGCAGTTGATATGGGGAGGCAGTGATTCCCTCAGCTGCTCCTCCCGCTCTTCACTGGATGCTGCTAATCCTTTGAGTTTGGAGGGTTTTGAACATCAAGTTGACAGTCAATAGGTCGACACCTGGAGACTGCAATCCAATAATCACTTTCACACTTCCAAGCCAACATGTATAAGGTAAGGTAATAATCTAGAACCTTCTTAGCTGAAAGAAGAGTTTATTGAATTCAGTGGATTTATTTCTGAGAAGGCATGTGTGGAATTGCACTGTTAGTAAATAATTAGTTGTTTGAGCTAACAACAAAAAGATCTATATAAAAAAAACAAACACAGCTAGACTATGAGTAATTGTAAAATCCAAGCATGTAGTCAAATAAAAGGATAAAATTATGCTGCTCATATATGTTCCACTAATGTTTATAGTCTGGAAATATTCTATTATTATTCTAAAAGCAAAATAAACAAATAAACAAAGTTACCCATTGCATAACATATTTGAATACATTTGTTGATGTCTATTGGATTACCTTACAATGTACATTTTTAATATTGTTTTTACATCATTTGAGGTACCATCATAACTCTTGTACCACATGTGTAAGCAAAGATTCATAATATAAATATTCCTCCACTCAGATTCACTTAGACTTTGGAGCACTTCCTTCATTTTAAAAGTAATCAGCTGTGATCCCCTGGAACAATTTTGTGTGGGGAATGGTAGTGACAGAGAATGGAGATGAACATAAATTATGGGATATGGTCCTTTTCTCACAGAGGTTATGGGCTAAAGATCTCCCCATCTTAGCTAGTTGTCCCCTATCATTCCTTATCCCATTGGTACAATAACCTCTTGCCATCTGCAGGCTGAATGCTATGTTGGAAAAGGTCTAAGATGGAAGAAAAGAAGTGAGGCATCTCCCCTCCATTAAAACATGTTTTTGCTTTGGACTGTTCCTCCCAGCAGTTAATTCTGAAGAGAGGCACACTGCCATTTTAGAATGTGGAAAACCTGCTCAACTCCAGGAAACTACTAAATAATTAGTGGTAGGCATAACTGTGATTGTGTGCAGAAGTAGGATAGGCAGAAGGGAAGGATCACGGGGGAGCTGCCTTGTCCTGAATCAAAGTACAGGTCTTTCTACATAGCTGAGTCTTTTCTAAATGCACTGGCAACTGCATTTCATGATTTTGGACAAGATACTTTTGAAACTTTACATGGATATTCCAGGGATTGAACCTGGGATTTCTTCATGTAAAACATGTGCAGTACCACTGTGCTCTGGTCTTTTCTCTTAAGGACCAAATTAGAAAACAGGTTTAAAAGCCTTAGCATTTACTTTCCTTACTTGTAAAAATGGAAATAGCAACAATGTCTATGTGTTTCCCAGGTGGCAATAGCTAATGATTAGTGAAAGACATTAGGAGACAGAGTACCCGGAGGAGGGCCCTCTCTGCGGTGGGGCCCCGACTATGGAATGCGCTCCCCAGAGAAGTCTGCCTGGCGCCGTCATTATATGTTTTTCGGCACCAGGTCAAGACCTTTTTATTTAATCAATATTTTAATGTGTTTTAATACTGAATTTTATTGTTGTATTTTATTAATTTGCAGCCAGAGTGGATTGTCAATTTATCTATGTTGTAAGCTATTCAGAGACGCAAGTAATTGGATGGCATACAAATTTTATAAATAAATAAATATAAGGAAGACAGCAAGATGGGAGATTGGGTTGGAGAAAGTCCTTTCTGGTCCCAGTGAAAGTAATTACTTTAATGCTGCTATTTGCCTTGGATGGAAAACTCTCATCAGCTCCAATAGAAACATAGCCATGTTTTGAGGTCAAACATTACAAAATGAATGCAAGAACTAACTCATCCTGTGTACTGTTTATATTGAATATTATTTTAGATTTCATATTCTTCCTGGTGAGTTAGAGTATTATTTAAACTGCTTTGATGCAATGAATCCAACCAACAGATTTAATGCATAAGTTGCTTTATCAAAATGCCTAATATGACTTGATAAGCTTTAAAATTACACAGCATAAAAACAGTAATAAAACAATATAGAAACTGCCTTATAGCTGTAGTATAAAGATGTACATGCACAATGAAAGCCTTCTTCAGGTCACTGCATATCACTGCATATAAATTAGACCCATGTGTGATCATTTCAGTTCAAGAGTGGTAAATCATTTTTCTCAGGTCTCTCCTGGCTGCTGCAGGATGATTTGCTTTAATTGCAGAGTCTGATGGCCTGAGACTTTTATTTCTCAAAGAATACTTGCTGCAGCTGGCTTCTAATAAATGAGTGTAGGTTATATAATTCTTTTACTGGCATCCTTTATGTATCTGCATGCCTTTGGTTTTAATTTGCTACTATATAAACCTTAAAGCAGGACAGGATAGGGTGTCCAGGAGAGCAATCATATGCCCTCTAGACACCATCTCTAGATGGTCATAGGATTGCTCAGATTCTCAACTCTGAGGCTGGATAATTGTTCAAAACTCAGACCTGGGAAGGAAGACCACATTCAGATCCCATCCCACCTGCACAGAAAGAACTGGGCCAGCTGCTTTAGTAGGTGCAGTTTAGTGGATGGGGAAACAAGTGGTGTCATGTATCCTGGCTGCATCTCAACCTCCTTCCCTCTCCGTCAGTCTAGCTGTTTGCAGAGTGGAAAGTTCAAAGTTGGCCTTTGCCACTGCACAAGTCCTGCTCTGCATAGGATTTCTATAACCATCTAGGTCCATAGGGTTATAGGCCTTGCCACAGGATTGTGCCCCACCTGTAGGACTGCTTCAAGGATGCGGGCATAAACAAGCCAAGGGTCAAGAACAGGAAGCCAAGCAGAGGTACAGATATCTTGAGACAAGATAACAGGGCAGGATACAGGGGAAGGAAGGATATATGGCAAGGCTCAGACAAGATGAAGGAGTCAAGCTACAGCTTGCTGGCAAACCTGCATTGCTGAGGCAACAGGGCAAAGGAGATAACAACAGGAACCAAATACAGCAAAGGTCAGGCAAGGAACAAGAGGTGAACCCCAGCACAAACAGCAAGAAGTTGCTAAGGCTGAAACAGTGAAGCAGGATACAAGCAGCGAGGCAGGCAACATACAGGCACTATAGGAAATAGGAAGACGTGTGTTGCTGAAGCATCTTGCCAAGATACAGGATATGTAACAAAATACAAGAAGGGCAAAACAAACTGGGAAACCTGTTGCATGTTGCTAGTGAGTGAGTTCCAGCTAACAATGTAGGAGAAAATGTTTCAGTTTGTTTTTTTCAGGATTTAATCAGTTCACACTGAACATGGACTGGGATGCATGCTCCAATTGAACGGTTTAATCTGTTGTGTTCATTATTTTTTATGTTTTAGCTCTGAACTGTTTACCAGTCTGGAACCTGCCTAGATGTGGAATATGTACAAGAAATCTGTTTTGTGTGAAAAGTCCACCAGATTCCCTTATTTTGCCTTCCTGGATTCTGATCTGCTTTGCTGTGGCCCAGAGTCCAAGCTCCTGGCGAATGCACACAGATTTTGTGGAGCACTCACCATGAACTGAGCTAACAGCAGAGAGCAGGGACGAAGGCTCAACACTTGGAATTCTTGCTGCTTTTCCAGGTATAGCACCACCACTGCCAGCAGTGAGTAGGGAAGAAGTTCAGCCACCAAGAATGGTGGCTGGCCCTACTGGCAGTAGTGAGCAAGGAAGGTTGACCACTGAGTATGGCTGCACAACCTGGGCTTCTGAGAGCTCACAGACTTCCTGTTAGCTAGTTTTGCAGGATCAGGCCAAGCATGATAGGAAGTCCTCAGACTCTAGTGGGACATGTTCTGAAATGGTTCATCCTACCCACCCCCTACCCAATCAAGTCAATTATGCAATGCTATTTTTTGATCAAGAAGTGTTTGATAGCATGCTAACATCAAAAATGTGCATGAAAAATGTGACCTTTTGGAAAGATATGCAAGTAACACCTTAATAATAGGGAGAAGCCTGCTGCAGATGTCTTGGGTAATGAATACCTGTGGCCATAATCAACCCTATAACCCAGTCTCCCTTCTTTCTTTATGGTGTGGTTGCAAGTGCTCCTATGGGGATTGATATGTAGCTTCATGGGGATTATGACAGCGAGATGTGGAGGGGGAGGGTGATATGGGCAAGTTAACTTAATTAACAGACCCAGGAAAAGAGTGAGAAGCTAAAGCAGCAGTATCTTGATCAAGTTGATCTTGGGAATGAAAGTCCTAAATCTGGAGCATGGTATGTTCCTCATGATGTTGATCTTCTCCTTGCAACTTAAAATCAGGTTCAAGCATCACTGCACATGAACATCAAAAGTTCTGCAGTTAACGTAAACATGACTGAAAGCCTCCTTTAACAAAACATGTCAGGGCATTAAAAGTGCATTGTGGCCACTCAAACCACAGACTGTTGATAGATATAAGTAGTGGGGATAGCAGAATGCTTTAAAAAAATACTGCATGCAATTTTAATGAGAGCCTAGCGCCACTGAGCCAAGGCATCCCTGTATTTTCATGCACTGCAGGCTTCCTTGACTAATTAACTTCCCAGAACAGGTAAAGAAGCAGGAAAGAAAGCTCCCTGCTGAGAGAACTGCATTTGCAACTCAACTAGGGGCTAAGATGAAAAGTCAGCTGACAGTTGAGTCATGCTACATCCGACCAGCAGCAAAACTATTGCCAGCTGAGCCACATGGTGTGAGAAACTAGGCTGAGGAACTGCATTTATCAAGAGAGGAGCATTACAGGGTTGCAGTTAGCAGGCAGGAAATGGAGTGAATGACAATCATGTATGTTCACTGGGACAGGTACTGGAGAAAACAGGAACAGACTTGCTCTGAAACATAGTCATATAATGCAATACACTACTTTGAGGGGGGTGGGGAGACAATGAAAGAGAGAGAGAGAGAGAGAGAGAGAGAGAGAGAGAGAGAGAGAGAGAGAGTTGGGGCTAATGGCATGGGTAATCCTGTGTTGCTTCCTGCCAGAAATACAACTACTAACAATAGCACCAATTATTGTTGAACAGTGTACTGGACTAGCTGGGTTAGTACTGTGCATGTTCTCTTCATGTGATTCTTCCTATATTGAAAAGTGCAGCTGTGTTTGCTTCCTGCTGCTACTGACACAGAACTCTGACAAAAATTGTGTCATACAATGTAGGCATCAACCCCAGGACGCATTGCTATGCATAGTGTCACAGGCTGCCCTTCCTCCCCACCCTCTTCTTCCAAGCAGATCTAGACAAGAGGCTTCTAAGCACAGTCTTGATAATGTAGCTGCAGTTCTTTCAGGGAAGCAGAAAAGGGTACTCTCAAGATTAAAGAGAGCTTGCTGGGGGATGGAAATGCCCCTTCATGCAGTCAGTTCATCATCAGTTTCATTATAGACACAGTGTCACTCCCATCTTCCTAGGATGAAAAGTTTGCCCCACATTATAATCTACAACTGAGGACCAATTTGACATAGCACTTTCTGCCACTAACTCACACACAACTGTTGCTGGAGATGATTCCATGAGCATATGCACATAGCAAAATCACTTGAGAAGTCTCCATTTATATGGGAAATGAGCAGGATTCTCACTTCCTTCCTTGGCTGCTTAGAACCTTGCACCCTTGCACCTTCTTGGCATGTCTCTACTATGCTACTACTTCTTTCATATTACCTGTTAAGGAGAGGAGTCAACAAAGAGTTCCTGATTGCTTCCAGGAAACAGCAAAGCTCCACAAGGACCTGGGACTTCTATGCAAGTGCATAATTTCCAGTGATGTTCATCCACCCTGAACACACTGTCAGGTGCACACTGACCTGCCCAGCATGGGTGTACCAAGACAAATTGAATTCACTAGAGATTTATGTAAGCCTATCACATTTTGATAATCTACCTGATACTGGAAATGGAGGCAGGGTTGTCTATAATCTTATTGCTGAAATGCAGGCCCCTCTTCATGCCTCTCCACCCCCAATTTATGACCTTTTCAATAAACCAATATGCAACATTTATACAGCTCCAGTATCAAAATGTCAGAAATTAGATTGGAATTCTGAAAGTTCACGTGTTCAACATTCATTTCAATGCTACAAATTTCCCAGATGTGAATGTAACTTACTTTGAACACATGCTGTTCCAAAATTGGATCTTTCTGTACCCATGACTAATGGTTGAGATGTCATGGCACAAACCTTCATTTTGTGTTTTGGAATTCCACAGCTACAGCAGCGTTTGACCATTCTGACTATATGAATATGTGCAGAATTTAAATGAAATGTTGACAGTTGTTCTTTCATTTCATTCAATTTGCATTCTTGATCAAATGATATTGTCTTAGTTGGTGACCAAAACCATACAAATGGAAAGTTGCCAATTAAGGAGCTGATGTATTAACAAAACGTATTCATCTGGACAACATATCTTAGGGAAATGCATGATTTACATAAAGTCCCTGTAGAAAATCATACCAATAAATTTGGCTATGTTTTAATGGCATGTAGTCATCAAATACTCATGTCTCTGCATCATATAAAACATTTATTTACAATTACATTTGTAACCAGTGCAGGCTGTTAACTCAGCATCTCATTCTACATTGTGGATTCTCAACAATGATCCTTAAATATAATCCACACAGCAACTCTCTCTCTCTCTCTTTTAATGAATAACATTATTGTAATTTCTCCCCCCCCCACCCCCCCTTCGCCTCAAGACCATCCAATTTACTACAGCTGCACAGTGGCATGGCATTCTTTTTGACACAATGAAAAGAAAACCTGGGCAAAATTTAAAGTACATATAACTCATTTAGAAATAAATATGAATTTAATTAGGGAAGAGACTATACTGCAGTTCCGTGTAGGCATTTGATATTTCTGTGGACTGAAGGGAGAGAACCTGATTGTGCCTGCTAGCCCCACCTCTGTAACATAGCAGGTGTCTGTGTTTAGAAAAGGACCTCTACACAAAGGCTTATGCAAATCGACATGAACCTGCCATTGGCAAGAGAGCCTCTCTTCATTTACTTACCTGTGAGAGCTATTAGTTGGGTGACCACAGGCGAGACAACCTCTGCAGTGGTCCCACACCTGTTCAATCAGTTGCTCTTGTGGGTTGCCATGCTCCCTCATTGCTGGCTTTTAAGAAGGCCTTGCAAATATGGTATTTTACTCTATCATTTTCTAGAATGTATTGCTTTTGTTATTTTTTCATTGGTTTTTATTGTACTTACTCTACAATACTTACCATATTCTCGTGTTGGCCTTATGTGCTTTATAACTTTATGCCACCTTGGAATGCTCCTGCTAAGAAAGGTGACCAGGAAATATCATAAGCAAATAAGTACTAAAGGATCAGCCTGCAGCATCAAAAGTTACACACTTTGTCAAATATTTTTGGCTTTTCATGTATAGCCCCTAAGTATACACTTTTTGCTATAAGTTGGGAACGTATATGAAAAGGATAGGGTGTCATACACACACACACCAGTCCCAACACTAGCCATCTGCTCAGCTTCTGCCTCCTCTTTCTAATCATCCAGGACTTTATTAGGTTTTAAGTACAAGATCACCATCATGGTGTCATGAACACTCTGAAATATGCCCTAGCCATACCTAGGCCTTCCACACACTAAATAGGAATAACCTGCACAGAACAACAGAGTTGCTCAAACAAGAGTCACAAGGCTCTTGCTAGTACCATGCTTCAGTATTTTCCAGAAGTGCTGTGATTCAGTGGATAAAAGAATCACACACATTGCCCTGTGAAGTTGGATGTGGGAGCCAGTGTAAACAAGAGACTAGGTGCATATTTATGGACAGACCCAAAGCACTGCAAAAAGCTTGCTCCAAGCATTCATGCCAGCACATAGTCAAAGTGAACCCTCTTCTAAGTAACTGGTAGCAATGGGGTGCCCTGCTGAATAGCAATCACGTTCAGAGATAACAAACCCAGTGGTAGTATACGAGTACATGCTCCAAGATATAACCAACTGGCTCTGCTTAGGCTACTGTTGTTCACAGTAGTGCTGCAACTTAGCCAGTTCACCCGTGCAATGTGGATTCAAAGAAAGGTGAGTATCCTGAAGTATCTCTGTTGCGAGGGGAGAAAACCTTCATCAGTCAGTTCAAAACAGACAGACAAAGGCAGAAACGAAGAAACCAAAGTGAAACCGTCATCAGAGAAAAACCAGTGACATCATAAACCAGAATAAGAACATAGCCTGCTGTTTCAATAAATTAAATTTCCTACCAAAAATCCACATGGAGCAATAAAATAAAATACTGAGCTAAAATATATAAAAGCAGAGTCAAAGACAGGGATAGAGCCAGAGTTATTTATTTATTTATTAAAACATTTCTATGCCTCCCCTTGCCGAAGCCTCGGGGCGGCTCACAGCACAGAATAAAATACAATAAAATACAAAAATAACAATATAAAACCAACAATATAAAATAAATAACAATATAAAAGAAGTCGCCCTGGCCAGATAAATAAGCAAATATTGTTAATAATTAAAATGACGTTTAAATAAAAAGGTCTTCACCTGGCGCCGAAAAACAAATAACGACAGCGCCAGGCGGACCTCTCTGGGGAGCGCATTCCATAGATTGGGCGCCACCGCAGAGAAAGCCCTCCTCTGAGTACCTACCCTCCTAATTTCTTTCACAGAGGGTTCCCGGAGAAGGGCCTCTCCCGCAGATCTCAAGGGGCGGCCGGGCATATATGGATGTAAGTGCTCCTTCAGGTAACCAGGACCCAAGCCGTTTAGGGCTTTATAGGTCATCACCAACACCTTGAATTGGGCCCGGACTTCAATGGGAAGCCAGTGAAGCTGACGGAGGACTCGAGTCATGTGAGCATAACGCCCCGTCCCCGTCAGCAGCCTGGCAGCTCTATTTTGAACCAACTGAAGTATCCGGACCGTCTTCAAGGGAAGCCCCACGTAAAGCGCGTTACAGAAGTCAAGGCGGGAAGTCACCAGCGCATGTGTCACCGTCGCCAGGCAGTATATAAACATACATACATGTATATAAACATGTATATAAACATACATACACAAAATGGCATGAGGTAGTCATTGGGCTAACAGTTCTTATTCACTTCTATACAAATTTTGTATGGGCCAAGATAATTTGCTGCTTGCAGCAATGGACAAGATGCTCCTCATGCACAATGTGCACATGGGCATGCACATGCACACACAGGCATTTTGTGCCTAATCTGGCCACAAAACATAATCCTGCACTCTGCTTGAGGGCAGCAGAGCAGCTTGGGACAGGCCAACTTAGGGATTCAGGAGAAACAGAGGTAGGGTTCCCATGGATATCCCACTCCCCACCATCTGCTGCCTGAGACAATTGCCTCCCTTAGTTTAATGCTAAGGTTCTAGGCTGACTACACACAGGCTTGATATTTTTCTCTTCTTCTTTTGATCTAGGATCCTTCACTATACCTCAGTTCCTCTTTCAAAGGAGTGCCTTCAGCTCTGCTTGCCTGATGCCTGCTAAAAGAATTTACAGAACTCAAAGTTCTGTGTCAATTAAAGAGGAATTCTCTGCAATGTTTCCCTGTAGTTGATGTCAGGCAATAAAAAGTTACCAGCTGGCATTAGAGAAAAAGAATAATTTACAATGGGGAAAATGCTGCTAGTGTTTAGTCTCTTTCTATATTTAATGAGATTATTGAAATGTGATTGCTACTTCAGAAAGCAATTACATGCAGCATTTTAAGGATTTATCTTAAAAATGCAATGTGGAAGATGTTGGAGGTGTGTGATCTTAGCAGCAAGGAAATAGGCTGACCCTGAATATGTATATAATCATACATAACCTTCCTGACCTTATAAAATAGTCTGGGACTTTCAGTGCATACATTTAAATAATCTACTAATGTTACTTTAAGTAGTTTTTTATACAGAAAAAGCAGACTGCAACATTAGAAAAGAAGTGATACAAATCCAAAGGAGTTACAGTCAACTGTAAGTAGCTCAGATTTATAGTCAGAGGGTTTTTCGATTCCTTGGTAAAATGTATTGTCAATTTTTTTCCCACACTGCTAATGCAATTCCAGTCTTCTATTATTTGATTTAGTACAGCTAGCTCATGTTATTTAATGTGGTCTTTGTATGCAGAGTCATGAAGAATGCTAGATACATTACCATAGCAGTCTCTCCCAAGGGTCTGACCATGTGATTATAGAGAAAAAATAATGCAGATTATAAATAATAATCAAAAGAACAGCATAGGATACTCCAATCTTTTGCATTTTTAAAATATATATTCAGTGATACAAGTTGTTAAATCACCACATGAGCATGTTTATTTAATAAAATATAATATGAAATCAGTTCCTGAACAGTAGCCATGTTATTAAGGGACAACAGGAAGAAAGACTCCTTGTTGCCCTAGCAAATTAATATTTTCTATAAATTTCACAGAATTGTGAATAAAACTTTTATTAGAATCTAACTCTTTAAACTCTGACATGTGCACACACAGGAAGAAAGTGTCATGCTTAAATGTTCCTGCATGGAGAAATATCCTTAAATGTAAAACATGAGCATTCTAAGGAAAAAGATTTAGCCTAGTAGTAAAGTAAGGGACACCATTTATCAGTCAATTGCTATTCATTTGTAAATTGATCCTAAACAAGCTTCCTGTCCCTTTTGCTTTTGGAGATAACAATATTCCTCACTGGAATCATGGCATGGGCACAGAAGTCAGTAATAGATTTATTTAAATATAATATGTGCATGTGTATATGCATGCACGTGCATGGAGAGAGAGAGAATTAAGTCATTTGTTACATTTATAACTTGCCTTTCATCCAAGGAACCTAAAGTGACATCCATGATCTGACTCCTCTCCATTTTATCACCTAAAAAAGTAGCCTACTACTACTATGAAGTAGTTTAGGCTGAGAGTCAGCAACTGGCCCAGATTCACTCAGTGAAGTTCATGGCTACATGGAGACTTGAACCCTGGTCTCAATACCACACAACACTGGCAAGAAAATGCCACTGCCTGTGTAACCAACATGTCACTTTGCATGCACAAAAAAGGAAGCGAGAGTAGAGCTCAGATTTCTTAGAACCTGAAGTTCTAAGAAATACGGGGGGGGGGGGGGAAGTAAAAATATCCTAAGGTGGAGAAAATAGGAACGGGAATGCTTAGTGTGCCCAGAATGTCACTTATAAGAACATAAGAAGAGCCCTGCGAGATGAGAGCAAGGGTCAATCTAGTCCAGCATTCCATTCACGCGGTGGCCAACCAGATCTGCCCAGGGACCTGCAAGCAGGATACGAGTACAACAGCACAGCACATTGCCACCCTGATTCACAGGAACTGCTGTCCATAGGCAAGCTGCTTCTGATACTGGAGGTAGCATATAGGGATCACAATTGGCAGCACTCCATAGCTTTCCTTCCATGAATTTGTCCAATCTCTTTTTAAACCATCCAAATGCGACCAGATACCCTTCTGGTAGTGAATTCCAGAGTCCACTATGTGCTGTGTGAAAAGCTATCTTCTGGCTGTCCTCAGTGTTGCACCATTGAGCTTCCTGGGATGACCCCTTGGGTCTTAGTATCACAAAAGATTGAGAAAAGTGTCTCCTTATCCACTTTCTCCATGATTTGGTACACCTCTGCCATGGCTCCAATTGCCCATCCTTTTTCTAAGCCGAGTAGTCTCTAATGTTATAATCTTTGCTCTGGCCCCTCATTCATTTGAGCTTCCCTTTCCTGCAGTTTTCCAACTCTACAATACCCTTTTTTAGGTGCACTGACAATACCATATTCTAATTTTTGTTGCACCATAGATTTGTAGAAGGACAGTACGGGCAGTTTTATTTTCAATTTCTTTCCTAATTATGCCTAAAATGAACTTTGCCTTTTTTTACAACAGTCCCACAACAGTTCAACATTTTCATTCAGCTGTACAGCAAGATCCCTTTCTTGGATAGTCACCCAGGTCCCATAAGCTTATATTTGAAATCATCATGGGTATGTGTGGGTGAAGAGGCTGCCCCGGTGGACTTCACACTTGCTCACATTCAGCTGGGTTTGCCGTTTTGAGGACCATTTTACCAGTTTGTAGAAATCCCCACTATCTTTTTTCATTTAAATGCCTAAATAGTTTGGAGCCATCAATAAACATGATTACTTCACTGCTAACTCCAAATTCCAAACCATTTATGAATAGGTTGAAAATCATTGGTCACACTACAGAGCCCTTGGGGACCCCACTATGTATGTCCCTCCATTGGAAGAAATTGCCTTTTAATTTTACTCTCTTCTTTGCTCCCTTTAACCAATTACTGATTCATAAAAGGACTTCCTTTATTATTCCATGCCTGCTAAGTTTGCTCAGGAGCATTTGGTGAAGAACTTTGCCATGTAAACAGTGTCTCCTGGATCACCCCTGTCCACATGTCTATTGGTCCTCAAAAAGTACTCTAAAAGGTGAGTGAAACAGGACTTCTTGGCTGGAAGGCACGTAGATCCCTGCCTAACAACCACCCCAGTAAGTTCTACCCTACCTCTTTCTTAGTGGGTTCCACCCACTCTCCCTCCTGCCTTCCTAATGACAACCCTTGAATAGGCCTTCATTGTCAAAGCTTCATTGTCATTGGCTTCCAGGCCACACATCCTGCACAACCAGTTTCAGTTGGCTAGGAGTCCATTGCCACCACTTTTCTCACCTTTAGTTCCATGGTGCAGTTACTAGTCTTCTCAGAAGCCCCATCCACCCCACAGCAATGTTAATTGATGACTGTGGCAGGTAAGGAGGAGTAGCTGGAATCCTGAATAGGAAACATTCACACCACACTCACACTCATACTGTGCAGTCCAATAGCATATTAATATGATATAAGATCATTTCAAAAAGCTCATGCAGGCAATTTCAGGGGAACAGTATGATACAACTTTTCACTCTCTATATTTTCTGAGTTCTGAGTAATGGTAGCAAACCCATCTCTTCTGTGAATGTCCAGGGCTCCCTCATGTCAGATTTACAAAATAAAAAGTCAGCAAATGGACCATATTGCCAACAGAGTGTTAACACTTCAAAACTGGCCAACTGCTGAGTAGATACTTTTATAACCACAAGTCTCTTTAAATGGCTGCACCATGAAATTATTGAGTCATGAATATATAGGACTGAAATGACTTGCGGCCACAAAACCTAAGTTTGTGCAGAGACATAAAGGAAATGCATTGGGAGGGATATTCTTTGCAGCTGGCATGATATGCACATAAAGTGCTTTTGAAGATGTTACCTGGGCATGTATATTCCCAACACCTGAGTTGCAGGAAATCAATAATGGGAACTATTAATGGCAGACAAGACTGTACTTTTCTAGCTATAAAATAGAGGCCATTTCTTAAAGCTTTAATAGCATATATATTACTTCAGCTCTGACTTTTTGAACCCTTGCAGAATTAATTAGACAGAACAACCTTTAAAAAGTTATGTTGTTTGTAAAAAATAAAGGAATGTATGACTAACTGGGCCATTTTATCTTCTACAGTGTCTGATAACTAATAGCCCCTCAGTTCAGGGAAAAAGGGTGTCTTGCTCTCATTTGGGGAGTAGGGCATGAAGGCACTGGGGATCAAAAGTGAGAGTTACTACATCCGTACAACAACATAAACCCAGCCAGAATATTCTTTGAGCAAGCAGCTTCAGCTAATGCTTCAGACTGAGATAAATAGATGTCTGAGGAAGAAATCTGCATGGATACCACCATAGCTCTGTTTAAGCATTCCAAAAGGGGTTAAAATCAGCAATCAGGACAGAATCCTTCAGTACCTCCCTGTCCTTGTGTTTTTCTGAAGAAGAGAACCTTCTATATCCATGGAGGCTCTCCACATGAGCCTGACCCCATTTTTAATCCTCATTCTTAAGATTATATATGCACATAGAGAAACATAATTTATCTTTGTTTATTAAATCTGTGATAAGAATTAGATTCCTTTAAGATCCATTATCTTACATTCCATCATGCTGCCCCTAATTACCACCACATTATGAAAGATAGTAATATCCTATTGCATTCTTTTAAGGAAAGCCATCAATTCTCCACCGTGCTTTCATTCAGCAAACCATCCACTTTGCATGAATTGTTAGTTAAAACTACATTTTAATTGTTAGATACAATTAAATATGGAGTTTGTAACCCAGGATCATGCTGCTCTAAATCACGTCATACTACCTACATTTACCATTGCTCTTAGGTGCTCAGTTACTACCACATTTCGGCAAGGGGCGGCATAGAAATGTTATAATAATAATAATAATTTATTGCAATAGACAATCAGTACTATGCAATTCCAATAATGTGATTTATCTAACTAAATGTAAGAAAGGTGGATACCATAAGCAATATGCAAGGGGAGGGGAGGCTACAGTGAACCTAAGAACAGTGAAATTGCCATTCTTATCAAAAGAAAAAAGAAACTAGAGCATCCCATGGCAACACATTTTAACTCTCTTGCACATAATTTTACATTTACTTCCGATTGAGCAAACAAAGTACACTGACATGCTTGATAAAAAGGAAAACTGAATCTACAGATCCCAAACCTTTAATACAGATGGTTCACTCTGGATAAGCTTTATACCACGTACAAATCTGGTTGTTGTTTTTGTTCCCCCTTCCTTAAGAATTTTCATCTCCCAACATTCCGAACCACCATTCTTGGTATCCATTTAACATCAGAGCTACTGATGAGGATGGAAGCAGAAAGGTTCAGTGCGTTTTCTCTCTCTCTCTCTCTCTCCCTCCACCCTCCCCCCACCATGGACATGCGTGCGCGCGCACACACACACACAGGCAAACAAACATATTTGGGAGGCTTTCTTTCAAATACAAATGCAATCTTGTAGCAATAATTTGTCAGAAGCTGTATTCTTCTGTGTGGCTTTGCTGTTTTCTTGACTGATTCATCCTATTTGAGTGTTCGGCCTAAACCTTATTTATACTAAAAATGCTGTTCAATAGGTGATGTGAATGCAAATGCATGGAGATCTTGTGAATTCTCTGAACTGAAAGAGAAGTTTTCATTAGAGTAACGACACGTGGAATTGTTCCTTTACTGAATCTTGGGTCTGATACACATTTTGTGTGCAAGCATGTCTGCCAGCTTCCGTTGTTTGAAAATGGAACCCTTAAAAGTTACAGCTGAAACTATGAAAATACATGAGGGGTTGAGAGTCTTTTGTGAAATGTTTTTCATCTCCCTTTGACAGGAAAGAATGTTGTTGATAACAAAAAAATCCCAACAACCACCAGCCTGCACTTGATCCTGATATTTATGCTGTACATTATGCTGATAATTGTTTCTCATTCTGCTTCAGGGTTGGTTCCATTATTATTATCTGTGTTCTTCATGTTTAGAATATACCAGACTTGGAATGTGATATGATTGCTCTCTTTTCATTTTCTATTTTATTCCATTTCACTATGCAAAGAATAATGCAAACGTGGTGACAAATCTTACTGCTGCCACATCGCAGGGAGATGTTATGTAAGCTGAAAAGATGGCAGCCTTCTTCCCCTCACCACATGCACACTGTGGGAACAAGAGCTGATACACGAGCACATGTTTGCATAAAAAGATGCATCAGATGTAGAGCTGGGAATGGACCCTACCAATATGTTGCTAGCTCCCCCACACATTCATTGAATACATGGGCCCTGGAAAAATGTCTGAGAAAAGGCAATTGCCATTATTAGAAGGGAGAGGCACAGAATCTGTGACAATGCTCATCCTACTAACCAACCAGAATACTGGAACTACAACCTAGGAGTCTACAAAATTTTACTTACTGTTCAGAAATCATGTAGATATGAGGACTTAAAAAAGAATCTGTGATCATGTTTGAAAAGAATGCACTCATTTATGAAAATATACACTTGGAAATGTCTTCCTTTTAAATCATTTTCATGCTTTAGTCAATGAGGGGTGTGCACTCTTGATAATATGCATAGAAATGTATGTTTTCCCTTTTAAAAAGAACACAGAGGAAGAGAGAAAAGTAAATGTGAAAACAAAATTTGAATTGATTTTTTGAGAATTTTAACAAGTTTGAAATTACTGATTTCAATGGAAAAGAATCCAATCCAATTGGGATCCAATGGAAAAGAAAGAATCTCACCTGCCTGCCCCCAAGTCAGTGAGTTTGCTGAATACACACACACACACCCCTGAACCATTTCATATCCCTCAACACTTCTGGGGCCTGTGGTGCTTTATCTGTGTCCACCCATTTTGCTTACACAGGTATTAGTGTCCCATTTTCTCTGATTAAAATGAATGGGAAAGTGCAACTACAGAAAGCCTTAGCTAATTGGAATCTTTTCTATTCCCAGCAAGCTCTCAAAAGAAGAAAAGAAAAATAGATTTTGCCTGTATCATAAATGTGTGTGTTTGTGTGTGTGTATGTGTATCACATCAAGAGCTCTAGAGGGAACATTTTTTCCTGCTTTTGTATATTTTTCTTTTTTCTGCAAAGCACTGTTAGACCCCAGGAGTAAATTTTACATGAGAGGTTTACTGCAGCTCCAGTTTTGCTCTGTCTTAAAATAGGAACAAACATTCTCATGATGCAAAGTTCCTGCATAGCTTTTCTATTTATAATGATACGGAATGGTGCACCACTTTGAGTACTCAATCTATTATACAGTAGAACTCAATCCATTCTATACTATTGGTCCCATATTTGTCCTAGTTGTGTGCACATTGTTTGGTTTCTGTTTTATGTTTTCTCCTCCAGGGCTTTCTCACAGCCCTACAAGGATTGCCTAATTGGTCTTTAAAAGCTAACATTGTGGGATCCAAAGTATCTCATTTGTGCCTGCGTTCAGCTATGCTCACAGAATGCAATAACAGTAAAAACGTTTTTATTGTTTAAATGGAGCTGTTTTGAAATCAATCATATCTATATTTCTGGATAGGACTTCAGAGAGTTAACTAATAAGGCTTTGTTTGCTATTTCAGTCTCCAACTTTGAATCAGATTTTCCCTAAGAGTTTATTCACATTTTCAGATAATATAGATGTTGAAAAGTACAGAATAAAGATATACTACATCATCATCATCCAGATTTTTTAAAGTATAAATTTCTTTCTGCATTTGCATTAGTTTTGTCTCCTCTTTTGCGACTATCTGCATTTATTCTCTTATATGGCACAAAGCTGATTGCAGTTTGTTGATCAGTGAACATTTAAATGCTCCAGTTCAGTACTGGACTTCCTCAACTTACAAATACTGGTACCACCACATATTTAGTGCGTAAACATGAGCTAATAGTAAAGCACATGTGTGTGGACCCTTCAGGCAGTCACCTCCCAGATGTATTTGAATATCACCTGTTCTTCATAACTGCTGCTTCCCCAGCAAGGTGATTATAAGATCACCTTTATAGTGACCCTTTAGTCCAATCAGAATTGGGAACATTCCCATGCAAAATGATGTGACTCCAGAAACTCATCAGCAATGAAGTGCTAGTTTTGTTTTATTGAAATGATAAAGCAAAGCTTTCCTCAGTCTGGGTCTCTGCAGATCGTTTTGTTGACAACATCCTTTTCTTTGTTACTATGACCAATGGTAAATGTTGAGAGCAGTTGTGGTCTAAAACATTAGAACTGTTACTTTAAATCTTATTAAAATTCATCTGTTCATCCCCTGCACATTACTTCAAGCTCACAGGCTACCTAACAGGTTTTTAAAAATCTTTTATAAGATGATCAATAGTTTTAGTGTAAACACCCAACATGTGCAGAATGATTCAATGGCCCCTAAACAGTTTCTAGGAGAGGGAAGGGTGGGGGGGGAGATAGAGAGAGAGATTCTTCTGCTCCAAGGTGAGAAAAGTTTTGGCTCATTTTCATGCACACACCCCATCCCAGCAGCCAGCAAAGAAAGAACTGTGATGGTTGCTTCTCTGAGGTCATAAGACTGGCCTCGAAGAAGGAATGAAGAGGTGGGTAGGGAGGGGAGAAGCCTAGACACACAAGGATATGATGTATCTTGACTGTGGACTAGCCTCCTTCCCTTCCTGAGTCTAGCATCTCAACAAGGAGGCCAGTGTCAGCTGCCTAGCTCACTTATGGGGTGGAAGAGTGCAAAAGTGAAGATCACCAACAGGCTAATTTCACCCTGCATAACATTCCCATAATCCACTGAGTTTGGAGGCTTTCTGGTATCCCCATTGGATTGCATCCTAGCTTACTTTTAATTTTTGCTCTTTAGCAGCTTATCCTTCACTTTAGAAATGGAGGTCCATTCTCCAATGAGTCACTTTCAGCTTCTGAATAAGTTGTCAGGGTTTCAGTTTATTTCTAGGCAATTGTTTTGCTTCCTTTCTACAAATAACATCCATGAATTCTCTCTCCTAGCAATCCTAACCTTATCATGTTAAAATAAAACAATCTAGGGACCATCCAGACAATGGGAATACTGTTGAAGTTTCATTTCCTTTGCAGTGTACTGTGAAAGACCTGATCTGCGCCAGCTGTGAAGCTTCCAAAGGTTTCATCTATGATGAGTGCTGGGCTAAGATTAAACTAGGCAAAATTCCTGAAGTGATAGTGAATAGGGTTGATACAAATTATACTGTCCTGCTGCTTTGAAAGTGCACATTACTAGAATCATTAACCATAATCATCCTCAATTACAAGCACTGTGAGCACGAATACAACAGACCAATAAATGCAGCCATTGTCTGCCTGCAATGCCCATAATTCACAAAGACACAGTCACCTATTCAGATTTTAGAATTCTAATTGCAATGTATTATGAATCTGTTTATTTTTTCAGTTCTGAAATGGGTGCATTGCTTACTTCTGCCAGTTGGCAGTAGAAATATAAAAAATGTGAGGTTCTAAATAACCTTGAGAATAAGGGCTATCCTTTTACATGGGGTAATCACATGCACTTTCTATGCATCTGATTAGCTTCAAAATCTACTGAAAACAGCTTAAACTCCAAATGCCATTTTCAAAATCTCCAGCTGGCATTTCACCTACAATTTCTTCATTCTTAGTTTAAATCTGGAAGGGATTTATGATGCAGTCCTGTGCTTCCTGGATGAGTATTCAAGTGACTATAGGATGCATAGGATGTCCACTTCTGAAGGAAAGGGAGCGGTGACCTCCCTTTGAGGAGAACCTTAAAACTCCCCTCCCACCTGTGGATATCACACAAATATCCACAGCTGGTTCATTTTCATTTCCATGCAGAAAAAGGAATGGAGATATTCTAGGTGCTCCAGCAGATAATCCAGCAGATATTCTAGGGATGACTTTCACGCCATCTGATTTCACTGTAGAAATATCTTCTTAGTACCCTTTAAAGAAATGGTGAGGCCATCTCATGTAATGGTGGAAAACTGTGCTTATGCCATTAGGCAAGGAAAAACAAGTGGTACATTGGTTCCTACACAGTTGGATTTGAAGAGCTTAGGAAAATATGTCTGGGTGTTGAAAGCCTCCTGGCCAGTTTAGATACGGATCTTTCAAACTCCAATCAGAAGGTGGCAGAACAGCTCATCAGTTGAAGAAGGCCAAAACAAAACCTGTCTCAACATTGGCTCCATCTGTCTCCATCCAACTTCCCAAGGTGGTCCTTTTCAAAATTAATTGAAACCTTTAATCTTCCCTCTCTATGGTGCTACACTACTGAATACCTTCAAGACACAATCTTTAATTTGTTCTCTAATACTTCAGTAATTGAGTCTCTACAGATCATTATGGCAGACTGTGAAAAGAGACTCAGTGTGGTATAGTGGTTAGAAGCATGGGACTGGGACTCAGGCAACCTAGGTTCTAGTCTCTGCTTGGCCCAACTTGGTGACTTTGGGCCAGTCACAGACTTTCAGTTCAACCTAACTCACTGTGTTCCTTTTATGGGAATAAGATTGAAAGCAGCAGGAGGAGAATGATGTAAGGATGATGTAACAAATGATGTATTTGTTATCAGAAAAATGTGGGATAAAAATCTAATACATAAAATGAATTTGGTTACAAAAACATAGAAGCTATTATGGGTTTTTTAATGCTATCTTCCTCCCACCTCTGTGACACACAAAGTGTTCCAGATCATTGAGACTTATGTGACATTGTATCAAATTCATAACTGTGTATCAAATTCATATTGATCAAAAGCCAGATCAATAGAAAAGATTACTATTGTAAGTGGTGCCAAGGACGGGCATTGGTGTGGGTCATTCCTGAGGTTGTCTTCTGATAGCTATTAGTAACTTGTTGCAATTTTGTGTTGGTTCCCAAAGGAAGAAAGCTGAAGAGGAACTTTCTGAATAAAAACTACTATTCGTTACTGCTGTGCTGGAAAGCAAAGAGCTTCTCTGATTTCTTTATTTAGCAGGTTAAAATTAATCACTTGTGTTGATGCCTATAAGCAATTAACTTTATTTAGGGTATTGTTTAAACATGTTAATACAATGTGTGGGTTGTTTCCTTTTATTCTGTAACTAAGAGTGCACATTCTTTGCCGTCTCTGCGAGCAGAAAAAAAGTTCTCTCTAGAAACCCTCAATATTATTGACTGGAATTACTACTATATGTTTGCAAGTTCTAGATGCAATCAGAGTTTCTCATTACCAGAAAACTAAGCCATATCCAATACTGAAATGGAATAACAGGGTTTGGTGTGCACTATAACATTTCTAGAATCTCTGAATAAGTTACACATTTCAAAGGATGTTATATTCATATAATATGCTTAAGTGTTAACATTAGAATTGCAAGTTATTTAATTCTAACATTAAGATAATATCCTAATGTCATATCCAAGCATCTTATGTCTATGTAAATTTCTGCATGGCTTCAGAGAGGCTTAGAAAGAGAGAAGCACAATGGTAAGAATGTTGCCATTTGTTTTGAACCAACCAAAAGGTCACTTATGCCTCCACCACTGATTTTGCACATGTGGTGGGTCCCATTGTTTCCTCTCCAGAAGTGAAATCCACTGCTTGTGCAACAGCAATTTAGTACTTCCTAGAGCTCATTCCTCAACTGGGGCAGATTAGTTCAGCACCCTTATGAAAATTTCAATGACATTCTTTATTCCAGAAAGGAGGATTTCTACTTGTTCTCAGTTGCCCTAGAATTGTTAATTCATTTTCCCCCCCTCACTCACCCTCCCACACACATATGTGTTGGATTCTACTTGTAGACTATAATTAGCATGGTGCAAGGAAATATGATGCATAAGTGTCCCATTCGATTCCACCCAATTCTGCTTGAAAGAAATTAATAACAACAGTATTTGTGTAGCTAGGAATTGGCCAACTTAGAGAAAGGGCAGAGGTAGATGCAGAGGCAGATCAACAATTGTTTAATTGCACTGAGGATCACTATCCAGTTTCCACTACCTGAGTGCTCAAGTGAATTAATGAACCTACATGCTTCTTTTAAATAGTGAGATCCAGACTTCATCATACTTAGGCTAAACCCATTGAAATCAATGCACGTTTAATAAGTCTTAATGCCTGTGTGACTAACTGTTGATTGAATCTTATTGTTGGAATCAAAATACAATGATTTAGAAGTACATTCAACAATAATGGAATACTTGGGAATTATTTTAATGACTCAAGTCCAGTGACAGTGTGGTGTGGTGGTTAAGGTCATGGGACTGAGACTCAAGTGATCTGCGTTCTAGTACTCACTCAGCCATGGGACTCACTGGGTGACTTTGGGCCAGACACAACTTAGTTCACAGGGATGTTGTGAAGATAAGATTAAAAGGAGGAAAAGATTTTGTAAACTGCCTTAAATTCCCAGGAAGGAAAAAGAGCTTTAATAATAATAATAACAACAACAACAATAGCAAGATGGCCCATTTGGAATTTAATAAGGGTCTCTTATCATAAATGTACTACCTAGATTCCATTTTAACTTTCTAAAAGCAGTAATTTCATAGTGATTATTTAATGTTTTGATAAATCCTTCAATTTTCACAAAATCAACATCTGCGTTTCCTGGAACCAAAGATTTTGTTCTCTGCATTCTATAAACATTACCTCACCATGGATTTCACTGTACATACTGATCACAATGCTTATTGCTTGGTTAGAAGTAGGATTAATTTGGCACCAAAGAAAGGTCAGCTGGCTACATTAACTGCTTTTTTTAAAGCACTCTTTGTTCTTGATCAGGATTTTTTAAACTGTTACCTTACCACTCCCTCAGCTTTAGAAAAATATATATTATATTTCCATCCTCTTCTTTTCACAAGAATTATGTGAAACATTTAGAAACAAAGTGACAATTCTGACAGTTGATAAAGAAGCACATTAAATATAAATTTGGCTGGATTTACATCAACATTTCCCAGACTTGTTTTTAGCCCATTTTGTAACATTCTTATCTTCTCATAGGAGGCAATGACTCAGATTGCATCAAAATGAAACTTGTACTATTATGGCCTCCGAAGTCAGCTGGATTCAGGACTGAGTCTAAAGATGCTCTCTAGCTGAAGTGGCAGGTTTCATCCCTAGCAGTTTTGGCATCAGCTGTGGCTCCATCTATGATGGTTGAAGAATATTACTTCAACACTTTAAAGAATGAATGGTCTCAGTAGTTTTCAAGGGAAATGTGCTTGAGCAGTCAGCCATATGCTTATCCACTTTTCACTGGCTTGTGTTTGGGTTTAAGGCTGTTGCCATATGATGATGGCTCACACTCTGAAAAGTGAACAGAGCAATCGACGGGTGCATGTGAGGTCAATTTACAGGGGGTGTTGGCGTGTGAGGCAAGCTGAGCAGGAGGACACTTCCACAAGCACTGGAAATTATGGCCTGCTCTTAAAATGAAGCCTTTCTTCATCTATGGGACATAAGGGTGCAAATTCAGAGAGACATATAATAGAAATGGGACTGAGTGAATGATCAAATGCTTTCAAACTGAAAGAAGACATGAACTGTTTTTTAATCCACTTCCACATTTTTTCAGGGTTACAGAATCACACTGGAACCATGTAATTAATAAAATCAGGGCTAAATTAAAACTGCAATAAAGCTACCCAAGAAATACTAATGGGTGAACCATTATTTTGAGTTAATTTATGACCAGAAGTTACCTTGCTTACACTGTTCAAGTTTCAGTGCAAATGTTCATGTAATCCTTGGTCCTTATGTGCATATGCTGGACTCCTCAGCTTGCAATGCCAGTTGCAAGGGATAATGGAATGTGTTTGAAAAAATGCATACAGAGACAAATATGCAGGGAAAATGGATTTGAGCCGCCCCAAGGCTTCGGCGAATGGGGCGGCATAGGAGTCTCCTAAATAAACAAATAAATAAATAAATAAATGTTTACTTTTTAAAACATGCACATAACTACAATGTAATCCATAGAAAAAGACTGCATACTTTTGAGTGTACATCAAATATTCATCCAAATATTCAACAGTTTCACACGTATGTTGGACTGAGCTTTGAGGTGGAACTCAGAGAATCTCAAGAAGCTTGCATTTTGCTGATTTTCACATCTCTGTTATGAGAAGTATGCACTATTAGAACAACATGTTTAAAGTTTGAATCTGGGAATTGTTCAAATTGTTCTTGGAATTGTTCACTGAAGTAAGAGTCCTAAAGTAAAAATAATTTCATTTTTGATGAGCCGCTTTTTGAGGCTGGTGGACACATTTGGAATTTAGAGCAAGTTTTGGATGCTTGTACAACACAGTTACCATGGTAGGTGTTTCCCGTCACAAAATGCCTATTTCCTAGAAACAAAGTGATCAGGCTGAAAGAAAAATATCTTGCCCAAGAACCTAAGTAAATAGAAGAGTTTGGTATGAGGTCCAAAGTTTTCTACTCCAGCATCCATTCAATTGTACTTCATTAATAAATGGCATACAAGGCAGATGCAGAATCTGAGCCCCAAATGCTAGATTATATAATCATCCACTCAAGCATAATAAAATATCACATTCACAGAAGGCAAAGTGCTAATGCTCAGCATGAAACAAATACTTGGGAAACACACAACACACCTATACATGCACCAGGCAAAACCTGCAGCAAAGAAACTCCACCTCATCCCCAACACCTACACACAATGAAGCAAATATGTGCCATACCAAGACAAACTAGCTAAATCACAGGACACCACACACTAGAAAGAGGCAGTTTTCTGCCCACTGTTTGTTATCCACCCAGTTTAGGGAAAACAGCCCCTCACTCTCCATGTTTCCTTCTAGCCCCTCTGTTATGCCTGAAGCCCCGACATGCCTGTCATGCCTGAAGCCCCGACAGAGGCAGCACCTCAAGAGGAGGTCTTGTGCTTGGGACCCTGTACCCAAATGCCAACCCCACAACCTAGCTTGGGGGTGGCTGAGCAGATAGCTGTACCTCACCCTGACTCCCCACCCATTGAGCAACTCCCGAGCCCACATCAAAGCAAGAGAGCCCCTGGGAAAAGGCACTACGAGTTCTGCTCAGAAAGCGTTAGAGCAGACTGTCCCTCCCCCCACTGATGCTGAACTTCCTGAGCACGACACAGGAGATGCAGGGGGCATGGTAGACTTTTCCCTAGCAACCAATCGCAGAACTCTGAGGAGGTGGGAACAAAGGCAAGCCTTGTTACGCCAGAGGGAAGAAAGGTGAGGCCAGGAGAGCTAGTCCCACGTGGGGAGAGACGCCACTAAAGGATTAGCATCTGCATTGCAAAAACCTCAACAGTAGAGCTTATCTATAGAGTTGTAAATCTTGTAGACATGTAGCAATAAAGGACGTTAGTTTTATTGCTCATGAATGTGTGGGTTATTTACATGTTGAGTTGTACCTCAACACCCTGCTTCAAAAGAAAGCAATGGATTGCAGCCACTCACCATTTTTTTTTAAAAATTCCAAGAATCATCTGAGGTTTATGTAGACATCAGATGGATTCTGAGAAATAAACATGATACTAGGGGCCAGCATTTTAATTAACACCATGACAATCATTTTTGTATGTATTTATCTGAATATCTGTGAATAGCATCTTAAGGGAATCCTGCCAAAAGTTATGGGTTAAAGTTGAATTTGTCTACTTTTATCATCAGGTCTCACAAATGCTGAAGCAGCTAAAAAGTGCAAAACATGGAAGAGGAAGAGGAAATGTATGTGGAACTTACTGGTGTCTCCATTTGAGACTGGCAGAAATGACTGCTCGTGGAACAAGATACTCAAAGTCTTGTTCAAGAAGGCAGAACCCCTTGTCCATTGCTGCTGTGGGATAATAGCATCATATGTAAACATCTCTTGATTAAAGCTGTAATCAGTTATGTTTAGATAGGTTATATTATATATCTTCAACAAAAGAGATACATTTTGGAATATTGCCATCTGCAACAGATTCGGATAGTTCAAATTTCTAAGAATCTCACCAGCAGGTTCAGCAGCAAATAAGATTTTGCCATGTGGATTCCACCAATTCTGGACTTTTTAAAATGTAATTTTATATAAATTTATTTGTAGAAAAACACATCAAATAAACCAAATATGCATTGACCCATAGGCTAAAACAGGGGCTCCCAACCTGGAGTGCTTGCACACCGCAGCAGTGCAAGATGCGTATCATGAGGAACGTTGTGTCGCAATTCACCAAAATTGGCATCATTTCCAGCAAAAATTATGCCAATAATAAATTATTATTATTTTGTTTGTATTCGGATTCAGCTCTAATTTGTCAAGCAAAACAAAATCTAGGAATTGCCTGAATCCACAGGCAGTCTTGCCAATAGCAATCAGCCAGAAAGTTCCACGTTTTGAAGAAGAGGAACAAAGAAGTTTTTATATTCACAATTGGGATTGATTTTACTGTTTACATTTTTTCCACAATTACTCAATTTATATTTGAATTTTATGCACTGGGATAAAAGCTTGGGGTGTTTTTAGCTCAACTTGTTCACCCACAATACTGTTTGCCATTCAATTTGTGGTCCAAAAATTAGAAATTTGACTTCTTCACCTTCAAATGTGATATTACCTTTGTAAGGGTTGTGAACATAAATCAAAACATTTATAGGGATGCAGAGTGTAGAAAAGGTTGGAAACAACTGAATGGAACCACGTGTGTGTGTGAAGGGTAGATTTACATGTTTTCAAGCGTTTACAGCTCTGAATTTGTGCAAATGTGTACAGATGGCTTTTGACAAAATCCAGTCCCACCAATGAATGTCAATGGAACAAAAGTTAACTGACAATCTGCAAAACGAAGAAGAGATTTTGGAGTGACCAAAATCACCTCAGCCATGAACTCATGTGCTGTCCTTGGACAAACCACTATATTTCAGCATCAGTGTGTGATATGAGGACAAGAATACTAGCCAATCTTATATGAAATTAAAATATGAGAAGCAGTTTAAAGCATTTAGGAAAATTTTGAGTGCTGCTGTAGTTAAATTATCCTCACTAAAACCAATATTAATACCAAATATCATCATCATCATGAATTCCAAATACTGTAGCAATTGACTTCTGTATGCATCTTCTGGTCTACCTCATGTCAAAAAAAGCATGAAATACCAAACAATACACAAAATGAGAATATTTTCGTTTCTCACTTTAGTTTTAAAATGTAGAACAAAAATTTGAACTGATTATACACCAAAAGTCCATTGTCTCTGTCTCGGCACTGGGGCTAAGGTGAATGATCCATTTTTTATTCAAACTGGGCTCATAACCCTTATAACTGAAAAAATGGAATCCCAAAAACTTATTAAAAATCCTATGCAGCTTAACAGTGCATTTTAACCTTTCTGTGGAATTTCATCATCTACCACAATGAGGTTGCCCTGGAGGGCAGAACAGTCATATTTATAAGTCAAGTAATAATTGAAAGGATAACCTGTTGGATTTTACTACAAAAATATAGTGCTTGGTTTAACTCTAGTCCAATACACAGAATAAGAATCTGATAGTAGATTCCATAGTGTATTTTGAATGGCAAACATTATTTCCTGTTCATGTTGTTTCCTGTTCAAATGAGAACGAATGATATATTCAATGAATGTAAAGTGTTGAAGAATTTACCGAGTGAGCTGATTGTATACCTTCAGGGAAGAAAGGGGCATGTGGTGCAGCACAGCTTTTCCTTATTTAAGCCTGGTTCTTCAATTGGAAAGACAGAGCATTACAGTTGATGGGTTCTTCTAAGAAAAGATGTTTTTAAGAAGGTTAAACAATGGATGTTTATGTGAAGGAACAATCTCCTAGAAAAATTAAGCTATCCAACAGAATCCCTGCCTTTCTGGAAGGTCCCATTCTAAGAATCCATCCAGTTTCCAGACTCATTCATCACGAACTCCAACAGCAAGCATATAAACAAGTTGACTTGACAGTTGAGAGTTTCCCTATTACCAGATTAAAGAGAGTAACTAGAAATTAGTGCTCTGCATGCAGTAGGTTGTATCAGAGGAGAGCTGATCTGTTGTCATTATGTTTTTAAGAAAAATGATTCAGATCTGGGAAATTTAGACCCAAATTCCAGCTTTACCTTGTAATTGCTATGCAGCCTTCTTTAAACAAGCATCTTTGCCACTGAGTCAATGAAAAATATAGTGACCTATAGCACAGGGTTGCTGTCAAAGTGAATACATGAAAGCTCTATGTAAATGAAAAGGACAAAGTAAGCAATCAGTAGCGAATATACACACAGAGAGAGAGAGAGAGAGAGAGAATGAAAGAGAGAGGGGGGGAAAGTAACCTATTTGAAAGAAATGCTATTCCCATGATAAGCTGGCTGGCTGCCAGTGAATGGTTCCACCTTCTAATGATACACCTTCAGTCAATGAACCATAACATTTTTCAGTAACATAATGAGGTAGAAAATACTGTTACACATGCTTTTCCACACCTCAGTTGTGGGTTCCCCCCTGCCCTGTAATAACTATAGTGTGTCTTTGTAAGATTCATGATAAATCAATAACTATGAGGAAAAGATGTAATTTTCATGACCCTCTAGTTAGCTTTATGGATCCAACTCTAAATTCCATTTCATAGAAGTTTTAAAATTCATTTTACTTTCTCCTCTTCATTCTACCTGGGCCAGGTTCTTCCACTGTATTCAATGTACTATGACTCTATGATTGCCTGAAAGATTATCTTTACAGTACTATAGTGTAAAAGTATATTGAGGTTCAGAATGTAAGATATTGGGGAACTGTGATATTCTCTTCGAATATGAAAATCTGAGGGAAGTAGAATGCAACAGTTAATTATTGAAACTGTTTGTTTTAAGTTTGCTTAACTATTCAATTATTTAGGTTTGGGGAACCAGACCATTCTTGGAGTTTATCTTACTTCTGGGAAACATTTTTCTTTTTTTCTTTTTTGGCCAAATATCAGATTCATTTTGGAACTGCCCCACTTGCTCTTTCTGTTATTCACACACCTTTGAACAATAAAACACATTCACCCATCTATGCATCTATCCAGCTAGTCATTCATTCACGTTACCATTTGTGTATGCAATACCTGCATATTTGTTCACATACAATGTGTACACACACACACAGAATGCACATACACAAACATACGTTCACACACACTCACACAGAAATGGGAAGATAATTCCAAATTTAGAAGCTACCACTGAGAAGGACTTTTTCCTTGCCGGTATCTTCTAAGGGTCCCTTGGGGGTGGCTCTTGCAGGAAGGCCCAGATGGTGATCATAGTATGTGAGAAGATCACAACTGGAGGAGTTCCATCAGGTATTACAGTCCAAAGCCATATGAGCCTTATAAGTTAAAACCATCACCATGAATTTATCTTTAAAGTATATCAGCAGCTAGCACAGGTGGATCAGAATTGGTGTTATGTACTCAGACATTCTGATTGCACTGATGAATCTAGCTTTTGCATGGGTTAGCTTTTGCAAAGTTTTTGCATTTCTCAACAGTTTTCAAGGCCAGTATCATGTAAAGTGGATTACAGTAATCTAACACAGCAAGTATCATAGCATAGATCACTAAAACAAGCTTTGTTCAGATAAGGTCATAGCTGGGTCACCAGCTGAAGCTGGTAGAAGGAATTCTGTGCCACATGATTCTCAAGTAAGAGAGATGGCTCAAGGAGGGTTACCAGAATATAAGCCTGGTGTTATTAAAATTTTATTACTCTTTACTCCTACTACTATTTTAAACAACTCATTGCCCTGTGGTTTTCTGTACCATCTCCTAAGCTAGTGCCTCAACTGTTTGAAGAAGATATTTGATTACACCATTACAAGAATATGTAAGAATTTAGTAGTAAGGGTTTTTAAACAATCCTCCATTGAAATTTTATGTTTCTCAAGTTATAGTAAAGACATAAAGAAAAGGGAAATGTAGGCGAGGACGCTAGGAAGCAGGGCTGTTCCATCAGTTCTGCAAAAAACTAACTTATCCTAACCGCTTCTCTCTGGGAAAGGTTTCCATTCAACCTGGCTATTATAAGATCTACTTTTTCACTTTGCCAAGTTTATACACCCCACCCCACATCCTCTTTTCCTATTCTATTCACATTTTAGATTCTAAGCTTCTGGAAAGGGAAGGGGTTTTCTGTTGTTGTTGTTATCTTCTTTATGCTTTGGGGCCTTTTTGGTGGAACAGATTGCTGTGTTTAACAGATTGTTCTATTTTGTTGCATTTATTTAATTTATATGGATTTGTATATATTTAAAATCATATTTTGCCTCAAGAGCTAATAGCAGCACACCTACTAATAAATATTAGAAATGAACAGATAAATAGAAATAAAGCTTTAGATTAAAATATTTAGGATAAAACAGTAAATGAACAATGTTTCACTTTCCATTTCTAGAATCTAACTTCTAGCCACATCACATTTCCTTTGCCTTCAGGAAGAATGGTCTATCAACTGGCACTTACCTATCCCTGGGCTAGAGAAAGCATGCATAAACTAGTTGAACTCCTCTTCAAAGAGCCACACTGATGCCAATGGTGCCTTTCAGGACATTGTAGCCACTGAAGAGTTGTCAGATGCATTGTTACTGTTTCCCAGTAATCCCAGATGCTCTGTAAATATGAATTATCTATCTTGTATTATGAGGTAAAGTCAACATGAACCAATTTTTCATGTTGCTACAACTTTAGAATATTGAAAAAGTACAAATGGGAGCTTTAACAGAATACTTTTTGATTGATGCCTTCCACTATTACCACTCAAAAACCACTGACAAGCTCTACGACTTCTTTAAATTTTCAAAAATCTATCCTTACAGAACTCATTACCCAATCCGCAGGTCCCATTTTCTATTATCTATCCCCATCTGTTATTCTCTGGCCCTTTTTTCTCTCTGCTATCTCCCCTTTCCTCAGAAAGTCAGTTCAGAATGTCATTGCTGTTAGAGAGTAGAGCCCCCCCCCCCCCACACACACACAATTTGGATTGGGACTGGCAATTATGATCAACAAAACTACAGACCATTGTAACTGGCCTGAGACTTTAGTCTTCCTATCTTGAGAGTTTAATCCTCCATTGAGCCATCAAGTTTTCCTACCTGGTGGGTAGGGCTGCAGAGATTTATTTTTGCTGGCAGTGGTGCCAGTGGCAGTAAGAAAAACATATATGTGTAAACTGAGCAGTAATATGGACTCCTTTTCTAGTAAGCTATGGCCTTATTTTCTAAGATACCCAGTACATATTTTGGATGCAGTCTGTTTAGAATTCTGTGATATATGTGGTCATTGCTTCAGGGTTTTTTTTTTTTTTTTTTTTTTGGTTGTTGACATTGTTCACCATAATGTTTTTAACCTTCTGCTATGTGAGCAGTGATATCTGTTTTTGAAACTTCCCCAATTTGGATCATTGAATGTCAAGAATTTCTCCCTGGAGACATTACTAGGGATGGATAGGAACTTTGCTTCAAGTCAGTTTGGATAAGAATTTACCAGCATTTGCTTAATTGTCCATAATCAGGACAAAAGGAACTTGGATAAGACAACTTGAATGTCAGAGGAACCATTATATTTATCCATTAGACCCAGGACTTTGAATGCCTAGCACTTAGATGTATGGGATTGAATCCTTGTTCATTCATCCATTCAACAAGTTCTCACCAACTTTTTCATATTCGGGAGAGAAATAACTTCAGATTTTTAAAAATATTGGATATGAAAGCACAAGAAACTGACACACTTACCCATGACTAGACATCCCCATGTTGTTTATTTCATATCTGTGCAAGGTCCCTTCAGTATATTGCATCACCAGTTAGGGATGCAGGAAGAATCCAATAGAGATGCACCAGGTTTTGATTTCCTGCAGTGGCCCAGAGTTCAAGTTTCTGGTGAGTATACCATCAGTTCCAGGATGCTCACCAGGAATCAAGCCCCATACCCTGCATAGGCAGCACCGTCCTTCCTTGCCCACCAGTGCTGCCAGAGGGAGCAAAACAAATCTTTATTAAGCAATCCCTTAATGCATGATTATTACTTAATGTCAAAGCCTTTATACCTGACACTTTGGTCCATAAATAATTGTTTATTCCTTATTCTTCTTCTTTCCTTATCTGCTCTTACCCTGTAGCTGCTCTTGATGTGGAAGATTGACATTTGCACAAATGGGGCCCCACGAGCATTTGTTGGCTTTTTCTTGGCCTGGCTCACTTTGCAGGACCAGGCAAAGCACAAAAGGAAGTCTTGTGGAGGATGGATTCCCAAAGCTTTGTCCCAACACTGTTACCAATTTAATTCTGCCACTGAAGATTTTAATAGTTTGCTCTGGAAATATCCTAGTGTTTTTACTGGATTTAAGAGTGCAACCAAGAACTTTTGAAAAATAACTGCTTTTCCGTGTCATAAAGTAAACTTAGAAAAGGGAAGTACCTGTCAGTAGGATAAAATATGCCTTGGAATATTAATGGAGCTAATTATCACTGGTCTTTTAAATTCAAGCTAATTAATTAGAGCAGAAAATTATTTGGATGAACAGATTAAAAGCTTATTTGTACAATACAATTTTGCTCACAGGAACACCCCCACAAGTCAGCCTTGTGATGAGAATAATACTCTGTAAAAATTATATCCATGAAGCATTTCTGTGCCAACATCCAGGAGCACAGCAGCATACCTATATCTGGCTTGAAAGCAGAAATATTACCCACATTTCAATTTAACTCAAGAAAGAGATTTGTGCCAAAAAAATTAAAAACCCTCCTATTAGTTAAGAATAAAAGAAATAAAAAGAAGCTTCATGTGTTGATGGTATAAATGGATTTAGACTATTTTTCAACCTATATTTCAATATCAAAGTATCCGACCTTTTAATCTGCAGAATAATTAGCACCATTGTTCCTTTTGTAAGAACTTTTCAAGCAAGTTGCTACAAAGAACCCATTTTATCATTTATATGTTCTGATATATTTATTAATTCATTGATATAAGTGTTTAGAAGCATTTCATCAGATGTACATTATTTTCCTTGGTAGAAAGTTTACTTTATAATATATTATTTATAAGCATTATTTTTAGTAATCTAGAGCACTATTCATTATTCAGTATTATTTTCTAATAACTGCGAAGTTTTCCTTTCACAAACATTAATATATGTTTTCTCCCTTGAAGTACAATGACTAGGAGACAGAGCACAATCCTTTTATTGTAATTTGATCCTTACTGTACACAGAGAATTCTATATGAGAACAGCTTTGTTTGATGGGTGTTTCAGTGAAAATCAAGTAATAATCTTAGACACTCTACTACCTTCTTTTATCATGGCGAGTATATTTGGAAAATAAAAACACAAGGTGAAACTCTCTTTTCTTTTCATATTCTATGGTCTGCTGCATCATGGTGAGATTTTCTTTTCATCCGGCTGTATTGATCAATGTGATCCCCAGACCAAGAATTATGAAATGGCAAAATTTTAAAAGATGCAGCTTAAAAGCCAAATCAAATCAGCACAATGCATAAAAATAAGTCACTACTTAAAATGTAGGATGAACTGATAAGTATTAGTTGGAAGACTTTATAAATTATAATTAACTTTTCACCACCCAGATACATTATGAACGTCCTGAATTAATGATGAAATCTCACAATTTCTGTCCCTCAAAAGATTATGATACTCCTTTCATGAGACTTGGTGAACAAAACAGAAACAGAATACCTACGTAACCATGCATTTACTGTATCTCCTGGATTTTATTTTACTTTCATCTTCATTATTTAAAATCATACAAATACAAATCTGGGAGAAGCCAGTTCATTTATTTATTTGATTTGTTTATTTAGGCATTTATATACTGTTCAATTGGCACTCTCAGAACAGTGTACACAAATCCAATTAAAATAACACACAGTATCAACATTTCATTTAAAAACAGGGACATACACACACACACACAGAAAGAGAGAGAGAGAGATCCCATATCTCTGAAAGAAATATGGCTCCATTCAGACCTTCTCCATCTATTTCTCTGTAGGGTGTGGTGAAGAGTATGTTTCAGCCCAAGGGCTGAATTCAATTCTTGGGGGTTCCATTACTGAATGGAGGCTCTTGGAGGTTCCATTAGTGTAGTGGCAGAGCCAGAGGGAAAGGTGCGGGGTCAAAACCCCAAAATTAGCATATTTTACCATAAAGACTTTATTGTCTGGAACTAAGTCTCAGCAGATGAATTTCAACCTTTTAGAATGTGAAAAAAGCTTGAAAACTACCAAAGAAGTGGCAGTCAGAGGAAAGGGGCTGGAACTAGAAGAAAGGCACATGGCAACCCAGGAAACTTGACCTTAAAAATCTGATTTGAGGTTCTCCACAACTATTATAGGGAGTCCCAGCTGAATTGAAACCCTATGTGCATATGGTTGTAAGGGCTCCATAGTACCTGCTCAGTTGTAGCTCTGTCAACCAAGAATGGCATTCAAGGCATGTTACAGGTATAATTAAAATTGATTAAAGCAATGGCTATCTTAACATACAATATAAGCATAACAATTGGAGATATTTTTTAAAAAAATAGCACTAATCCAACAGACCCCATACAGTCCTAAGGGTCTTTGCTAGAGTTCCTAGCAAGCACACCTAGCAAGCAGTGTTTGTGGGGCATTCAGCAGGAATTGAACCCCATCCACTGCACAAACAGCATCTTTCCCTCTCATCAGGTGCAACTGCCATTTGGGTAGTTACACCCAATGCTGAATAAGGCTTGTCATGAGGAGAAAGGAAAGGAGCCCCAAGTGCTTGATAACAGTGCTGGTTTCCTGCATCAAGTACAGTGACTGTTCGGGTGTGCAGTGCCTGATGTGGAACAAGCCTGTCAGTTATGCAGCTGGGGATCCACAAGCATCCACAGGCTTCCTCTCAGCTCAGCTTGCTTTGGAATACTTGGCCAAGCACAAGAGGAACCCTAGGAATGCTTGGATGGGTGCAATATTAGCTCATGGATTCATTTGAAAGTGTGACATAGGCAAGTTTGCATTGAAATGGGAACTGAGTTTATTTCTTCCCATCCCTAATATCAGTTCAGCATAGAATCAAAGTTTTATATTCTTTTTTTGGTCGAAAAGCTATTAGAAGTGCCATGTCTACCAACATGCTGAACTCTGTGATGGAGTGCAAGAATTGTCACTTAAAGTCTGGGACAGAGCTAAGCTGAAAGTTGTGATACATTTTATGGAGTACAATATTCAAGGTCAAAGAAAATGGAATGGAGAAAAAGCCATACATTGAAGGCTGCAGAAATGCACAATATTTGGAGGAGGAAGCAGAAAACCTACCTTGAACATTTTGTTTGTTTCGCCAGTGCATTTATATCCTACCATTTAGGATACAGCCTTCACAAGTGTGCTTATAACTCTGTACCATTTTGAAAATTAGCATTTCTGCTCATTTCCAATTGTTTCAGGAATCATTACCTTCCTGTAGCACTAGCAGTGAGTCCCACTAGCATGCTATCCTATTCCATTATGTAAATAAGTGTTTCTTCTCAGTTCCAGGATTGTTTTGGGAAGTGCTAGTTCCCGTTGTTTTAAATATTGAGTCGATGGATGCAACTAAATCCACAATTGCCTCCCTAGTTTGAAGTGACCGAGAGATACATATGCTATTTACTTATTTAATGTCTGTTGCAATGACCAAAGAACATAGTGTGCAAGGCAGTCTGCATTTCCCAGAGAAATAATAAATTACCTAGACATTCTTCTAGAGAAAGCACAACCAATACAGTCCTTTGAGCCTCTGTTTTTAATGAAATGGATGCTCTTATAACATTATGACTCCTTTCCATCACTGGTACAGGTGCCCAATAAATCCCTGCAGCAGGACAAAATAATTCTTCCTTCATTGTCCACAAAACTGGGCTGAAATATGTTTGGTTTGTGCCAATGCAAGACTGGTGGTTGCTATAGATGGCCTTATTTATTCTCACTGAGCTTGGTCAGTGGTGATGCAATGTGTGTAAGTCAAGGTTTTGCCCTCCTTTCATTACCCGGTTTCATCTGTCAGTGTCAGGGGTAGGAAATCCATGCTAAGCATCAAGCACCATTTAGCCATGGACATCATTCAGCAAGATCAATTATTATAATATTTACTTTAAACTGCACAGGTTGGCTCCTGGAGAATAAGACATCTATCTTTATCAGTTGCATATCTTTAATAACGAAACTGCTAACTGAAACTGTGCTGGCGTGGCTAGCCACACTTTGGATTTTGTTGAAGAAATAACTTTTAATTTTAATCTGGACATATCTCAAATTATCTTCATTGCTCCCATCCAAGAATGAATACAATCTTGCTTTAGAAATCCAGTGGTTAACTCCTTGCTGAATAACTGGTAATATCTACCAGCCAGTAAGTGAAAGGTGACAATACTCATTCACTGGAAGCTTGGGGGGGGGGGAATGACATTTATAGAAGGCATTCATGGTATCCTTCCTCTCTCTGTGTTAAGCATGGCTTCTGTTAGCTTTGCGTATACATTCATTTGGGTGCATTATTTAAAAAATGCTGGAACTGAAGCAAAAGAATGTTCCATATGCTAGCTATAGCTGCTGCTGCTGTTTCATCATCATCAATTAATTTTCTTCCATTGCCTTCACGCTTTTGTCTCCCTTTGTATTTCTCCCACTCATTGGCTTCTTTCCACCTCTCTGTAGGCTTCATATGCAATGTCAGTGAGCTTGCTGTTTTTAATAATTTACACAAATTGACAACAGTCATAATCACTTTTTAAGTGTTATCAAGAATAGTTGCCATGAAGAATCTTAATATATGAGATGAGGAAGAGAAGGTGGTGGTTCTTATTATACACACACAACATCTACACCCATATCACAGGTTTACATGCAAGATCCTCACCCTTGCTCCCTCCTCCTTCCCTCTGCTTTCCTCTATTAAAGATGGTGAGGTGCAGATGAAAGCATGAATTTAAACATTAAATCTCACAACTGGGAAAGAACAAACTTTAAAAAGCAATAATAGTAAAGCTGCTAATGTGGAATGATTCATATAACAAACCCAGTAATCCATGACATTTTACATTATGCTTTAGCCCTTTATGGACATGCCACCTCCCTTAGTGTTCTGAAAGGTCCCTCAACCATATGGAACATACTTTTGGAGATGTAAAGGGCTACAGAAAGAGAAAGAATTCCTGAAAATTGCCTTCCCTCAGATGCCAGGCTTTGGACTATCTCATGGGCTAAGACTAACTGCACTGCAATTTGCTGTTTTAAAAGCACTTTATTAGGTCCAGAAGATAATTTGAATTGAAGAGGTATGATACTGCTCCATCTTGCTATCTCCTTGGAGGAAAAGTTGGATATGTGTATTACATACATAAGGTATCTTCCTTTTTATTATTCAGTGGTGACACAGAAACAAGGAACTCACTGACGAATAACCCAAAACCTACCTTGTGAGCTTCAATGGTGCTGTTTCTGATCTATAGAAAGGTTTGCAGGCCACCAAACAGTGGAGATGAACTACAGGAAAAGAAGTTACTGGTTTGATTTTGGGGGCTCATTCACATATTAGCATATTATTCTGGTCCTGATGCTGTAATATGCTTTGAAGGGTTTGATGCTGTAATGTGCTTTGAAGGATCATTCTGAAACATGAAGGGTTTCAGAATGATCAAGTGGAGAAGGACACCACTTGTATCTCCTACATTTTAACCTAAAATAATAGGACATATAGGAAAAAGTGAAAACTGGGTTGAAATCTCATTTGTGCCATAAAATATTAGTTTTCTTGGGTCTGGCCTTTTTTAATATGAAGGCTGAAAACTACTCAAAAGCTGAGCTTCTCGAGTACCTTAAATCCAAGGTTATGGTTCAAAGTATGGTGTGTTACTATATATCAGGAAGTAATTTGGAAAGTTGCCTTTGACATTTAAAGCTTACATTCCAATATGAAAGCTCTGTTTCCAGGGCTTTGCACATAAAATTATGAGGAACTTTAATGCCAGCTAGAAGCTTTGAAACCCTCTCTTAGAATTTAATACTTATGAACTGATTGCCTCAGAGACATAAATTTGGTATCAATAGACACTCAACAGCTGGGGAAACACTCACCTGGAAACTTCAACAGCAAGAGGGATTTATCATTTGCTAGAGCAGAAGCCATGATGGCAGTGGCAGCAGCGGCAGCGGCAGCAGCTAGCCATTAAATAAATGTCTATTACCTCAAATTCAAAACAGGCATAGTTAACTGTTCTTTAACTCGCAAAACTAATAGATTTGCTGGCATCCCTCCTTACTATTTGAAACATTCCAGATACAGTACAGGAAATTCCAGATAACTACTTAAAAGCTGAGTCATGACTAGTAAAATAGAAATTCAGTTATGTCAAGGATCAAGAATAATCTCCTTCCTTTTAAAAGGATGCTATCAATGTAACTTTCCTGTTTGGGTGATGAGACCTGCATCTGTCTAAGTATGATGGTGGGTAGATTTGGGGCAGGAAGAAAGAGTGCTTATCTTTTTTAATGTCATTGATTCTTATCTTCAAAGGTCCCTCACTGAGGTTGCTTTCCTGAAGCTGTAGTCTCTTATCCTATCCATGAAAACAGCAAGAAATTTATTTAAAAAAACAAAGTATAATTGGACAGAAGGGTTTATATACAGAAAAGAATCAGGACTATAAAGTACTGGAAGTTCTAGGGTTCCTTGAAAGTGCTCCCAGACCTGCACTGATGCTATGACAGATATACAGGGAACTTTATCATGTCTAGTTCTCTCCATCATCCCTTGCCTTTCAAAGGGAAAAGAGTCTATGCAGATCTTCACCTGCAAGGCTAGTGATACTAAAGTAAAAAGGGGACACTGAGTTCATTGTCTTTCTATTCTCAAGATTCAAAATATCTTAACTGGACTCACTAACATGCTTTATCTGCTCCCTTTATACCTACAATCTATCTGGATAAAGGGTGATAAAAGGGTAGTTGATATTAAAAGGTTGGAGTTTGCAAAGTGAATTCTTACTAACATAAAGGCTATAAATACAGAACCAGGGAACGGTGGTGATTTGATACTGACTGACTGAAGGATGTAAAAACTTATGCATGCCTTTGGTTATGTGATGTCCTGAGACAGCCTATTCTCATTCCTTCCAAGACAGGACAAAAAGCTTCCCAAATAAAGTATCTATTTCTGTCTCTCAGGTTAAAACTGCGCAGCTTGGTCAGCTTTGTGATACAAAAGATGAGTATTGCAGAAGCCAATAACAAAAGACTCAAATTAGGGAAATAGACCTTAATGATACAAAGTAGTTTTCAAATTAAATACCTCTCCTCCCTTCCAAATGAAAAGAGCTGACTCCACCTTCAAGGTGGATCCTGCTGTTTATGGCCTTGTCAGCTGGGATGTCTGATGTTTCTTAATTGGTCTGCTCTCCTAACCTGATGCTGTATGATCAGACATATGAAGTCTGCCACAACCCCTCTCAGTTTGCTCTCTAGAATTCTCACCTCTCCATACTTGAAAATGTCTTCTTCTCAGTGACTGCCTGCATCTATCCACCTTGACATTTCAGCTGCAAATTTCAGCCCTGTATTTCCTTTCACTTCTAGGTCAGAATATGAGTCAATGACCATTGAAGGCTGTTTTAAGGGAGGAATGGGCCCAATGCCCACATCATTCTGAAACTTATCATAATACCAAACCCTAATCATATCCCTTCAGTCACTGTTTAACCTGCATACCAGTTTCTATGGTTATCAGCTGGGGAAATTACACTTTTTCCACTGGGTCTCAAGCACTTATAGTGAAGCGAGGGACAAACAATCCCTCCAAACTGAAAAAATCCCTTTAAAGAAATTAGGCAAAATGGCTCTGCAAAGATGACAACCATTCCTCAGCTAGCCACCAGGAAATCACTTCGAAATCACCCTATCAATAGTAGCCAGCAAAGAAGAAGGAACACACTTTTTACCCATAGAAAACAGAAAAGTTACATAGCAGACAGTAGTATTTAAGGTGATCAAGAGCAATCAAGCACCCAACAAGTAATTAGCATAAACAATGGGTACCTTCCCATTTCATAGAAGGAAACACAAGGTAAAGAATATTAGAGTCATTGAACTCCATCTCCTTCTCTTAGCTTCTATCTGTCTTTAAGGATATTAGGCAGAAGGATCTTCACTCCTTTAGAAATATGGTGTGAGATTGGGATTCAGTAGGGATATTTACCACCTATCTAACATTAGATTATTAGTTTTGTACCTGCTTTATATTTTCTTTGGAATAAACTTTCCTTTGCTTTTTAAGTGTGTTGTGAGTCTGTGTGAATGTAAGAATAGGGTGTGTTCTCTCTGCAGTGCACATTGGGCCCCAGCAAAAGATCCTAAATTTCTTAAGATAAGGGGAAGACAAGCTCCTCCTTGTGGGGTATATTGTTTCTTGAGATTACTCAGTGCAACAACACAATGTAGCCTCAAAGAGGCAACACAAAAGAAACATTGCATGACAACAGCGCTTATGCAGAGAGTATTTCTTTACAGATAGTATTAACATTTGGGACAGGGCTAGCAGGCATGGGCCTGTCTCTCCATATATATTCAGTGAACACATAGGGAATTGTCAGGGCATGTCTAGAATGATAAATTAGAAGAAAGTTCTGGGTTCAAATGCCTGCTCAGATCAGAAGTGAACCGGGTGGTCTCAGAAATGTATTCATCACTACTTAATCAAACTCACATTTTTGTTGTAGGGACAGAAAGGTTTTATTTATGCATGATATCTATAGGATTGGTATAACTAGAAATAAATGTAAAAATGGTCCAGTCATTGCTCTTAAAACTAATGCAACATATTCCACCCAATGAAAAATATTCTCTTCTAAACCATCTGATGCTACTGACCTGTGAATTCACAAGAAAGAAATTGATTATACAAATATGAAATAAAATGCTGGAATCAAATCGTATTACTGCATGCAACTTTGCTAAGTATACATGACATCCATTTTATTTTATGAATCTCAGTGGAACGCAGGGCACTGTAAACAGATTTGGTATCAGCAGCAAATCTCTTTTCAAGTGCTGCACAACCAGAACTTTGCATAATATCCATACAGCCCTTCAAGCCCATAGATTCAGATAATTGTGTTCAGCTCCCAAAATAGCAGTGCTGATCAGACAAATCTCCTGGCATGTTCCTTTCTCCCTTTCCTAGTGTATAATTCCCCCACAGCTAACTGCTCCCCAAAGACACATGATGATAACAACGTACAATCTTAATAAAGATAATAGCCTCTGGTATCAATGTGGAAAACACTGTGCTTCTACCTAGGCTTTATGTTTATGTGTTCAGGTTTCTTCTGAACATTGAAGATGGTGCTGACAGTCTTAAATACCTGCCCATATTCAAAATGAAGAAGAAGCAGGAGGAGGAGGATTTGTGCAAGACAGAAGGAGGCCAGTCATATAGTGTTTGTTTCATTCCTGATTATTTTATTGCTTAGTTATTATAAAAAAGGTGTTCTCCTCCCAGCAATAACTTTAAGCTGCTGCAGGACTCTTTGGGAAACATGACCTATAAAGGGATATTAGAGCAGGCTCACATCTCTTCTGGCCACTTCATTCGGTTGTTGTGCCCCAGTCATGTACACAAGGTGTATTATAAAGTGATGTTCTTTGGTTCTGCAATAAAGTAAATTCCCCCAGTGACTTTCAACATGATTGCTGGATTGGCAGCTTGCCATCTGGAAAACTGACATTTGGTTCCCCAGGGACTACTGAACAGCATTGCTCTGATAGCATTAGTTGCAAAAGGAAATGGAAAAGGGAGTGGTATGCTTGCTGAGCACACAGGAAAGAGACACAGAGGCTCTTATTATCAGCATAACAGAATACTTTAATATCTTTTAGCAAAGAGTCGCCTTGGAATGCAAAGCAGACTGGCACTTCTAACTAGAATGCCAATTTCTGACCACATGTCTAGGGAAGAGTTTGAAGAGATATTACAGAGAGGCAAGTCTTGTTTTGAAGGACTGTAGGAGGTGATTAGAAATAGTGATGGATTAATGGACCCTGGAAAGATCAGTATCAGCCTCTATGATAAGCCACAACATCTTGTGTAAGGCAAACTGAAAAATATGTATTCTTCCCAAACAGTGAAGAGAGACAAAACTAATTTGGAAAGGATTTAGCTTTAATAGTCATTAGAACACTATATTTCTGTGATGAAGTATTCATAACTACTGCTTACAGAGATGAACACATTTCAGTAACACTGGAAGTGGGATTTTTATACCTCTTTCATGGTGAAATGCACATACTTCACATGTACTTGGAACTTCTCTATATTGTTGCAGGAGAAATCCACAATTTTCCCTTCACATGATGCAAGGCACTTGTGCTTCTACTTTCTCCAGCTTCTTTGCATTGTGAAATCACAATAATTCCTTGTATTATATCCCACAGCAGGGCAGGAAAAGAGTGTCTATGTGTACATTGCAAGCAGCGATAGCATTATTAAGCTGCCCCCATGAGTCACACGATTACATCAGTCTTCATTGTGAGACAGATTGGTGTTCCAGTTTTATTTTCCCAATAAATAAAGAGCGCCATAGCACTTTTGAGATTTGCAGCTCCTGCGGTTTTCCTGCTGCAGAACTAACAAGGCCAGCTGGTGGGCAGACTCACTTTACTTTTCATTGCTGAGAGTAATTAGAGGTGAAGGGAATAGTCCATTTTATTAGATAGGAAGATGACTACCTTATCATTTTTGTCTTCTACAGCCCCTCCCAAGTGAATGGATTAAAAACTGAATAACTCAACTAGAAAGATGGTCATGGGGCAGGTCTGTAAGAGCTTGTAGCAATTAGTGGGTGAGAAAGTCATCGGGCAAGACTATGAGGCCTATGAGAAATCAACCTCTGAGATGCAGAGGACAGAGCCCATGAGAAAAAAGCGATACCTGGCAGATTGGGGAGAGAGAACTAAAAGGGTAGTTCAGGGATGGGAAAGGCCTTGAAATGACTCCAGATAAAAGTGAAAGAAGAATGTGCAAAAACAGCACTGCAGCTGAATATTAAAAAGCAAAAATCATGTCCACAAACTAATTATAGAAGACTTATTTTATATTGTTAATTCATTTTATATTTTTAGTGTATTATATTTTAATCGATGTTTTGTGAGCCGCCCCGAGGCTTCGGCGAATGGGGCGGCATAGAAATTTTCTAAATAATAAATAAATAAATACTGTTAATAATGAAAAAAATAAAATTGTGAAAGATTTCACATACCTCAGAGTTATCCATTGAAAACATCGGCTGGTCTATCAGCTATGTCCCTACTTGGACGAGAGGATCCTTGCTACGTATATTCATGTTCCAGCAACCTCGCACCTGGATTACTGCAATGCGTTCTATGTAGGGCTGTGTTTGAAAATGGTCCAGACACTGCAGCTTGTCTAAAATCAGGCAGCACATTTCCTGATGAAGACTGGCACTCATAAGCACATCATGTCAGTCCTACGCAGGCTACATCGGCTGCCAGTTGCCATCTGGGCCCAGTTCAAAGTGCTCACAATCACATATGGAGCCCTAAATGGCTATCTCCGTATGTACCAACTGGATCACTGCAGTCATCATCTGAGGCCCTCCTCTGTATTCCTCCCTCTAATGACGTAAAGGGTGAGATGGCAAGAAAAAGATCGTTTTCCATAATATGACCACAACTGTGGAATTTACTCCGACTCGAAATCCAGTTTGTGTCTTCTTGTTATTCCTTTAGATGCCAACTAAAAACTTTTTTTGGTTCCAAAATTATTTTGATGAGTGAATTGTTTGGTTTTAATGGTTTTTATTGTCCTTCACTGCTTCTATATTATGATTTTAATGCCATGAATTTTATCTTGTTTAATTATATTGATTTTATTCTAGTTTCTTTTAAGGTAGCTTTAATTGGCTCAATTTATAGAATATTAATTTTATATCCTGCCTCTCATATCATGTTACCTCATTTTATTTTATTGCATTATTAGTTTCTTATTTTTATCTTATTACTGATATTTATTGCTTCTCAATATTTTCACTTGAATTGTTAAATTGCCATGCTGTGTCAGTTGCTCTGTATGTGTTGTGAGCTGCCTTGAGAGCATTATGGCTAATGGGATGGCATACAAATAAAGCAAATAAATAAAGGAAGAATGAAGCCAAGAAATATGAAGCAATCTGAGACTTGGAAGGCAGCAAGGAAGGAACTAGAAAAGATCATTAAGTGTTAGGACATTTTACTGGAGATTAAGGCCAAGATCATCTAAACTATTATATTCCTAATCACAATGCATGAGCATGAAAGCTGGACAGTGAAGAAAGCTGACAGGAAAAATATTGATATATTCAAAACATGGTGCTGGAGGAGAGCTTTGCAAATACCTTGGAATGACAGAAAAACAAGCAAGAGAGTCCTAGAAATAAAAATGACAAAACTGAGGCAGTCATTCTCAGGACACATCATGAGAAGTCAAGAATTAATCATGTTAAGGAAAGTTGATGGTAGAAGACAAAAGGGAAGACCGAATATAAGATGGATTGAATTCATAAAGGAAACCACAGCCACAAACTTGGAAAAACTGAATGGAGCTGTCATGGGCAGGACGTTTTGGAGGGCTTTCATTGATAGGGTTGCTACAAGTCACAGACAACTTGACAGCAAATAACAACAACAAAAGGACCAATAGACCCTTGCTGCTGCTACTGTATTACTAAATTTCAGGACAGCAAACAAACAATTTCTAAAGAGTGCTACAATATTCTACATTACCAAATTTAGTTGGCAAACAAACTGAGTTTGGTATAGCAACACTGTACAGCATTTTTCCACCAAATGTCAATGACAAATCAGCTTTTCTTCTGTTGATGCAGCTGCTAAATTCTGTGGGGTGCTAAATAAGTACTAAAACTGGATGGCCATAGGATAGAACAAATAGTAAAAGCACAAAATAGCCTCCTTCTTTGGTCATGGCCCCATACGATGAGAGTATAGTCCTTTCTCTGAGACCTCAAGAAGGATGCTAAAGCAGTGATGTTTCAGACCAAAGCTATGTTTGGCCTGATGCTTGGGATCAAACAATCCAAGCCTCCAGCCACAGCTGTAAAGTCCAGACATAGTGGAGCTTATTCAAAGAAAGCAAGAACTGAATAGATCAGAGCTTCTAGATAGATTTGTACCTTCCAGAGCTTCTCCACTTCCATTATTGTGCTGAGGAATGACCTTAACAGTTCCTTACCAAATGCCTAACATGCATTTTACTACAGCTATAAATCATAAAGTTAAAAGGGATAGATTTCATGGGGGGTATGCAAAGTTCCAAATAAAACTTAGGCCAGTATACAGTTAACTTTATACTTTTCTAATGGGGGGGGGAGGGGCAGGGAGGAGGGAATTCCTTCAAATTCAGTTTTTAGTAGATCATTAGCATTTTGGACTGGTTGACTGCACCACATGATCATTTGTCAAGCTTCCCTCATTAAGCCATTATAAGAAACATCAAATATTTCCCATTATCAGCACATATTGTAGCAAGGCAGGATTCAGGATGAGTTCTTAAGTAGTGTGCTTATCTCAGTTGCTCAAAATGCTTCACATATGTCCTGCCCCACTTTAAGCTTTCAGAACTACCAGTGATTTGTAACAATACGATAGACAGTCCACACTGAGAAAGTTTATGGAAAAAATAGTAGGAACTCTATTAAAAGACAAATGCATATTTATAAGTTATTGGGCATGCATTTACAGCTTCATTTTTCCTTTAGCCTTCTTATTTGGGTGCTTATTTTTCCAAACTGCATTCAGTTCACTGCTATTACCATGAAGTGTTACACAAGTGTGTACTGCTATTTCTGTCTTTTCTGATGTGATACAGTATCTGTTGTGGGTGAGTCTCTCACTTTCTCTCTGTCAGGCTCCTTCCATTTCCAGCAGATCATAGTAAGAAGCTTCTAATCTAATCATTGTTATGTTAAAGCTGACCCACCAAGACTGGTTTTCAGACACAATGAGAACAATAAAAAGGTCATTAGCAAGAGGCTTCCACCTTAAATTTAAAAACTTCTAATTGTGGTTAGTTCTTGTGCCAAATTCCAGTTGGAGTTGATTCCAAATTTAATTCCCCTCTTTGCTTCCCTATCAAATGGAGTTGGCCCTATCCTCCAGGAGGTTCATGCTATTTGAGGGCCAGAAAGCAGAAATGATGGAAATTAATATTTGGTCCTCTTGTTTTACTTGATGTTGGAACACTGGGCTGAGAAAGGTGTACCCAACTCCTCTGAATCTCTCACTCCCACAGCATCTCTTCCCAAACCAGAGACAATCTGGTTCTGATCATCCACTTAGTTTATTCTAAGGTCATTAATGCTGGCAATTCAGCTAACAATTCTAACCTTGTCTTTTCTGAAATATCTGCCTTGGAGTACTATAGTTTGGGAGCGGTGAGCTCTAGAAATATATATTTTTAGTACAGTATGAGGTTGCCTTTTGGATGGATCCAAAGCTGAGCCCTACTGATTTCAACCCATGTCAATTGGACTGCTATAGGCTTAACTTTGGGTAGTTTTCCCCTTCCCCAAAAAAAGTAAGACTGCAAGTATTGAACAACTCGATAAGTATTTGTTTCAACTCTACATTTCCTCCACATAAAGAAGTTGGAAATCACACCACAGAAACTTCCAATAGTCACATCACCTTAGCAAGTGACTTCTATGAACCCATTTCTTTTGAAGGACATTTCTGAAGATGTGCTGAGACTCATTATATTTCATGACATTTCAGCACCAAGACAGCTGAGGTGCAACCCCACCTGAGGGAAACCTTGGTACCACACCTGGGACAGACAGAAGAACTGAACTAATGAGCAATACAGCCACCTCTACAACAGCACTGGCCTTCTAGTGTGTCAGTCAGTTCCTGCTAACTCCACTTCTGCTTTCAGAGACACAGTTCTGGCACATCCGTGCTAATCAGTTTCTGAACCCACTGGCCTTTGCTTCAGTAAACACTAACCTCAAAAACAGACAAGGTGCCACAAGGAAATTGTTGTTACCATAGGGATGGAGCACTCTGAAGGAAAAGATGCAACCAGGACTAGACCAAATATATTAGACATTTTAGTCAGGGTGTTGCTGTAGGCCTGATTATAGTAAAGATACATGCTTTACAAAAGAGTAAACTTTTATTCTTCCGTAAAAGAGTGGTATCCAAATCAAAGCAAGGTGTTAATTTCTCATTTCACAGTGTTTTACTACTGGCAAAATATCTGCAAATAGAGAGAGTTCACAAGCAAGAATTTTTAGTTATTCCAGCACTGAACATAAGCAATGAAATATGATATTAACACTTCTTCAAGAAGTATTTTAAAGAAAGAATAAATCAGTAAATGCTGAAGATATTGACAAATATGAAAGAATTGATCAAGATAACTGATACTTAGTTCTGCCATTATACACATTGATCTTCTATAGATTTATATAGAACTGGTACTTTTGATTCCCTTTCTAAAATTAGACTGCTGTACTAGCCATAGTGGCACATACACATGTGTGGGAAATTTGCCTTGGGCTTCCCTCAAAGCAAGGAAAATCCACATTTAAGTTCTCATTCATAAATAATTGTGATTATAACTTAAAAGCGGACAGGAAGCTTGTAATCAGGAACAGGAGTGAAGTGGAGCTAGCTTTGAAGTGCAAATCAACCTTGAACCTCGATGATTCTGCCTGATTTTGACCTTGTCTTCCAAATGATATAGTTTGGAAGGAGGGAAGGAGAAAGGGAGGGAAGGAAGGAAAGGAAGAGAACAAAATGCCAGTTTGTTCAGTCTTCTCCATTGAGGGGGCAGGGAGAACCATGCTATTTGTGGTTGGGATCAATATGTATCGTTATATAGTAATGTTATAGAATCATAGACTAGTGGAGTTGGAAGGGCCATGAAGGTCATCGGGTCCAACCCCCTGATGTTGCAGGACACCATGTTACACCATCCTATTGGGATGTTCAGTTTCTTTTTGAATGTCTTTAGTGTGGGGGAGCCCATCACCTCTCTAGGCTGCTGGTTCCACTGTCATATTGCTCTGATAGTGAGGAAGCTTTTGTCAAATAGCAAAATGTGTCCAGGATAAATAAATAAATAAATAAATAAATGTCTTATGACATTGTTCTTTCTCCATATATTCCTACCCACCCACTAGATCTTCCTCTGAAGTCCTCCTCTGAATAAGTCCCTAGTGAGCTTAAGGGGAAAGAGCTAGGAGGAAAAAATTCTCTGTAGTGGTGCCCAGACTTTGGAACGTGTTCCCCAAGGCCCTAGACAACTTTGCTGTCTTTTTAGGCCCCAGGTAAAATGTTTTTTAAAAATTCTGGCAAGCATTTAGATTATTTAATTTGTATGTTGCTGATGATCATTTATTTAATTTTTATTGCTTTTTTGGTTATATTTGGATATGTTTTGTGTTTGGTTTTATATATATTATGTTGAGATGCATTTAAATGTTTTACTTGTATTGCTTTTATCTATTTTATTGATTGTATTTTATATGCTGGTTCAGCATTTGTAAGCCACCCAGTGAATCCTCCAGTTAAGGGGCAGCAGAGAAGTAAAATGAAATAAACAAAATAAAATGAATATAATGAAGAAAGGGGTGTTTTTTGGATTTATCATGTTTGGTGTGACATGATAATAAAGACTTGAGTCCATTGTTAGCTACAAACTCCTCTGAGTGTGCTACTTAGCTCAGTATGTCTTGTGTCTCCCTGCTCCCCAAAAACACTGCCCCCCCCCACTCCACCCTCCCTCTCCAAGTGGTGCCAAGGACCTTGTCATTATTTTCTGGTAGTGATTTCCTCCCTGTGAGACTGTATCTGCCTTGCATATTTTAGAGCTGATTGTGCACGCCTGCTTCTGTGCATGTGTCTGCATTCTTCTTGATAAAATCAAGTGTAAATTTAACAGCAAAGCACAGTAACCTTGTAATTGAGCTATTATGCATGTGTGCTTAAATCAAGTAATTGCATTGTCTTGTTGCTCTCCCTTCTCTTCCCTTATCTTATTCCCTCCCTGTTCCTTGTTGCTATAATTTATCAGCCCTTCCTGAAATGCTGGCAGTGAGGAATGGGGCCATACCCAGTTCATATTAGCTCTTGAAATTGGTATGCATATTTTTGGACACTATAAAAATAACTGTTCCCAAATGGCATTGTTTACACAGATGAGAAAGAGCAAACAAAGAAAATCTCCCAAAGAAATGCAAGTGGAAAGAAACTATTGATCAAGTCATGTGGAGAGCCGTACAAAGGAGAGGGATTCGCTTTGGGATTTTGCCATGAGACCAAGAAAAGGATAACTTTTTCCAGAAAATAATTGTATCATCTGTGCTAATACATTCAACTCAATGGGTGTTCTTCCAACAGACCCTCTTCTTGATCTTTCAACCTGTGTCATAAGCTCCCAAGGAACGCCATCTATTCTTCAACCTATACTTCTAAGCATTGATAGCTATCCTGCTTCTACTAAGAATGTGTAGTGCTATTTCAGATAGTGACCTGTGTCCTACTTGTTGTATCTACTGATGGATCAGAACTCTCTTATTATCACCAGCAGCCAACAGCAGGACTTGTCAGTAAAGTGGGACAGACTGTGTGTATCTGAGCTACCATCACACAGCCCTATTATTTGTCCAATGACAGTGTCTTCTTTGCAATAAATGTTTCAAAAATGACATTTGAGATGATGGGGAAGAAAACTCTTCAGTAAGAGACTCTAGCTCAAAGTGTCTCCAGAGCCACAATGCTGTCAGTCAAACATGGATATTTGCAAAGATGTCAGAATAAAAAGACCACCAAAAAAAAAAGAAAAAAAAAGAAAAAAAATCTAATCTATTAGCAAGTCATGAAAGTCTTGTGAAAACACAAGGAAAACTGTATAAAGAAAGCTTCATATTTAAGCTGCCAAGAAGTATAAGTGTATCCTATTCACTACCACTACAACACACACACACAACACACACCACACCATAGAGGTGAGGCTGGCATTTTTTTTCAAAAACTAAAAATGGTTACTAAGCAATAAATCATGACCAATTGGGACTTTTTCTTTGCATTTTTAACTTAGCTGCTGCTTTCAGCTGTCATAAATGTGTTCTCATGTTTGTTTTACTAATGCTTGAAGCAACACCATTTTTGGTGAAACTTGGTGTAAATGTAGTAAATATACAAATTAATATATCCAGTTCTCTAGCCCCATCATACCTTTGGCTTGTGTTTTATAAGCAAAAAGCAACTGCACAACACCATGTTTCAAAACAAGTTTGAAAGGCAGGCACACTGTGCCTAAATCATGGCTTAATTTACAGTGACATTGAGAAAAAGGTTTCCAATGCAAATGGTACTGATTTTGCACTATATCTCATTAAAAAGTAGATAAATTCATGGAGAAAATAATTCTGAATTGTTACTAGCTATGATATTTATGGAATTCTTCCTCACTCGCTAAGCCTTCCCCAGAGTACATGGCAGCATTTCAAAATCTGAGTTTATTTTTGAACTTTTGAAATTCATCTATGAGCAATATTTTTACAATGTTCTTGTTGATGTACTGTAAGTTATTCCTTCTGCCTCTTCCCTCAGTGCACTGCTGTGCCACATTCCACATTGGACCAAAGAATTTCCACACTGTCAAAGGAAATTTCAGGGATTATTGTTCAGAGGAGATTGTTCAGATGAAATTTCAGAGGAGAGGACGGGAATGCCTCATTCCATAAGCAGAATTCCATTCATTCTACTATGGAACTAGTACAATAGTATCCAAAGAGCATCCTGTAAGCAAGAGTTGGAAATGTTTCCTTTAAGATGTATTTTAGCTACAGTCCTTTCAAAACCTCATCTGTTCAACATCTAAGAAGAGTCCTGCTGAATCAGACCAAAGGCCCATCTAGTTTAGCCTTCTATTCCCACAGTTACCAGATACCTTTAGGAACCCTGCAGTAGGACATGAGTAAGAATGATATTCACAGGCCCTCTGTGAATGATATTAGGAGGGTGAGTACCCAGAGGAGGGCCTTCTCTGCGGTGGCGCCCCACCTATGGAATTCGCTCCCCAGAGAGGTCTGCCTGGCGCCGTCGTTATTTGTTTTTCAGTGCCAGGCTAAGACCTTTTTATTTAAAACTTAAGTGTTAATTTATTATGTAGGATTTAAAAATTTTTAAGCCGAGATGCACCGGGTTTTAATATTTTTAGTGTATAACTCTGTTTTAATATAATTTTGTATATTTTTGTTTTTGTTGTAAGCCACTCCAAGGCTTTGTTGTGATGGGGACAGCATAAAAAAGTTTTAAATACATAAATGTATTCATAAATACATACATAAATAAATAAATAAATAAATAAATAAATAAGAGCACTTTTTACACATGTTCCTAGCAACTGGTCCTGAAGGCAATAGGTAGCCATCAGAACTAGTAGCCATCTGTAACTTTATAACAGAGTTAGGACTTGAGTCAGGATTTCTACCTAGATACAGCAAAGGAGAATTAAATGGCAAGAGAAACCTGTGATAGTTCTATTGCTTAGCTGAAATGTCTTTTGGAATTCCAAAATAAGGAATGTTTGGACATACAGATGTTCCAGGCTATATTAGTGGGAAAATATAGAGGGAAAAGGGGAAATCATCACCTTCACAGAGGAGGGAAGAATAAGATGATGAAGAATTGAAAATAAAGCATGGATGGCCAATATTTTCATTACATTACAATGAAGACTTTTTCCTCATAAAATTTCATGGAGACCCTGGATCAAAAACTCATTATGTTATATCATTGTTTTCATTTTGCCTTTGTGAAATGGCTTTTAAAGACAGCCCCCAGCAGCTACAGGCTCCCTTGATGTCTAAAGCCAGCTTAGAGTAATAAAGGAAAATAATTCTCTATACGCAGAAAACATAATGAAAATATTTTTTGTAATGAATGTAGACTGTTGTATTCCAAGCTTTATTTTATCCAGACTTCCTTTCTTGACCCTAGGGCAAATGCGCATGACAGCTTGTCTAAAGATACCTAGAGGGCTAGGGTGTGGTTTTTATTGCACCATTTCACACAACAGCATCCAATAACCTATTCTCACATTGGCTCATCAGATGCCATCACAGTCATGTACCGCAGAAACTGTATCAACAACTTGTGTAAAGAACTGGAAATGGTCACTGGTTGCATTAAATACTTTTCAAGCACATGTTAAAAACTTTACTCATTAACTCTTAGATAAAAATAAAGTGTAGTCTTTATATTTTGGCAGTGGATAATGTGTGAAGGAAGTATATGTCCAACTGAAATGAGTGGAGTTACAAAGCAACTGCTTGGTGCATTGAGTCTCTTGCTTATTCCAACTCCCACAAAACATGAATGACAATCATTATGCAATCACAACAGTTGACTTTTTATTTCTTTTTTGTGCACAATGTGTATAATAATGTTTTCATTTACAGATCCAATTTTGCAAAACATTTAATTTTATTAAAAAACAACAGTGCTTATAAATCTGGAGGGGTTTGTGAAAAAAATGTACAAATAACAGATAGAGTTACCTGAAGGTACATTTTGCTACACGGCATTGCAGCAATCTGTCTTAGGCAACTATAATTACATTTGAAAAACATGCTGTAGTTAGTATCTGTCTCAAAGATCACACATGGTAGTCAACACATCTCCACATTAAGAACAGATCAACCTGTGGCTTGGTTGTCAAGGCTGTCAAGGGCTTCACTTAGTTTTATTCCTACGGACTTTGGAGTCAGTGCATTAGAACAGTGTGAGATAGTCAGTTCCACACAGAGTGGGTTTTCTTTGAAGTGTTTAGGCACAAACCTGCTGTTTATACTCACAGTAATCTAGAACAGTGCTATTGGAAGGAACATGATTACTATCTAAACCCAAACTTTCTGATATAGCAAAACATCTCTAACTTTCCAGTCCATATGAACAAAAATATGGGATCCAGGAATGAGCTACATAATGGTAATACACGAGGCTGTGCAAAAGATCCATCCCCCATCAGAGATTATTAGACTTTGGTCTTTGTGAATTCTAATACAACCTGATCTGATCCTCCTGTCTGTCAGATGTGTGTGGATTGGACCATCTTTCATTTCAAATGAACCAACATTTCTCAGCACTAAATGCTATTTTTGAAAGAAATGCTATTTAGAGTATTTAAATATGTATTGTAGGTATAGATTAATGCAGAAACAGGATGGGATAGATTTAAATGTAAGCATATGTAAGCCTCCCTCCATACATACCTGCCTGCCCCCTAAGATCTGGGTCAGAGGTTTACCTTTGGGAGCCATCTTTGAATGAGATCAGAGGAGGGGCTACCCAGACAGGGGCCTTCTCTGCAGTGGTGCCCTGGGTATGGAATATTTATTCTTTTTGGTGCCAGGACAAAACTTTTTAATTTCTCCAACATTTTAAGCCTTATTTGTTGTTTTTAATTGGGTTTTATTTGAGTATTGATGATGTCATGCTTCTTATTGTATTACCACCCTGAGACCCTTATGCCTGTTAGGATGGCATAAAAAAGCTTTCAACAAAATAAATAATGTGAAAATGACATAGACCAGAAATATATGGATGCATCACTTCCTAGCACCAGAGCATTTAGCTCTCTGCCATTATTCTTCTGTGTGAGAGGTTGCATAATGACAGTGACACTGCCATAGATATGGAGTAAGTCCCTAAAACAGTCATGTAAATTGTGCATGAGTTATCCCTGAATTCACATTAAATTTCCTCTTCATAAAATCTTGACAAATCAGCTAACCCTGAAAGAGTTGATTACTTTCCATAAATGTTTATTTAATCTCTTCATAGTGACAGACTTGTGAAAGGGACCAGTGAAGTATTTGTTACTTTTAAGAAATATAAGCTTTTACCTGTGTTGCTTCATAGAAATCTATAAATGGAAGCAAAATCAGTTCAGAGATTAGGAAAACAGCAGCACATGATCAAAAAGAAGCTTTCATAAATTATCCAGTTCTCACATGTATAAAAAATTTAAGCCATGGCAATGATAAATTACAATGCACTCTTCAAAGTGTGCACTGAAAGTGTGCATTTATTGTCAGAATTAATGCAAATTTTCTGTGTTGCACCAATAGATGGTGCTAGCAATTGCCATTTTTTGTCAGTTTTATAGAACCCTTTTTTTCTGAAGTTGCTTGAGAGATCACCACCACCACCACCACATATTAAGGCAGAAATTATCCTATTTTTTGTTCTTTTTCTTTCTTTTTGACTGAAAGGATATAGAGCAGCCAAAGATTCTAATCTGGCTCTTTGAACTTGCCACTCCAAATTCATGGAATTACAAATTTAAAAGCTGCCTTTTTTCACTCCCGCAGCTTATTGTTAATGAAAATAAAATGTCTATATTTCATTCTTGTAGGAAACACAAAACAAACATCATCTGAAGATCAGAAGTCAACCAGGACCAGAATGTGATTCCTAGGATGTAAAACTATGACGGGCACAGTGCAACAGGGCTGCCCATAACCCTCCACATGTGAAGATTTATGGGTATCATATGCTGGCTGGCAACAGCACGGAGAAAGGAAGTGCTAAAACACAGCCAGGCTATACTAGCAGACCCAGTTTCCCCACTTCCCCATTCCTTGAACTGGAATGCCCTATAACCCCTTCTCTAAAGATACTTTTCAGAGAAGTGGCCAATGTGGTGATTTCTAAACCAGCTGCACATGGGCGACAGGGTTCCAACAGCTCTGAGCTTGGCACTGTTTTACTGACCTTGGGAATTCAAATGATCCCAGATTCTGTCTAGGGCCAGTAAGATTGCCCTGCCTGTCAAGCAGATGGCTCATGTTAAGTACTGAAGAACAGACATCTGTGTCCTAGGAACTGGCAAATAAAGCTTAGGTTGTCTAGTATACCAGCACAATCCTATATGTGCATACTTGGGACTAAGTCCCATTGAAGATTGGATTGCAGCCTAAATCATCTGGATTTATATAATTGGGGTTGGGGTAGGTCATGTAGTTCAAACCCCTGCTTTGTGCAAGAGTTCCAGAGCTTTTTGTAAGCAGTGACACCTAATGTATAGACTTTCATAGTTACACATTGTAATATTATTTTCCACACATATATGCATTTTTGTGTGACCTTCGGATTGCAAAACTTGCAGCAGTACCTATTTTGAGAAATAACTGAGTTCTGGTTCATATATTGTTGCAAAAGTATGAAATTGGGGTATTATAATATGAACTGAATGAATGTCTCCTACATCCCTTATTCAGAATGCAATGAAGACACTTCATGTGTTTATAGCTGAAATTACTGAATAAGGACCTGGACACTGCAAAACACATGTGGGGAACACTTTCATAGCATAGATGAAAAGGTATAATTATGACAGCTCTTGAAACCAGTATATTTCCACACTACTCTCTGTTTTTATAGCTTTTGCAAACACATCCACTCTCTTCATTGTATCACAAAGGCAGGGAATACAAAATAAACCATGCCTACATTAAGGAGTAGGATGCAGGTGGTGCAGTGGTTTAAACTGCTGTGCTGTTGGGCTGGTTGAGTTCCCGTTGCTCCGTCCCAGCTCCTGCCAACCTTGCAGTTCGAAAGCATGCAAATGCAAGTAGATAAAAAGGTACCACTTTGGTGGGAAGGTAAATAGCATTCCGTGCACTTTGGTGTTTAGTCATGCCGGCCACATGACCATGGAGACTGTCTGCGTACAAACGCTGGCTCCCTCAGCTAGGAAACAGAGATGAGGACCGCCCCCTAGAGTCAGGCATGACCGGACTTCACGTCAAGGGGAAACCTTTACCTTGATCTTTACATTAAGGAACAAAGAAAAAGCCCAGGCTTAGTATCCCCTCCCATTATAGACATCCTGCTTGTGAATAAACTGAAGTATACAGAAAGTGGTTTCAGCACCTGTACGGCTATTATTAATGTCAGGTAATGTTCTAAGAATACCAAAAGATAAGAAACCCTACTCATGCAGGAAAAAAAATCTTTAACAAGAGTGTAGAAAAGGGCCTAAAGAAACTCCTGCTGCTACTGCTGCTGTAGGATCTAGTTGAACAGATCATTCTCTGCAACATGCAGACATGCTCAAGCAAAACTAGGACTAATGGTGTCATCCATCATCATGATGTTCCTGAACAAGTCATTTCTTCTTTTTCCTCCTCCGAATATTGTATTTATGAAACACACTCAGATCTTAATTCATATACTATTCTGAAAATAGTATTAAAATGCATGGACATGTTAGAATGATTATAAAAATGCATGAAGATGTTGGATGTTGGAATACCCCTAATTTGTGCCTTGTCCAAAGAACATGGGCTATTGGGTGGTTTAGAAGTTAATAAATAATAATAATTAAATAACAATAAAATAAAGTATTCTAAAAATAAAGTCATGATAAGAAGACCTACCTTAAGACAGCAACCTGTTTTACTTTTCTGGATGTTCCTTCTTAAGAAGCATGTCAAGGTGTAGGCAAAATAAGCTCTACTTTCTGAATCAGCAGCTTTAGATATCGAACTAATGTCTTTGACTGAATTACTGACTTGCAGAGGTGTCACTGAAAGCATATCGCAGCATGAAGTAGATTAGTAGATTAGCATCTGTTACTTCACAAATTAAAAAAGTGGTGCTTCCTCCACTACTAACCAAAACATATCCTAACAACACAGAGAAATCATCCCGAGCTTGCTACTGTCCAGGCTCTGAGAGAAGCTGTCAGGTATATGGATTTCTGTTCTGTCATCTTGACTCTGCCCACACTGGGTGCTGATTCTTGCATGACCACTCATTTTTAACTCAATTTTTATAAGGTATTACACAGCAGTATCATCAAATGCATTTCCTTCTATCTCTTTCAAAACCTTGTCAAAACTACTCTGCAGGGCCAGATCAACTTAGCACTGCCCTTCAGTAATTTTTGATATAATTTTGCTTTGGACAAAGGCAGTGAAATTTCTGGTCAACAAGCCACTTTACTTCCATACCTGTGCACATCTTTATAATTTCCTTTCCATTTGCCATTGCAAAATTTTGCTGTTTTAAATGTGTGCCCTAATTGCCAGGGAGAGTTTAAGTTGCTTGGGGTGGATATATGTGTCTTTGAAATGTGGTGAAATTGTAATTATCCCCACCCTTCTCTGGTTCCAGAAGACAGGAATGTACATCATCCTCACAGTCTCTTCACAACTTGGCCTCTTCACCAAATGTGTGTCTCTGTGTGCATGTGACAATCCAAAACTTTGGAGGGGTACTATTCTTCCTTAAGCAATCATTTCCTAAAGCAACTTTGAAGAAATGGAGGTGCTGGGTGGAAAGAACCTGTGGCATTGTGCTGTGTTGGACAGAAGAAAAGATGCGGCTAGCATGAACAAAGGAGCACCAGAGATCCAGCTTGTAAATCAGGTTAGTGTAGTAAGTTCCGTAATTTAAAAAGAATAAAAAATATTTACAAGTCATACTCAATTTAAAAAGTTTAAAGAAAGAGAAGTAAGTCACCAAAGCAAGGAGTGGGTTTGGGCAGTAGGAATCTATTTCAAGAAACAATTAAAGAATTTCAGCAATGCTGAAGAGAAGCCGAAGACAATTTAAACAAATCACAGCACAGACTTTTGCTGACTGAAGGCTGCATCCCAAACAGTAACTTCCACTGAACAAAATAATACTTCTGAGTAAAACATGCATCCCATCTGTGATGTTGCCAGTCCAAATTCAGAAACACCCATTCATTTTTGCCTTTGCCAGAGGGATGGAGCACTGGGAGGTTAAAATGCAGGTAGTGTGCTATATCAGGTGCACTGGAGAAATACTGTTTCATTTTCTGTTCCTGGCTCATTGTCCAAGAGCTAAAGGACATTTGTGCGGAGACACCCCTAAACAATAATGGGCAGAAACTGATCTGACTACTCCAAAGAAGCCTCAAGAAGAAAGTCTGTCCTTTCTGACAATCCTAATTTAAATGCAAATATGAGGTTTACTGAACAGTAATCAACCTAGAGTACTAGCAGCAAGAAGGCACGACATTCTTATAAACTTCAGCCATTTGTAGGACAAGTTGCGCTCTTTCCATCAGGGAAAGGCGACTTCAGAGTTTCTACAGGCCAATTTCCTATCCCTGGAATGCACTAGGGGCTCAGATACCTGTGCTCTGAATTTGCTGCCACAAAATTGCCAGCCTAATGAAATCATGCATTTTCATTGAAACAAGATGCATCCTTTCTGCATGCTTTGTTCTAAGAGTGCAAATGCAGGAGGCTTGCTTCTGCACCACTGCACTGCCAAGATCCATTGGCTACGTGGTGGCCATGACTCAAGGCAAAGGCAGCAAAGTGACAGAAAGCCTCTGAGTTGCATGATGCCCACTCTTTCTCTTTTTCTGATCCATTAAGGGCCTGTTTCTTGGCTGCAGATCCGTAAAGCGTGGGATGGTCTAGGATCCATGCTGTTTGAAGTATCTTATCCATGTGAACTATGAGCCCTACTGGCTGCCACCCAAACCAAGCAGTAGAGAAAGGGCATTTGATGCTATCATTGCCTGCTCCTGCTTATTTTAACTACCTTTATTTTCAACAGCCCCACTCACTTTGAAGAGGCATTATAACTAAAATGTGTTTGTGCAGTAAGGCACGTCTGAGGGCTTACCCACTGACAATAACAGCGCATAAAAGGACATTTTTTGCAAGCCTTAGCTCCAAGCTGCTTTACTAATTCCACTCCAAGTAATCTGATTGTGGCTTAGCATCAAGGACAAAAAGTGAGAGTGAGGGCAAATTGAAGAGCTTATTATGAAGTGCTAGTATAAGATGCTGTAGAGGGAAATACAAAGTTGCTATGATTTACTTAAGGGTATCATATTCACATTGTCATGGATATGCCAATCACAGCACACTGAGAAATCTTTCCATCTGGTAATTCTGCTCTTTATAGTGACAAAATGAGTTTCTTCAGGAGATATCTAGGACAGAAACATGCATTACCATTTCTATAGATAGCACTGGGACAATATTACTTTTTACTGCACAGACCTATTATACAGATACGACATTGTTCAAAATTTAAGAGGGAACGAGGAGATGGTTTGGGGGTATACAAAAGCAGGGGTCTGGGGATAGAACAAATTGTGTGTTAATGGCACAGAAGCATATGCAGAGACAAGAAAAACTTAATTACATATTGACTCAATACATCCAAACCAGAACTTGGGCAATAGGTATCACTGGTAGCTCTATATTTATGACATTTGCATTTTTACATTTTGTTTGTACAGCAGAAAAATAGGAAAAGTTCATTTTTAACTGAAAAAGTATTTTCTTGGACTATAAACATTCAAGTGTACGCTTGCGGATTTCCTGCCCTGTAGGGTGAATTTCAATGATGGATACTGTTTCAAATAAATGACTACCTATTGCTGTACTTCTACCTTATTCACCAGTCTTTCCATATATACATTATTCAGTCATATCTATATTGCATGATAGTCTTGAAATCATCCAGCATGTTCACGTGGATCAGAGGAAAATTGCAGAAAAGAGTTCTCTGATGACTGCATATTTTCTTTATCAAATCCAACCTGTTCAAGTCTATTCAAGAAGGGACATTTTTACAAATAAAGCAGGGAACAATGTTTGATCTGGACATTGTTCCATGGAAAAGAGAGGGTGAGGGGAAAAGTTAATATCAGAAGCAACATTCTTATAGAATTAACTTATTACTGATAAGTGTGACTGAACATTATTGACTGTAAATAATCATTTTATGCTCAATTATTTAAATATATAATACAAAACCAATTCCAAGCAAATTACTCAAATTTGAGCCCATATATTCCCTTCGATGTTGGCAATATTCCTTCAACTTCAGACTAATTACTTCACTTCCAAGTTATTTTAACTTCTGACTTAAAACTGAAGACAACAGCTTAATTAGATTGCATATTAAGCTTATGAGCACTGACAGCACAATCCTTTAAACAATGAAATGTGTGAACTAATTGATTACTGTTCTGTAAATTTATGTCTAAAACGTTATATGAATTTTGCAGAAATATTTGCAATGCTTAAGTAATGACTTCCAATGACTTCTTTGTAGCAGGTCCTTGTATTTTTTTCTAGGATAGTTTCTACCTGTTGTTAAATGTTTCTTCATTCTTTTTCCATTATCAATATACTTCTGCTAACAACATTTATCTGTACCAATTGTCTTTCTTCCCTCAGTTAATACCACATGTTACTCTTTTTAGGTTTTGGCGTTATGACTTACTGCAAAATAGCTACAAGCACTAGATGACTAACAAATAGTATGCAAATACTTTTTAACTTCTCAAGCTCAAGTAATGAGCTAAGGAAAGTGAAAGAAAAAGTGATGACAATCTAGATTTGTATTTTTCAGTTCTCTTTCTGCTCGTTTTTGAAGAATGTTAACATTAGAGGGAAAATATACCTTATAAAAGTCTGCTCCAGACCCAGCCTAGAACCAACTGCATTATGCATAGGAAAAGACTGTCATTTTTTTCAGCTCCTCCCATGGCAATTAAGCAGCAGATTTTACAATATTTACTTTAAGAGACTAACATATAGAACAGGAATAGCCAAACAGAGGCTAGGAATCCATATGCAGCTTATCTTGTGGTTTGTTGCTCATCAGTGAGGGAGCCCATGGATGCCTGTTTGCCAGTCACTACCCACTGCTGCTGCTCGTGGGAGCCCATTCACCACCTGCTGCCCATGGGAGCTCTCTTTCAGCTCTCAGATATCTGATGTTCACCGTATGTGGGTCTTCAATTGAGCAAGTCTGGCCATCCCTGATACAGAAGTTCATACTCTATATTTAGACCAATATTGGTTGCAATACAACAGCCCAGACTATTATGGAGAAACACAGACATAGAAGATGTGCACACTTTTCCATGGGGAAAAAAACCACCAGAAAATTTCTGGAAAAGTTTTTTGACCACATCACCATTTAAAACATGCATGCTTCATCAGTAGAGACAGGGATATGTGCCCTCCTACTCTTGAGAATATAGAAGAGAAATCAACTCTTGACCTACAGTTAATGAGTTTGCAGTAGTAACTTGCTCTCAAAAACAGTTCATCTACCTCTCTTTCTAAATCTGGGTATCTTGCTTTCCACACTCTCACAATTTCATATACAGTCCCCTGAAATTCACGGGGGTTACTTTCCTAAAGCATCCACGAATTGTGTAAAACCGCGAATTTGGTGCTGGCGACAGGCACCGGCCTCCAAGGCAGTGCGGGCCAGGACGGGGGTGGGGGGGTGGGCGTGCGCACGTGGCGAGGCAGGGGCTTGTGTGCACAGATACCATTTTCTCCGAGCAAGTCCAAACTCAGAGGAAACAATCTCCTTGCAAGCAAGCCACTGCACGGCAAGGCGCTGGCTTACTCGCATGGAGATCGACTTGGACTCCCTCGGAGAAAAATCCCGCGAAAGACTGAGGCCACAAACGCTGAACTGCAACTTCACTGATCACCACTGCAATTCAAGCGTGATATGCATGTCCTGGATGAACTTGTGGATCAGTATTTACCTTGCCCACTTCCCAGCTGTTTTCACCTCATACACCATATGGAAATACATTTAGAAGTGTATATTTGGGTACAAAATATATTTACAATTATCATTAAATGTAACATATTATTTAATTTAAATGTGTATTTTCCTATGAATTAAGAAGTCCAATGCAGAAATGAGGCAAAATGGACTTAGAGCTGAATATATGTAAAAGTGAAACAGTTTGAACATATATAGATTTACCTTCAGGACAAAAAATCTGTCTGTTTTTCTACCCATGTCCATTTCTTCCTTTTTCTATATCAAAGTGTGAATTTTAAAACATGCAGAAAAATCCATATTGTTTTTACTAGTTCTGCTCTTAAAATATAGTTTCTTAAAGTCATTTTACCTTAAAACCAGTTTGATAGGCATTTTAGCTCAAAATATAAAAGTTTGCATGCATTTTGGTATTATTTTTAGTCTAGAACTTAACCAATCAATTAGAAGAAATGCCGTCATGGAATCTAGGAAGTATTAATCAGGTTAATATTCTGCCCTGAATGATACACATTCTCAATTGGAATTCATCAGGCAGCTTTCCTTTTTACATTCAGATGACTACTAAAAACATTTCTTTTCCAAAATTATTTTGATGAGTAAATGGAATTGGTTTTATTATGTGTATTAATGATGCTAACTTCTATGTTAAAAGAATGAATTCTTGATCACCAGAGACTTTTGCACAGGATCATTTTTAAATGACTATTTTAATGTGATTTTATCATCATATTAATGCTGGGTTTTATTATTTTTGTTTATTTTTATTGATCTATCACCTGCTGTTGCATTGATTTGTTTATTCTTGCTTTTAATGTAATGTAATATAATGTAAGCCACCCAGAGAGACTCATGGCTATTGGGTACAGCAAACAAATGCAACAAATAAATAATAACTATCTGTCCCTAATTTCATCGTGTTGTCAGCAACCCAAATCACTGAATGGTATACCAGAGACCTAGGAAGGCTTGGGAATACCCCTGGGTCATGTCAGTCCTTACTACATAAACATAAAAATATAAGAAGAGCTATATTAGAGAAAGAGTCCATCGAATCCAGCATTCTGTTCACACTGTGGCCAACCAGCTGCTCCCAGGATACCACAAACTGGGTATGAGTGCAATAGCACTCTCCTGCCAAAGTCCCCCAGCAACCAGTACACATAAACATGCTACTTCTGATAAAAGAACTATGAGACTATATGCTACATCATTACACAGTGGAACTTGATGGCATTAACTTATGTAACACACAGCACATTTGTCTGCAGGAGGGCTGAAGTCTAGCGACTCCTTCTAGTTCTACCTTGGAGCCTGCCTGGCAGATTCAGGATGTGGAAATATAAGTCTGCTTTATGGAAAAGAGAAATTCTATCAATCTCTAACTGAGTACCTGCATTTTAAATAGGTAACAGGTATTCAGGAAAATGTGTGAGGGCTCCAAGTGTATGCAAGGAGGAGACCATGCATGTTGGCTCCACAACCTAATTCTTGGGCTTGCCAGGCCCATTCCCAGACCAGAGGGAGCTGGGCTGACAAGGACTGTCATTCAGAACAGGTCAGGTCTGAAAGGAAGTTCTACCAACATTTGCTTGCACATTAATAAGATGCGTCACACAATCACATCTCCTACTTATTACAGTTCCCAATTGTTCAGAGCGTTCTACTTGCATTCAGGCAAACAGAAATCCTTTCAGATTTCACCTCCTCAACACTGCAAGGTCTGAACAGAGTACACATTTCAGGTGCTAATGTGTTCTTTTGAGTGCTAGAACGGGACTAAGATGTTGCCGATATCAAGGTCTCCATGTAGATTCTCGGGAAGTTTACAAATCTGCATTAAAAGGTGGTAGGGGTGGTTCTGAGCATCATTGTCTCCTCATCCCTAAGCCTCACTCAAATACAATACAGAGTGTTCTCTTCCATATTAAAAAGGGAAATTATACAAAGGAAACTGATCTAAATTCTATTAAAAAGTAGTATTAAATGAGCTAATATTTATCACCAGCAACTGTCATTAATTGCTATGCTGGAAATAAGCCTGGCACATTCTTGGATAGCACATCTGTTAACTGTATGTAGATTACGATCAGTTAAAGCAGATTTCCAACAAACGGCTTGTCAAAGTCTTGACATAGGAAGCACTTCTGTTTGTTGCCAGCCATTCATTGCTCTTTTTAAACTTCCCATTCTGGGCCCATACACAAGAATGTGATATAGAGGAAAAGAAGTTTTACTATTTATTTGAGAGACAAACACTGAACAAATATACTTTAATGGTTCCCACTTCCCAGAGTGGTAGAAATGTTCAAGTAGGAATGTCAGAGGAATCTAAAATGGATTATTTCAGTACAACACTATCACTACTACACCATACTAGTTTTCCTGCTGCCAACCTCCTTACTCATATCTTCAAGCATTGCCTTCAGAAATACAGACTAGACCTCAAAGTACAAGAGACCATTTTTTAACTATTAACTCCAAAACCAAAGATTGTTTGGCCAGAAAACATCATGAATTCTTCCAAAGAACATATATTGATGCCTCACAAACCTTGTGTATGAAAAATACATGACTAAAGCTTTCATATGGCAACTGATCTCTTAATTGCCTATGCCTCCATACAGAAGAAGTGATGGCAGAGAAGGTTCTGTTTCTGGCACTCATTGCCAGAGTAGATCCTAAAGTACCTGACACTTCAATTTCCTGCATTATTTGAGGACACCAAGAAACATGAGTAATTAAGTCTTACTGTAACCTTCATCACCATCAATAGATGAATTCTAGCCATTAGTCCATCCCTTGTCGGTATCATGCAGTGGGAGAGAACGATGGAAATACTGTGACAGCAGCTAAGGTCTTAAGAATTTGGCAGACAACAGTAATATCATTGCTAATATCAAAACCTAGTGCCCAGTCTGGCATTTTCCTGGTGGTTCATCTAGGAAACAATCAATTCATTTACATTTAATTACTACTGGAGCAGTTTGAGCTGGACCCATCCATATTTGTTTGGAAGTTGTAGCATAACCTGAAAGTGACAAGAATGCCAAATCCTAATCATGATAACTACCCAAATCGCAAGACCTGATAACCTTTGTTACTTGAGTCTTGCCTGCATCTACATGACAACTCTGGAGAAAGTATTCATTCTGCACTTTGTGCAATTCCAGTACTGATGGCAGCAGTTGTACGCATGCATTCTACAGATAAGGCTAGTGTGGGATATATCACAGCTTGAGGCAGGAGAAGTCTCTGCTGCCACATTAGTATAGTGATCATGTCAGAGCTCTGTAGTAGCTTCCTACCTCATTACTTCCTTGGAGAGATCCTCTAAGAGCTTCTCATTCTGAGGGTTAGGCAAATGGTAGGCTTTCCTGAGTACACACCTGCTCTGATGCTTTGTTCTGAGGTCTCTTCAACAAAAGATATCAGCCTGGCATTGGTGATATAAAACATGAATCAGTCCTCTTAGTTTAGATGTCCAGCCCTCTGGATTTAAAACCTTCATATGGTGAGTTCACCCATGCCATGGGAGGGACAGTCCTCTGTACACACATTCTGTGTGCATTCTTTTCTCCAGAAGACATTAGCTTGACCAGGAGCTACAGTTGAAGTATTTTCTGTGATGTGCATTACAAGTATCTGTAACAGATGAGAATGGAAATAAGATTTAATTTTACACGAAGAGCCGTTGATTTCTTGGCAGTCTACAATCCATTTAGTCATTCACCCAACCTGTCTTTTAGGTTACTGCACTGTGCTTTAAGCAGTGTCATTTTCTTTCCTTAAAAAGCAATGGGAACATTGCCATTAGTTTCTATAGATGCAAGATTGCATTCTAAAATGAACATTATTTTGGTTATTTTAAGCCTTTTAATTTTTATATGTAATTAAAATAAGGGAGTCAGAATTAAATCACAAATATCCATAAGTGATAAAAGTGTCTATGTGAAAAACCTTTGGCTCTTTTCTAATCCAAGGATTTAAAAACAATTCTAAGAGGAGGAAACAATAACCCACACGGGACCATTGATATTTTATTACACAGAGAAATATGGCATAAAACTGAACTGATTAAGATCAGCTTCATCTGCATTCTTGCTATGAACACTGATACTACATTCTTCTTTTCACATTCACCATTGTGTTCAAATGAATTCCATACATCCTGGCTTAAATATCTCTACAGAATTGTTAATTAAACAAGCCTGCAGAAGTTTAGCAATATTCTTGTGCAACTTCCCCCTCTCCCTTCAGGTTATCTTTCTAAGAAGAATGTGGTTAAAAGCAGAGAAATTTTTGTCAGTGCAGAGGCAAAGTTTAAGATGTGAGAGTCAGACATCAGAATATAAAGTGTTGTTTTTCTGTATTATTAGTAAGAGAAAGTTGGAAATGAGACATTTGGATCAAAGTCCTGCTTGAACCAAGAACTTCTTTGGGTGATCTTTACCCAGTTATTATCTCACAGCCTCTACCATCTCTGGGGGTAGAGTGAGTCCAGAATAGGACAACCTGATTAGAGTGCTGGACCAGGACTTATGAGATTTAGGTTCTAGTCTTCCCTTGGCCATGCAACTCACTAGGTGACTTTGGGTCAGTCACTGACTTTCCTAAGCTAACAAACAGGATTGGTGGAAGTATAAAATGGAGAACAGGAAGGGAGGGTTGTGTAAAACATTTTATATAAGGTGGCCATGATGGAACAGACAAGATATGAGTTTATGGTGCAGACTTTCAACTGTGCATGTGACATGTGTGATGAGGTCACTTCAAGCTGGGGATAACCTTGTTCACATTGTTCAGGTAGTCACCATGCACATGTACCCACATAGTCATATGGATTGACCTTAAGTCTGACTTGAATGGGACCTCTTTGATTTCAGTGGGTTAAACTGGACACAATATTCAAAGGAGGTGATATGAAGAAAGGAAAGCATGATAAAACTATCACTTTTTTTCCACAAAAATAAAGATGGTTGAAGAGAATGGTTATATCACTTTCTAAAATAATATTTGTGGTAACCACTACCTAGAGTATTTGTATATGACTGACAAAAAAGAAAAAGAAGAGTGGCGTTATTTCTATGTGGTGCTTTTTTCCACTTGGATGAGAAAGGCACTATATAAATTCTTGATTGCATTTTTCTTGCTTTTTGACATTGTATTCTATATTTGCCATTTGTACATCCATGTGCATGAAAACAGCTTCCTTCTAAATTAAATCTGCTGACTCACCTTAATCACATCATAGTGCATCTGATTGTGGTATACATAGTGACTTAGGAGGGCAGAGGAGCTTTTAATAACCCCTTCTGACCCAGAAATTACTGCAACAGTTGAAACTTAAAATACAAGCAAGGCTGTATGAGAACAGGTGAGGGGAAAAGAATGTATTTTCTGTCAAGAAGGGGAAAAAAGAGAGAGATGATATTTAAAGTTGTTTTCACATTCATATGTATGCACGCCGCTACATCGCGCTGGAGGAAAGAGCCGCCGCCACGTGCAAGCAGATGCAAGCAGACGCGCGCTGCCACGACGTCGAAGGAAGCCAGCTCCAGCGGCCAGTGCGTTGCCCGCCGCCCCAGGTGATCGGGCGCGCGCGGTGCGCAACGGGGTGGGACTCGGAGGTGCCCTGCGGCCACAAAGCAGCGGCCGCGGCCGAGGCCAGCGGCCTCGGGCTGGCAGCCAAAGGGGTTGCCACCGTTTGGGTACCGTTCGGGGGACGAGAGGGGGGCTGGGCTGGCCAAGGACTTTTGTTGAAATAGGCTTGCCTACCGCTGAATCTTAGGGAAGGGGAAGGATTTTTTTTCTTTTTATCTTTCTTTTTCACCTCTTTCAAACTGCTTTATAATTTTACCCTACTTTAATCAGTGCTTTTGAGTCATCCCTGGCCATGTCGACGTTTATATATCCTGTGGAACACACGGGCGCTGCAATTGGCGTGGTCACGGGCAATGGTTGTTACAGCAATAGGGGTTTAACGTGTCCATGTAGAAGAAGGATGGACAGATGGCTGACACCTATCCCTCCTTCTGGTTCTGCCCCCAACCAGAGGGCGCCAGGTAGCCTTGTCAATCACCCCTCGGGCCTGACGGTGCTGCTGCTCAATGCCAGGTCGGCCAATAATAAATCTTCCCTCATCCATGACTTGATTGTGGAGGAGGGACCGACCTGGCTTGCATAACGGAGACCTGGGCGGGAGAGGGAGGGGATGTGGCCCTCTCCCAGTTGTGCCCACCCGGGTATCTGGTTCAACACTGTTCATGCCCAGAAGGGGGGGGAGGGGGAGTTGCGTTGGTTTACCGAGCCTCCATCTCCCTCACGGGTCTTGCGGTCCCTTCGAGACCAGGGCTGGAGTGCCTCTACTTGGTGTTGGGCGAACGAGACAGATTGGGGATTCTATTGGTGTACCGTGCACCCTTCTGCCCAGCAGTCTCCCTATCTGAGCTGACGGAGACCGTCTTGGACCTGGTGTTGAGGACCCCCAGGATGTTGGTCCTGGGGGACTTCAATCTCCATGCCGAGTCTGGACTGACCGGGGCGGCTCAGGACTTCATGGCCTCTATGACGGCCATGGGCCTGTCTCAACACGTCATCGGCCCGACCCATGAACGTGGACATACTCTGGACCTGGTTTTCTTGACGGGGCAGGAAGAGGATGACCTGAGGGTGAGGAATTTATGCTTGACTCCCCTGTCATGGTCAGATCACCTTCTGGTGAGGTTTGTGCTCGAGAGTGGCCTCTCCCTCTATAAGAGTGTGGACCCGATTGTATGGGCCCACCCCCGGAGCCGGATGGATCCGGATGGATTCCTGAAGGCCCTGGGGGAGTTTCCGGCTGACAAGATTGGTGCTCCTGTCGATGCTTTGGTCGAACTGTGGAATGGAGAGATGACCAGGGCTGTGGACACGATCGCTCCTAAGCGTCCTCTCCCACCGGCAGAGTCCGCTCTTCCCCTTGGTATACACCTGAATTGCGGGCGATGAAGCGGTTTGGGAGACAACTAGAGTGTAGGTGGAGGAAATCACGGGATGAATCTGACCGAACACACTTGAGAGCCCACTATCGGGCCTATGCTGTGGCGGTGAAGGCGGCGAAAAAGAAGTTTTTTTCCGCTTCCATTGCCTCCTCACAATGCCTTCCGGCGAAGCTTTTTCGAGTGGTACAAGGCCTGGTTCGCCCGGGTCCTAAGGAAGATCCGATGCCACCCTCAAAGGCCCGCTGTGACGACTTTGCCAGGCATTTCAGGGAGAAAAATCACTCAGATTCGTCACGAGCTGGACTCCACTAATGAATCAGAGGTCTCTGGGGAGACGCCAATGCTACCGTCTGGTCCAAAATTATTGAGCAATTTCAATTATTGCGGCCCGATGATGTGGACAAGGTGCTTGGACGAGTACGTCCCACCACTTGCCTATTGGATCCTTGCCCGTCTTGGTTAATAAATAACTCCAAGCACGGGATTGGGACCTGGATCTTGGAAGTGGTTAACGCTTCTCTGAGGGAGGGTCGAGTGCCTGCCCCTTTAAAGGAGGCGGTAATACGACCGGTCCTGAAGAAAGCATCACTGGATCCAGAGATGGCCACTAACTATAGACCTGTGGCCAACATCCCTTTTCTGGGCAAGGTGTTGGAGCGAGTGGTGGCGGGACAACTCCAAGCACTCTTGGATGAAACTGATTATCTGGACCCATTTCAGTCCGGCTTCAGATCCGGGTACAGTACTGAATCTGCCTTGGTCGCCCTGTACGATGACCTGTGCAGGGAGAAGGACAGGGGGAGTGCATCCATGTTGGTTCTTCTGGACCTCTCGGCGGCTTTTGATACCATCGACCATGGTATCCTTCTGGATAGGCTTGCGGGATTGGGGGTTGGAGGCACTACTTTGCAGTGGTTCCGCTCCTATCTCAACGGTTGATTCCAGAAGGTAGTGCTGGGGGACTATGTCTCTGCGCCATGGCAGCTATGCCATGGAGTACCACAGGGCTCCATTCTATCCCCTTTGCTATTTAACATCTATATGAAACCGCTGGGAGAGGTCATCAGGAGGTGTGGGCTGCGGAATCATCAATACACTGATGATACCCAGCTCTACCTCTCATTTTCCACTAATCCAGGTGAGGCAGTGGCTGTGCTGAACCGGTGCTTGGCCGAGGTAATGGGCTGGATGAGAGCCAATAAACTGAAACTCAATCCAAACAAGATGGAGGTCCTGTTGGTTGGTGGATCGGGCTTCGGAAAGGATGGATTTGACCTGGTCCTGAATGGTGCAACACTCCCTCTTAGGGACAAGGTCCGCAGCTGAGGAGTACTCCTCGACCCGGAGCTTTCTTTGGAAGCTCAGGTGACAGCGGTGGCGAGGAGCGCCTTCCTTCAGCTTCGGCTGATTAATCAGTTGCGCCCCTACCTGGAGTACGACTGCCTGGCGATGGTGACACACGTGCTGGTGACTTCCCGCCTAGACTTCTGTAACGTGCTTTACGTGGGGCTTCCCCTGAAGACGGTCCGAACACTTCAATTGGTGCAAAATAGAGCTGCCAGGTTGCTGACGGGGACGGGGCGTTATGCTCACATGACTCCAGTCCTCCGTCAGCTTCACTGGCTTCCCATTGAAGCCCGGGCCCAATTCAAGGTGTTGATTATGACCTATAAAGCCCTAAACGCCTTGGGTCCTGGCTACCTGAACGAGCGCTTACGTCTGTATTTGCCCGACCGCCCCTTGAGATCTGCGGGAGAGTCCCTTCTCCGGGAACCCTCCATGAAAGAAATTAGGAGAGTAAGTACTCGGAGGAAGGCTTTCTCTGCGGTGGCACCCAACCTATGGAATTCACTCCCCAAAGAGGTCCGCCTGGCACCGTCGTTACTGGTTTTTCGGCGCCAGGTAAAGACCTTTTTTATTTAAACATCATTTTAATTGTTAAAATATATGATCTGGCCAGGGCAGCTTCTTCTTCCTTCTCTTTTCTCCTCCTATATTCTTTATTTACGTATTTTATACTGTTAATTTTAATTTTATATTATTATGTTTGTATCTAAGTGTATTTTTTGTATTTTTATATTTAGTGGTAATTTATTATGTTCTATTGTATTTCAATGTATTTTATTGTGTTGTAAGCCGCCCCGAGGCTTCGGCAAGGGGCAGCATAGAAATGTAATAATAATAATAATAGTAATAATAATAGTAATAATAATAATAATAATGTAATATCCATTTCTAAATAATCAAAATTCTTGGTTTCTCCAAAGTATATTGGGAACAGGGGAGATGGTGCAATGATGAAACACATGATTTGCATGCAGAAAGTTTCAGGTTCAACTCTCACATTTCCAGTGGAAAGGAAAGCATGAATGGCATAACCTCTCTCTGTCACCCTGGAGCAGGGCTGGTACAAGGATTCAGGACGCTGGACAAGCTGTCCCCTTCTTGCCCCTCCCTGATAAATGAAGACAGAGCCATTTTCCCAGCATTTCCTTGCTGTGCTGCACACCATTGCCCAGCCCCACTGCTGCATAGCATTGCCTGCAGCCAAACCAGACCCATATGCTTCCAGGTGGAGGGAGGCGGTGGCATGCAAAGTAGTAAAATGCGAGAGCCATCAACGTCTTTATTCACCCAGAAAAAGGGGATCCAAATGGCATTCTGGGATAACAGTGATGGTGTCAGCCACTCCCGCACATTTTTTCAGCACTATTTTTTCAGTCAAAATTTGCATTTCTTTATCTATATTGGAACTTTAAAGGAGGAGTTGACAGCATCAGTCCCAGAGCTGCAACCAGGAACCATTACATTCACCCATCCATGCTTGATGCTAATCCTTGTATTGACTGCCAGTCAAAATAGACAATATGGTCTGGCTCAGGATAAGCCAACCCACCTCATGGACAGTAGCAGGTATAAGAAGGGTTCCTTCTACAGCTTCTTTAGAGGGTTCCTTCTAAAGCCCCATCATCCATTGACTATTACAGCCAGGCACAGCCTGAGGGAAGCATTCCTGGCTATGAGAAGGCTATGTGTTATTCTAATTCACCTAGTCTTCTACAGGGGTGATCCTGAGCCTGCGTCACTTGTGTCCCAAACAAGCATAACCTGTGTTCATGAGCCTCAGCAAAGGCAGGCTAGTTTGATCTTCATCTGGTAGATGCACACACAGCAAACAATGGCTGAGAGTATTATTGGATGCTTAAATCTGGCCATGAGCCAGAGAAGAGAGAACAGAAAGAAAATTCTTTCCATCTTTAGGAATTCCCTTCCACATGTGAAAGAGTTGTGCATCTGCGAAGCATTATGTGCCTGGATATATGTTTCACCTTTCCCTTTTTAATCCCTACCAGTTGTATGGTAGATTATGGAAATTAGTTGCAGACTCATGTTGCTCTTCTGATTATTAACTGTTATTTTCTGGGGAATTTCCCTTCTAAATCCATTGTTAACATGTTCAGTGATAAAGGAGATAATTTCTTCAAGCTACAATCCAATAGTGAACTAAATCACATAGCCTGCAACCTAAAGTATAAGCCCCACCAAGTACTGTGAAATTTACATCTGAGGAAACATACCTAGGATGATACTGACACATTTACTTGACTTCTGCGTACAACCAGAGGTTTTGTTGCATGGCAATGATTCTCTGTATACTTTAATTTGGTTGGGCTTACTTTAAAGTAATAATACATAAGTCTGGGCTGTACTTCTTATTTTTGTACTACTTATTTGCCATTTCTTATCATCATTGTCCACAAACAAATATCACATTAATTTTGCAAGGTGTACAATTTATCCTGGTACTAATAATTTCACTTATGCCAATCATTCTGGATCAATTATATGATCCATTTGAGTTAACATGAAGTGTAGACTTTTATTCCAGATATCATCTTCATTATAGTTCTTTGGATGTGAACAGCTGAGAAACCAGCAGTTCTGGAGAAATGCTTCATCAGCCTTAAAGGCTGGCAACAAAACCACATGCACAATTTCCCCCATACCACTGTAGGAAATATTCATGCCTTTTTCATCCCATCTGCAGCAGATTTATGTTATATCAAGTCTTAATGGATGCACTGAAAAGCATAATTGTGCACACCATTTTACATTATATTAGGCAAAGAAAGAATGATGTGTCACATATAAATTGCAACATGCAACACAATGCCTTACTATGGTGACAATGAGATGTTCTGCTTACATTAGTTCAGAAATAGATATTCACAAAGAAACAATGACTGTCAGCAAAAGGTAAAGGGTATATCTTCTCTCCCTCAGCACAGCAGCCTGCATAGATTTCTTATGGAAATGGGTGAGCTCTATTCTAAAAATAGCAGCTTACATTATTTGCCATTGAATCTGCCCATATTTTTCATTGTGAAAAAGAGGACCAGGGCCCATGAAACATTCCAAGTTATATAATATCTCATATATGTACAAATGGTTCTGTTGTCAGAAGGATACAAAATGGTATTGATGGACATTTCTCTCACATCTTTCAAGCTGTGTATAGTCCTGGCTAGCCTTTCTGCAATAGTGAATATTAGATTCCTTCAAATTGATCAGTTCAGAATGTTTCTAGAGCCAAGCATACGGTAGTAAGGAATAAAAAGCCATGTAAAATACTTTGTGAAGATAAGATCAAGCTCAGAAGCTGCAGAATAATTCATTCCTACTTATATCTGAGCAGACATACACAGGATTGTACTGTATACTTATAAGTGCACGTACTGTTCAGGCTTACATTTGACTAGATACATAGAGGGCTCGTATGTGGAGCACTATTAATCTTCCTTATTTATGAGTACACAGCTTTTTCTGCATATTTCTTAGTAGGCCTAAAATCAATCAGAATCATATTTTGGTACCATCCACTTTGCCTTTGGTCCTGACAATGGCATAAACACAGCCCACCACTTTTCCCACTTTGGACTGAAAAGGCTTTAGCACTGCATCTCTTTGTGACTCTCTTCAGCTCCTCCTATCTCTACTTTTCTTCTTGTCTTCCTGGCATGGCAACTTGTTCTTAAGGTAAAAGGAGTCCAAGAGGGATGGGGAATCTTAGAAAAGGAGGTTATCCAACTACAACTACAAACAATTCCAGCAAGTAAAAAAGTGCAGAAGGCAACAGAGGAAACCCTCCTGACTCCACAAAAAGTTATATAACAGCCTGAAAGAAAAAAAGGACATGTACAGGAGGTGGAAGTAGGGTCAGGCCACAAAGGAAAAATATAAACAAATAGCAAAGAATTGCAGGGACAGCACTGGAAAGGCTAAAGCAGGAAATGAACTTAGGTGAGGGATGATAAAAATAATGAGAACACCTTCTTCAGATACGTCCAAAACATGAAGAAAATGTGTATAGCTACTTAAAATGGATCACAAAGTGATAACAGAGGACAAAGAAAAGGCAGAAGCGCCTTAGTCTTCTCTCACAAGAAGATCTACAACCAAAAGGAAGTACAATCTGAAACTAGGTGATGGCAGTCCAAGATCAACAAACAAATGGTCAAGGAATACTTAGCTGGAATAAACACATTGAAATCTTCAGAGCCGAATGAACTCTATCCCAGAGTCATAAAAATGCTAGCAGAGGAACTTTCAGAACCACTGTCTATTATCTTTAATAAATCATAGAAAACACAAGCGTCAGATGGGCTAACATAGGTCCCATCTTCAAAAAAGGGGAAAAAGACCAACCTGGAAACTATAGACCAGTTAGTCTGACATCAATCCCTGGAACAATTCTGGAGCAAAATGTTAAAAAATCATTCTGCAAGCATCTCAAAGAAAATGCAGTGATTAATAAAAGCCAACATAGATTTATCAGTAATAAATCCTGTCAGACTAATTTAATCTCACTTTTTCTCTTTCTCTCTCTTTTAAATTGGGTAACCTCCAAATGGACAACAGAAACACTGTGGACATAATACCTTGACTTTAGCAAAGCTTTCAACATAGTGCCCCCAACATCCGTATAAGCAAACTAGCAAAAAATGAACCAGATAGAAAAACTATTAGGTGGATCCAAATTTGGCTGCTACATCAGACACAAGTGTGCTCAACAATGGCACCTTCTCAGACTGGAGAAAGGTAACTAGTTGGCTGCCACAGGGTTCAGTCCTAGCCCCAGTGGTCTTAAAAATCTTAAAGATTTAGGTGAGGCAGTATAAGGAATGATTATTAAATTTACAAATGATACAAAATGGGGTGGAATACAGAACACCCTGAACACCCTGGAAGATAGACTGAGGATCCAGGGATATCTTGATAAGCTTGAACCCTGGACTGAAAGCAACAAAATAAGATTAAATAGGGACAAATTCCAAGACCTTCACCTAGGAAAAAGAAACCAAATGCATCGATACAAGATGGGAAATATGTGGCTCAACAGAATTAAAAAAGGAAAAAACCCTTGGAGTTATTGTGGACAACAAATATGAGCCAACAATGAGATGCAGCCATCCAAAGGGCAAATTCTACTTTGGGTTGCATTAATAGAAGTATTACTTCCAAATCACAGGAAGTAATTGCTCCTCTATACCCTTCACTAGTCAGACCTCATCTAGAATACTGTGCCCAGTTCTGGGCACCAAGAATTAAGAAAGATGCAGAAAAACCAGAACGGGCCTGCAGGAGGGCAACAAAATGATCCAGGGTTTGGAAACAATGCCGTACAAGGATAGACTGAGAGGACTGGGTATGCTCAGCCTATAAAAGTAAAGACTACCGTGGGACATGGTATCGCTCTATAAATACCTCAAAGACTGTCCCAGAAAGCAAGGACAAGAACTCCTTTTGCGCATACTAGAGTGTAGGACACAGAAGAATCAGCTCAAGTTGTGACAAATGAGATTCAGGGTAGATATCAGGAAAAAGTTTTCTAACTTTCATAGCAGTACACCATTGGAAACAGTTCTCTAGAAAGGTCATGTTCTCTCTCACACTAGAGATACTCTAAAAGAAACTGGGCAGGCAGTTTCACCTGAGATGGTGAAAATTGGTATCCTGCTACAGCAGGGAGTCGGAACCAATGTCCTTCTTGGCTCCTTTCAGTTCTACTGTTCTATGATTCTATTACTGATTGTCCTTAGAACAAAAGAATTCTAAACAATATCAGGAGCTCTAATTATGTAAAGCAAAACACCATTAATTAGCAGAATTTGTCCACCTATGTACATAACTTGTATTTTCTAACTGCAGATGTTTAAATTTCTCTCTCTCCCCCCCCTCCGCTCCCCTCTTAACTGAGCACTTACAACCCTCGCTACATTATTACAGGGCTTGTAGGATTACAAACCCATTCAAGCAGCTAATCATAGCATTTGGGATATTGGGATATTATTATGAACAAGTTCTTTCCTAAGAAGTGCAAACCAGTAAGGAAAATAAGCTAAATGACTGGTTTTACAAAACCCCAATAACCCTGAAAAGGACATTTTGTTGGTTTTGTTCAGAACCATGATTAAAGTAATCATTTACCACCAGAACTGCTAGCATTATATCAGCAAGGGCAGTTTAGCTATTGGAGTCATCAGCCCAACATAGCCATCAGGGACTTTTTAAAAGACCTCATCGGCTTTGCCTTCAAGTACATATAGTATCTGTTCTTTGAAATAATGCATAAAAAACAAGAAACATATTTCATGACTATGTGTTCCAGTATGTTAATGTTGAATTCTAGCAACTGAATGAAGTAGAATTAAAATAGTTTCAAGGAGGTGCAGAGGATAATGAAAAAGCTAGAGTACCTGGTTGTCCTGATAAGTTGGGTTAAGTCAGCAAATGTTACCTATTTGTGCTTCATAAGTTATTATTAATGATGTTGTTGTCCCTTTAAAGTAACTAAAATCTTCCATGAGGTTCTCATACACCAGCAAATTAATAAAACTATCTGTTGATCCCTGGGAGGGAATTCCAAGGGCCATAGAATATAACAGTTCCTCTTATTGGAGCAATAGACACTTCTTGGTCTTGGGAAGGGTACTCCAAGCTGGGCTATCTTGAACCACTTGTCTCCTCACAGATACCTTGGGACATATGGTAGTGGCTACTCTTTTATGGTCATTACAGAAAGCTTGGAATAGCTTGGGGTGGAAAGAATGGACTATTCCAATGGAATGGAAGAGGAAAAGCTCTCTCAAATCCTTCACTCTCTGTATTGGCTATCCCTTCTCACAGCCAGTCAGTGAGCTAAAAGGGAGAGATGGAAGGCAGAACTGCCTCCTTCATTCTTCCCTACCCAACTAGCTCTTACTGATACTAAAGGTTCTGTGGTCACAGTCCAAAAACAGCACATCTAAGCAGTATGGGCCTGTGTTCCAGATTAACAGTGAGCGTATATTTCATGTCATCTAAGTTCTTCATTTCTAAGGGTGCACTTCTATGCATGTTTATACTGAAAAAGGTCTGTAACACCCAGCATCCACCACCTTCAACCTGCATAATATTGTTCCCTAGACGAACAAGATATATGTATTATCATTGCTTTTCAATTATTTTTATTTTTGGCCACTTATTCTTTCCATAATGTGCATGTATTATTTTTATAACACAACGTTTCATTCTGTATGATGTGTGTCATTCTATTTTTTTGAGTTTCTCTGTCAATGAAGGACTTTTAAAGCATTGCCTCTTTATTGCGATATTGTTTTTGGGTTTTCCCAGCCTTTGTTTCATTACACAAAATAGACTATCACTTGGCACCGCTATGGTAAGCAGTCCAAAAGCAGCTTCTGTGGGTGGTGGAATGACTTCATTCCCTTCTCCTGTTGGATAAACAACAGCAACAAAGTGGGTGGGTAGAAGGGAGCTGGAAACTTGGAGCAGACAGCAGGTGGAAGAGAACTGGAGTGGTTGGAAAAGGAGGAATTGAGATCTCTCTGAAGTTCAGATCCAAGTTCAAACTGGATAAATACTTGCTTGCATTATGCTTAGCATAGTATCTTTTATTCACATAATGAAATGCTTAAGCTGGTGATATCAGACAAATAAAAGCAGCCAAACTGGTATGTTCAGTACCAACACTTGGCATCTTAGAGAAGCTACCAGTGCCCCAGGAGTGCTATCAACCTTCTGGGCCTCCCTCGGGAATAATCTGGATCTTGGATTCCATTTTAATTTATCCACTGCCCTGGAATGATTCACCCATTGAGAGCTCTGGAGAACTCTGGAAAACTAAAATTGCTGGCCCCAGCAAGCCTGTGAGTACTACGACTGCTGCCAGGTGCGTGTATGGGGGGGGAGGGGGTGACCCTTAATATACAGGGGGAATTGCCTTGTCCTAGGCTTCCTGATACCTGGAACCACCCTGATGCTTCTGTAAAAAACTATTTTCCTCTTGCTTAATGTTATTTTATTCTATACTTGCATAACAAGTGTAAAATGTTACATGATGGAGTGAAGGAAATCTGGTCCCCCATGCACACATATCTGTAATATCAACACTATCTCTTACATAACTCTAACAATGTTATGAGTCCTCATGGACACAGTAGTCAAATGTTTATAATTCAAACAGCTGCATCTACTTTCTGGTATTATTTTTACAATATCTTTTTCAAACCTCAGAAAAGAAATATGTGAAAGTTCTGTGAAAGAGACCACAAAATCCATCAGCATTAATCTATTAATTAGGGGAAAAATGTAAAACAGCAACATCATAAACCAAATAGTAGAGCTATTAATGAACAGACCTCCAACTCTTGCCAGATAAACCATAAATCTAATTACTGTGCTTTGCCAGATGGTATAGTATAAAAGGATTTGATTTAAAACTGAAACAGATTGAAATTTGATAGGAAATTCCACAAGCTCGACACATTGTATACATATCAGGACTTAGATAATGAATGAAACATTCTCCTACTGTTGAGAAACAACAGTTCTATAACAAGCATATCAGCCAGAACATAAGGACAACATGGAAGTACTTCTGCTGAGGCTGCGTGCTCTCGGTCACAGCGCCAGTAATGGAAAGATAGTGAAATGTCACGCGGGCAGAGCTCCCAAAGCAGACTGGAGAGACCCAGGTTGACCTCCGCAGGTGTCTCTGAGCCTATCATCATTCAGTCTAATGCACTTCACAGAGGATAAAAATGAGGGAGGAAAATCATCTATACTGCCTTCAGCTTCTTGGAGGAAAAGATAAAAATAAACAAGAGGAGTAGTTTGATAGGGAAGCAATCTGAACCAGCATTGGTAGTCCAGTGCATCTGGAGGGCTATTCTCAGCTAAAAATGGGTGCTTTGTAGACAATGGAGAATGGGTATGCACTGGATAGAGGAGCAGCTACCATCCAGCATTTAAAAAAAAAAGTAATGTAATTTTGTGTGTTAAGCAGAAACACATTCCACAGTGTTCTCTGGAGCTCACCAGCATAGCCTTAAATTTTGAAATGGACAAGTTCACAAAGGGAGCTCTTACTTGGAACTTGAAAAACTGAGTTGTATTTAGAGAGTGTTTTGTTAAGTTCCATAATTTAACATTTCATTGTTCTGAAAAGGTCAATGATCAAGACCAAACGGAAGGCAGAAGTGCCAAACAGGGGGAAAAATAGCAAGGTGCTAGATGGCATAGTCCAGCACAGTTTCTTTGGTTCTTACAAGTAAATGTTGAGATTCTCAGAAATACTGAAGGTTGACAATGCATCTCTATGGAATGAGAAGCAATTAGTTCCTTTCTAGTAAATATATTTAGGACTTCAGCCTCAGTGAAGAAAATTACTCCATTTTAAGGAAGAATAAAGTATAGACAATAATCTAAGAAATAACAATTAAAGCAAAAATGGCTGCATAACAAAACAAAAGATTTAATGTTTTGTTCATTTTACTAGTATATAGAGTCAAAGAGAAAAACCCTGTAGTATTGATTTGTTCTTCCTTTATTCCCTGTGTGCTTAACATAATTCCAATACAATTTTCTTTTAATAAAAACTTAGCACAGAACTATATATTTGCAGTGAAGGTCCCATCTATTGTATCCAAAATCACCCCATTTTGAGACCTTTATGCAATCAAATTGCATGCAGGAAGTAACTGAACAAATGAGCTTATACAGTCCAGCTGAGATAGAAGACTGAACAGTCCTGATTCTGACTAGGGATTAGTGAGGCATCCATTTTTGACCAGAATATATCCAATTTGTTCCTCCGTGAAATGAGCACAGACTCAAATGCAGCCTGTAGGCTGAAGTCCATCAGTTTCCAAATGTATCTGAAAAATGGAAATATTTAGATAATATGCATCAACAGTTTGGTCAGTAGGAAAAATGTGTACAGCTGATGGGTATATTTGGAAAAATACACAAGGAAGTGTCTGCAGATTTTCATACAAAATCTCTACTCCCACACCCACCCTTCCATACAGCTCACAACCTTACAGATATGAGTTGGAAAAAATGTTCATGCCGCAAACTGGAGACCTCAGCAACCTCAAGTCTTGCGGACTTACAATCTAAGCCAATTTAAATTTGAGTTTGAATGTGGTTTTTGTGTTTGACATGTACATTAAAACAAATAAATAGAATAATAATCACTAAGTTGGTATTAGGCACTTGAGTCCAATTTTCTATGAAAGATGTCACCAAGGTAAACTTCTTCTTGTCAGAATGACTGAAGGGAAAGGAAGGGTTAAACTCCTACCCCTGTAGTAGTGAGCTGATTTGCCTCTCATGGCTGCTCTTTGCTTGTTGAAGTACATGCCCATGACTTGCAAAAGAAAGCATTTGCAGTGCAATTTTAATCATTGCTACTGACAAATAACTCTAACTGATTTCACTGAGACGTCCTTCCAGCTAAAGGACATAGGAGTGCATCCTCAGCCTCACATGTACTTTGGGCCAGCTGATAAGATAGCAGTAATCACATTTCTAGGAAATAGCTGCAAATAAGAAAGTAATGGTTTAACAAATTTTCTAAAACAGTTGAATTGAAAATTTTAGCAAGACTCTACAAAACACAGAAATCTCAACATTTTCAGTGTCTCTATCTATCTGAGTCTCTCTTTGTATGGTGTGTGGTGGTGGTGGTCGGCTTTAAGATTGCTTAAAGCCTAAATACAAGCAGGATATCAGTCCATTAAATACAAACCTCCAGTATTAGCTTAGGCAAGGCATCCTTTGATCCAAGTGCCTGGAATCTCCTTCAATCACATTCACATCCTGTCCTGCATTGTTTAGCTCTGGATATACAAATGCTTTAGCAGAAGAGTCATTTCTGAATATAAGGGTATTTCACACTAGTACAGCCTTCCTATGAATGAATTCCTAGATTTTCATAATTCATGCTTAATCCAAACATTCCTAAAGAAACAGAATAGGCAAGGTACCAAGGGCGGGTTTGTTGACACTAACCCACCCTGACAATAAGCAAACAACACATGGTGTACTTGACAGATAATTGGGCTTCTGATGTGCTCTCTCCTGCTTTCTCCCTTAGTCCTACATGGTATCCCTGAGGAACCCACCTTGCCTCCTCTCATTTCTGTGACTGAAAATTCTTTTTCACTAAGCATAACCTTTCCACCTGTTTCCTTGTATATGGGGAATTGCAAACAATGCTTTGCCCTTTCATGAGCAAAGTGAATTCATGTCTTTTTTTTCTTGCTTGACACCTGTCAAAGGAAAGTAAAGTGGAAAAAACACTTCTATTTGGAGCCCCTGTGGGCTCCAATGTCTGGGGCTGGCACCTATTGCACCAACCATCCACCTTTGGATATTACCCAGGTGAGGCTTCCTGTCTTTGGACCTGTAGAACTGTGTAGCTACTCAGTTGTACAAATCCAACTAAAATAATCATCATCATCATCATCATCTACCAAAATACATACCTCTGAGGCACAAAAAGTAATTTAAAAAGGGACCCAACCAGCAACAGAGGTTTCCAGGAGGACATCAATCCTAATTCGGATCTTAAGCCAAAATAGTATTACTAGGCACCACCATAAAATTTAAGCTGGATTAGCCTGCAGACTAATATCCTGTAGAATGCCCAGGTGTTTGAATCATTGTGCTGTGCAATGTGACCTATAGATAACCTGCTGCATGAGCTGCAGCCTGAGATCTACATTGGATATATTTCTACTGGGAAGGCTTCAGATTAGTTTCATTCCAGTTTGTCTTCTGGGATCCCAAGTCCTGAGCTAGGATATCTCAGACTATACCTATTTATTTAATTTTATATCATCCAATAGCTTAAACTCTTTGGTGGTTCACAACAGTTCATAAAAGCATAAACCACAAAACTGATGGTTTAAAAATGGTGTCATATCAATTGCCTGGCAGAAAAGTGAAATCTTAACCTCACACTGAAATGATGTCACAGTTGGCACCAAGTGGGACTCAGTAAGGAGTAAATTTCCAGAGATGGGGAGGACCACTGAGGAAGTGTCTTCCTTGTTGCCACTTTTTGAGCCTTCTGAGTAGTAGCACTCAGAGGAAGGCACCAGATCAAGGTAGACTCAGGTTCAGAAAGAAACTTCTCAGATTTTATGGTCCCAGGCTGTGTCACAGGTAAAGCGTGCTGCAGTCTGTGCCATTTGAAGTTGTCCTGAGTCACCTGAGGCAGCCAATACACCTGACCCATATTTGTTAGTGAGACTATGCTTTATTTGAAGTATTTCCAAGCCATAGTTACAAAGTTAAGCTACATCTCCGTATACATTATAACTTATTCCAGTTAGCTGCCTCTAGGTTTTGGAACTTAAGCGAGCCATTATAACTCTACTACAGATTGGGTCCTTCATGCAGCTGATGTTTCACAGAACTCAGCTGCCATGAAACTTCCTATCTTGGAAGCTATCTGGAAGGTCCAAAGTGACAGTAAAATGCTATAGCATTAGCAATGTAACTATTTATTCTGCCATACAAAACCAACCAAACTACAGAATAAAAAGAAAAAAGTAGAAGAAATGAGAAATTACAATATTTGAACAATATTTCAAAAGGAAATATATGATAACAAATGTACAGAGCATAAAATCTCTTTCCCCATAGGGCTCATGGTTGATGAGCTGTTCTCCTTCTTCTCTTCTTCCTCCTGCTTCTTTTCCCTGCAACTTGAAATGTCTGTTCAGAAGTAAGCCCACTGAGTTCAGTGGGACATATGTCCAGGTAAGTTGTGCCTAGCACCAGAGCCTTCAAGAGCAAGGTTTATTTTTATTTCAAAATTGACTATTCATTTTCCTTTCCCTCACCTATCTGTGGACAATCTTTCTCTGCAAGTATTAAACTAGACAGGCTGTGGTGAATGCAGCATTAAAAGCAGATGTAGTTAATCCTGTAACACAGCACTGTGGTTTCCTCTCCATGTTTGAAATGAGTTTCCGTTTCTCTGCCCCTCTGAGGAGAAATTATTGGCTAGAATGGCATGCTTTGAGGTTTCCTCTTTCCCCACCATGCATTTCCTTGCAAGGCTGTTGGTGTTTGCATAGCATGAAGCACTCACAGAAGCATATAAGGAGCAGGATAGGAATACTTCAATTGCTTGAAAAATCTTCTTATGTACAGACAGCAATGCTGTGAATTTATTTACTGTGCATTCATTTATATAATGATGGTGCTTTAAATGAAGGTGCAAAGACAGTAATCAAGACCAGTCAGTCTGGTGCCTCATTCACTCTCAAAAAAGAAAATACAGGAATAATTGATATAATGAGATGATATGGAATTGAAAGATGATGCAGGGCTATTGTATTAGCCCTACTGAAGACCTTTCCCACAAAGGATACCCCTCCTTCAACAGTCACCAGCAGCAGCTACTGCAATGGGGTTGCAAAGGAAGAGAAGAGAGGAACCTGTTTCCTTTTTCCTCTTCCGTTCATTCATACACTCCATTTCTATTCTGTCTAAGAGCTTAAACTCTCTGAACAGTTTGCAAAGATGAAGACCTTACAATTAAAACCATGTATATATAAACAGACAAGCACTCATGTGCGCATGCGCACACACACACACACACACAGATGTTTATGTAATTTTGAACAATCAACAAGAAAAAAAATCAAGACCTGATTAAAGCTCCATCATATGCTGCTAAGTGCCTGAAAGACAATAGCATTGATATGCCATTGAAGAGATAAATATGTTGACACAAGGTGGCACTCATCTCAGGAAGATTTGCAGGGGTGCTACTGAGAAGGCCCTTTCTGTCTGTCATGAATGTTTTCCAAGCCTTCCTTAAATTGGGTTGAGAAACATTCCTTCCAATCCCCTTTCCTGCTATGTTATGACAGTATAGATCAGGCATGTCCAAAGTCCGGCCCGGGGGCCAATTGCGGCCCGTTTTCAAATTTTGAGCAGCCCATAGCGTCTTATCCCCACCAGCTCAGCCTTTCACTCATCCCCGCCGGCTGGCGTTTTTCCCTTCACCGCACAGTGGTTCCCGCAGCTGTCCCCTGCTGCCTCCTGCTTCTTCAAGGCTGGTGGTTATATTTCACCAGAAGATGGCAGTAGACCTGAGTCAGCACTTTCGCCTCGTGACCCTTGTGACACAAGGCTTGTGTGCCCATTTCTAAAATGGCGACTGTAACTAAAAAAAAGGAAAGTTGACAGCGAGGGCCACCACTTCCAGGACAAGTGGAAATTGGAGTATTTTTTCACTGAAATATGAAACAACTGTGTCTGCCTAATTTGCCAAGAGACTATGACTGTTTTCAAGGAATTCAAGAGGCACTACCAGACAAAACATGCTAACAACAACATGCTAACTGGGAACAAACGCGGAGAAAAATTGAAGGAACTGGAAGCTGCTTTAACAGCACAGCAGCGCTTTTTCACAAGAGCCCGTGAGTCAAATGGAAATGCCACAAAGGCGAGCTATGAGGTGGCAATGCTGATTGCCAAGCACTGCAAACCTTTTACTGAGGGTGAATTTATTAAAGACTGCGTGATGAAAATGGTGGAGAAAATTTGTTCTGAGAAGAAGCAAGAGTTTGCCAATGTTTGCCTGGCTCGTAACACTGTGGTACGGAGAACTGAAGACGTTTCATCTGATATTAAGAGACAGTTAGAGGCAAAAGGAGTGGAGCTTGACTTTTTTTCGTTAGCCTGCGATGAAAGCACGGATGCATCTGACACCGCTCAGTTATTGATATTTTTGAGAGGAGTGGATGATGACATGAACGTGAGTGAAGAGCTACTTGACCTCCAGGCTTTGGGGAGAAGCTCTACAGAGGCACAATGAGTTGACTGAGAACATTATGCTAAATCATGAGGAAGAACTAGTGACTCTTCAGACACCGGTAGTCTACAACTCTTGTCAGCCCGAGCCAACAAAGCTGATGTTCAGATACTTGCTTTAACATCACCCCATGTGCCACTGGTCCCCCACTTATGTGTTGATGCACAACCATTTTTTCTGTGGCAGCCATGGCCTCTGATCCCAGTGAGCAGCTTTTTAACCAGCTATTGCAGCTGAGCATTTCACAGGTGTCTCAGGCAGAGGCATTAGCAGAGGACTGCTGTACAACTCCAGAGCTCCAGCTCTTTCCTTTTGCAAGTGCTGCTGACAAATCAATGCAAAAAAAGGCACATTGATGTCTTTAGTTATTTTTATTCTTGTGCAGCTTGCTTGTGTTCATACAAAAGCTGAGATGCTTTGTGCTAAGAAAACTTATTGCCTAACAGGGAATACTACTGATCACCTTGCAAAGCTTGTACTGGAAGAGAAATCTCCACACTAGATTCTCTTTTCACCTTTTATTTTCAGGTCTTTGTGTATTTCTTTTGTAGCCTTGCACAGGACTTCTATACCACTCTTTATCATATAAAGTTCCCAAGCAGTGCACAGTGAAAGAAATCAAAACGCATAACTAAAATATTTAAAACCAAAATCTGCCAATAAAATCTGTGATTGGTCAGTTTGCCTAAATAAAAATGTCTTTAGCTGGAGTAGAAAATTAACTAACATTGCTACTTGCTTGTGATTAACAGATAGGGGGTTTTGTAAGGTGAGAACAAATACATGGAATGAGTAATCTCATGATCCCTGAGAAAGGATGACAGGGACCATAGAATTGCTCATAAATTCTATGAGGCACAAAGGGACTCAGAGATCCTGCTCTTCCCCACCACACTTGCAGCCATGTGGGTGTCAGTAAGGGGACGTTGGAGGAGCCAAGAAATGGATGGTGGGGGAGATTGGAGAGAACAGGATGTGAGACATTCTGAAACTTCTTCCTTTCTTCTCCAAAATGTCTCTGTTAGATAAGCAAATCCTAGTGCAAATGCGCCCAACACAGGAGGTGAAATTGACTTTGTTGCCATCTGCCCAACAAGGAATAGGAATCCTGTAAGGCTCTGAATCTGGAGTCTTCTGAGAAGCACGGGGCCTAAAGGCTCTAATCTGAGATGACTCCTAACAATTCATGGGTCCATAAAGAAATATCAGGAGTGCTTCTCTGATGAGTGGACAGACTTTTTCATATCCTAGCCCCAAGTTGTTTTCTCTAATAGCAAACCTTAAGCAGGTAAACAGTATTTGAGTCTTCTAGTGGATTCCCTGCATGTATATAATTTTATAACCTTACCCAAGAGCCTGATCAAAAATAATATGCAATCCAAAATATTATGCACATGAGTTTTGTAATCACTAAATCAACTGTACAGCCTATGTACTATTTGATTTACAGTAATTCCATGAAATAAGAACATGACCAGGGATGAAACAGAGAGGAAATTCATATGGAACTGTTCCCATATGTGCCACCAACCTATTGGAAAGCCCCTCAAAAGTCTGAGAAGTATTCTGCTCTCTGCTTATTTAGAGTCCCTTATCTGACTCACAGCTTGCAGATTCCAATTAACTCCTCAGCACACCTTTGATTAAAATAGTAAGCAGCACAGTGAATTCTCCAGGAAAGGTACATTTAAGAATCTGAAAGGTAAAGGGAGATAAAGAAAAATGGAAGAAGGAAAAATGAATACAAATCTAAATTTTTCATCCCCAGAAGCGCAGTGAAAGAATCTTCTTTCGAGAAAGTGGCATTAGGATAAGTATTATTATTCTACCCCTGAAAGATTAGTTTCCCATATAGAAACAGATTGCTTCCCTGATTTCATTGCAGTTTCTGCAGCTAGTCAGACATGAGAAAGGAACAGACGCTGCCATGTGTAGCACTATGGATATGCTTGAAAACATGATACAACACTGGTTAGATGCAGCAGTTCTGGGCAAGAAAATATGCAAGAACTAGCTGCTAATTTTAAGGGAGAAGTCAACATGTTTTTCTGTAATGACTGATAACACCAGCTTCATCAAAAAGTATATCTCAGTCAGCAGTAGCCACAAAAATCAGCACAGTCCTTTAGAACATGCTGTTTTGTTCCCTGACAAGTACTCTAATTCAAAGTTATTTTGATGTGCACCTGTAGTCTAGTTTGAATAACCTTAGGTAAGCATATGGGGCTTTGAACTGAACTTTGGTTCAGAACTAAGGCACCCATTTACATCTAGTTTTGGAGTTCTATTAGCACAACATGGATTTTATTATCTTAACAATTAGTGACATGTTCCTTGGAGGTGATTGTGACATATCTATGAATGAAGAAAAACATTATTATCCGAATGAATAATGAATGAATAAAAACATTATTAAAATTATCCAAGACACTAAATCCAGAGGTATCAGGACTGAAAGCATTTCTGTTCTGAATGACATCAGTATTACAATAACTTATCTCAATAGAAGTATATGAATGCTAACATACTTTATTAATATGATTGCCTGAGTCTCCAGTCTCATGCCTCTTCATAAAGCTTTTGCAGATGTCAGGACTTTGAAAGTTGTCTTTTGACTAGGAGTTTTAGGAGACCCAAGATGGATACTCATGGACAATTACTCCCAGCTTGACATCAGTGCTGCATGTACTCACAATGTGATAAATTTGAGTGAAACTTAGCTATAGAGCTATATACTGGGAAATAGAGCAGATGGAGAAGCTGGGTCCCTTAATTCATTTTCAGTTTGCAAACACAGAAAATGACCCACATAGATGCTAATAGACCATGATGAAACTCAAAACCATTTGTATATGACATGCAAACAGGTACTTACCAGTTATATTTCAGAAAGCATAAAAACAAGTAAAGAGGAGTCTTGTGCTATTCTTCTCAGACTTGCACAAATTGTATTCACATTCACCATTCTTTTGTGGTAGCGTGCCCCAGAAAAACCCTAGATCAGGACATATTTGGAGGGCATACAATAATATAAAGATTATCAATCACATCTGTCAAGATCATTTCTGATTTTTCAGATTCTAGGCTCAGTTCATTATGAACTTCATCTTTTTAATTCAGAAAATTCATATACATTTTAGATTATCCATCCTAATAAACATTTTTGTGTGCAATTTTGCTTTATACAGAGTGTACAAACAAATTTCCTAATATAAGGTATTTAAATGTTACTTCCAGTAATATTTTGTTTTGTGTGCACTTTCCTGCAATATATGCATATTTCCATGCCCTGTTTGATTGATGAATGCTACCACAAAAGCAGCAAAATTTGAAATTTGGACCATAAATGCATTTTGGTTTGCATATTTGTTCGCAAGTGCAAAATGAATTCCTCCAGCACCCCTGCCAATAACCACTACCACAACAGGAAGACGCACCCCACAAGCCCCATCTCCAACGCTTAAGAAGTATTGCTGCTGCATGACTAATGGTGAGCCCCCCCTGGGAAGCTGTTTGAAAAGTTCTCAGAGAAATCCAGTAAAATGGCCCTTCCAATTCCTCTGCCCACGGACAGGATGGACAGTTTCTGGAGGCCACTTGCACAGACTAGTGAAGCCCAAAGACTAGTGGAGACTGAAACGAATTGCAAATCCCACGAAGCCTGACAGCAGAACCATTTTTCAAGGCAGGGAAGTTCACTGGCACACTGCCTTGATATGATGTTCCAGTGTCTGGATGTATGAATAAAATCTACAGTCATCTTCTTAACTAATTTAATTTATCTACATCAAGAGAGAATGGGGTCATTTTTCAAATATTAATGCCCTGTGTGAAGAGCTTAACATTTTACAACTGGGACACCAAAATATGTATTAGCTTTTTATGTCTCTCATCAAATGGACAATTTAAGAAGTTTAACTGCTATTCTTTGTAAGAACAACTAATTGCAGTGAATCACCTTCCAGAGTTCAAACTGAGCCATCCCCTCTAATCAGAATGTTATTTCATTTACCTTATTATGTGACCAGGTAAGTTGGCATTTTCAGGGAGAAATTTGCAGGGGTGTCCTTCTAGAGACACAGGAGAGTGTTTCAGAGAAATATTGCTGTGAACTTGCCAGAAAACTTTGGATTTTGGCAGATATAGAAATAAAATTAATAATTTTAAATGTGAAAGCATATAAGACAACCAGGTGGCAACTCCACATTAGGGTATGTAGCCACTGCATTTTTGGAGCAAGAACAGAGTCCTTAAAGTGTCTTAAAATGCCAATGGATTCTTTGTTTCTGCAGGTCTACATGAAGGAGTGGCACTAATGGATCACCAGTGATCGAAGCAGGCAGCATATTAGGAAATGCTGAAAGACACTTTCAGAAATGTAGAGAGGGCATCACGGAGTCCAATTTGCAAACAGTGGACCACTCCACAGGAAGCTGCTTCATATCAGACCAGGCTTTTTGTCCATCTGTTCCAGCTTTGTCTATGTTCACTGGTCTCCAGAAGCCTGGCCCATCATCTGGACCTTGAAACAACAGATGCAGCAACTGCATTTTACTACCTCTGAACACCTCCACTTCATTTTTCCCTCCCTTACATCGATTTCTTATTTAACCGGTTTAAAATGCAGTTGTATTCACATATATTATACTGCTTTGATTCTATGCTGATTCAATTGCTATTGCTATTGTGGTTTTGTTGTTTTAAGTTATCTTTGTTTGTGTGAGTTTTCTTTTTTTAACTTTTGCTAACTACCCAGAGTTAACGAAAACTACAAAACCCCAAGCCAGCAGTATAGTCTTCCTCCAGGGATTGAGGATGAACCTGTTTTCACACATGGACAGGCTTTCTCCCACTATTGCCAGGATGCCCTTTAGCCGGTGCTGCTGTTGTTTTACATAACTGATTGTCTATAGAGCTGTAAGATGTATTTATTTTATACTGCAGAATTAAAGTGACTTAACAAAGGTTGGGATCTTCCATCAGTCAATCCTCAGCACCCTCACCAAGCTAAAAGCCCCTGCATTGTAAGGTGTTGTCATATTTGTGTTTAGATAGGAAAAGGTCCTTCAGTTCTCAGCATGCCCTACCCAGCCATGCTGGCTGGTTATGCCAGGAATTGTGGGGCTTTTCTTGTCTAAACATAGACAGGATTCCACCTTTGGCCATTTAAATTTGTTGTATGCAAGTTCTGGTTTAATGTAATGATCTTTTTGCTATAGTATGTGCCACATAGTGGGCAGCTTCTCGTAAGGAAATGGAAATAAGGAGACTACCAACTATTATAATGACCTAGTTTGGAATGTAAATTTGGCACATGTGGATTATGATCAGTCAGAGAACAAAAACTCTTCCTCCCCACCCTCCGCCGCCAGTCAGAGGAGAAGGAAAAAAAAGAAGAGAGAATGTATAGAGGGACAGAGACACTCAAGCCCTTCCATCCCTGCTTAATACTAAAGAAACAAGAGAATTAATACCACTATAATAGCTGGTTAAGTGAGCTCCCAAGCTCTTAAATTGGGGAAGTGATTAATGATATTGCCCCACTCCCAAGAACATCACCAGGAGTATGATGGAGTTTCAGAAGCAGAGATGGATTTATATTAGCTATGTTCCAAATTGCTTTTTTGCATGTGTCTGTGTTGGAGGTGGAGTTGTGAATAGCTCAGTTTGCTTGACACAGTTCAGAACCAAATAGGGAGATAATTCCATGAACCACTAGAAAGTATGGTTCAACTCATTCTATGAATCTGGCATGGGAAAGGCATGCTTTCTTTAATAGGAGGGCATTTTACTTGGAAGTGTTTGTTTGTTCATTTGTGGTTTTTAATGTATCTTAGGTTGAAAGGAACTTTTATCACCATTGCAAATCACATTTTCTTCCACTTTGGTGCTGATAGCCATGAATTGATTATATATCTAGTAAATGCCTAGCAAAGTGGCATTGTTTACATTGATACATTCTTCTTTTTTTAACACTCAGTAGAAACACAGACTATATAATTATGAACCACAAGGGTATCATAGACACAATTGTGGCATAACTGTCTACTTAAACCTGGGCTTACCACAAACACACTAGGCAAAGTTGGAGGTAGAAGAACAGGAAGAGCAAATATGGCATGGCTTGATTCCATAAAGGAATCCATAGCCTTGAGTTTGGAAGAGCTGAACAATGCTGTCAAGGACAGGACATTTTGGAAAGCACTCACTCATACCACTGGTGGGCAACTGGAGGCTTCCAGATGTCCTACAACTCCCACCATTCCTTACCTTTTATTATGCTAGGTAGGGTTGATGGGACTTGCATAGCAAAGCATCAGGTGAGTCACGAATCACTCACCTCTGAGCTATCACCTATCTATTTTTGTCAAAGGAGATGCAGGGCTCTCAATCTGAATTAGGAATCTAATGCAGGTGTCTGGAACTTTTAAGTCCTGGATCAGCGCACCTGCAGCTATTCTGGAGTTACACTGAAAACACTTTGGATGCTAGATATGAATTTAAAGAGAAGTTTGTTTCAGCCATGGGATTGTGGGAAGTAAGCTGTGGTTACAGGGCAGGATTCAGCCCTTTTTGCTCTTATGCCCCCTTTTACTCTACAGATAATGATTGCTCAACAGATCTTGATTTCCCCTTTTGTACAATGGTGAGTGTAGCAGCTCCATTTGAAGAGATACATGTGCTGCCATTGTGACTAGTTCAGTCTACAGAACTGAGTTATGAACATTATGATAATCAAGAACTCAATGGGTAAGTGAGTAAGCTTGTGCACAGAGAGAGAGAGAGAGAGATCTAAGGATTAGAATATTAAAATGATTATATAAATCCTATGTTAAGAATTAGTTGATATATTCATAGTTGATTTGGTGAAGGTGGAGAGGAAATTTAGCACATAATTTTTCCACAAATCTCTCTGTCTTTTTAATAGCATAAAAATCAATAAAGAAATCACATATAGTAACAAATGGAATTGCCTCTTGCAACACTGTCATGGATGAGGAATGCAGGATTATTCAATCATAAATCCATAGAATGTAAATGCAATTTTTCCATCAAAGCATCCAGGGTGATTAGATTATACCATATCATGGCCTAATTACTAGCCCAGTTCTCCCTGATTAAAGGAAGACTTAAAATAGGTTCTTACTGATAAAGAAACAAAACTGAATGAAATCACCCTTTCCTGCTAGTACACTTATCAACAATCTACACCCACATGCTAGGACACAAAGGGATCTAGTTACAGAAGAAAATAACATTTGCACCATGCAAATGACTCCATTGTATAGCCCATTTCTTGTATTACTGAATTCATTTTCTTTGTATTCCCTATGCAAAAATACCTTAGAGTGTTACTTGGGAATTACTCCATTTTAGCCTTATATCAATAGTATGAATGAGGTTGATTAAAATGGGACATGACAATTGGTCCAAGGTCACCCAATGAGTAGTAGTAATAAACCAGTTATTATAATAAAAATTAGTTTACCTGTCCGCATCCAACATTCTTCACTGGCCCTCCAGTGATTTCTACTCAACATCTCAAGAAAGTATAAGTGTGGGCATTCCTCTTAGCAATGGAAAAGTAATCAAATGACAGAAAACTCCTTGAATTCCCAAGTGATGTTTCTTCTTACAAAAATCTGAAGGTTTCATTTGATCATAAAACTCAAATGTGACAATTGCCAGCTTATTCCCCACTTTGTCACAGTTGAAGAATCTGAATATACTTGCAAGAATGGGCTTCTTTGGATGGGAAGGGCTACTGATAATTATGGCTAACCCATGCTAGTGAAGTTGGATGGAAGAAAAAGAAAAGCAGCACTGCCTTCAAGAGCTGTCTGCTTCAGAGATCTGGTATGAAGATTTTTTCCCTGCTCAGATTGCTCCAACCATCACTGAACATCAGAATTAAAAAGGAAATGATGGATCCCCAAATCACTTTACTTAGTCAAAAGGTACTCAGGTTACTCTCTGCCATTACCATCTAAGTTCGTTCTTTATTTATTTAAACCATTTTTATCTGTCTTATATTCAATCAGGAGCTCTAGACAGCTTGCAAAAGAACAAAAAAACCACAACAGCACATGAATAAAGTGTAACCTACAATCTATTAAAATATACAGTAAACATTTTAACCATTAAAATACTGGGCCAGATTTTGGCCTAGCTCTAAAATGACACTGGAAAGCATCTGTCTGTGTTCCTGGAGAACCCTTGCCAGGTGAGCAAAACAGAATCAGTATTCTTGGACCACTGCTTGGATTAAGCGTAACAGACAGAACTTTCAATTTCTTGTTGTGTCCCACAGTTTTACAGATGAGACCAGAGACCAGTTGGTATTTTTAAGAGGAGTTTTTTTATTACCTGCACAGGGACCAGCACTATCACACAAGGATGGGATTGCGTGCCGGCCCTTCAGTAGAGGGACAGCGGGGTTTTATACCTTGTTACAAACAAATGGAAAATTGTTATTGGCATCCTAAGCGAGCTAGCATAATACAGAAGCGAGACGGTTTGCGGTTAGTCTACATTTTGATACAAAAGCGGAGCGGTTTGCAGTTGGCCTATCCTTTCAAGTTTTACGCCTTTGATAAACCTTGCCCATTTTGTGAAGTAACACTCTGTATATGCCTGGGGCAACTGATAAACCTCCTATTAGGCTAATTTAATACACAAAGTCTTCTATTATGCTAACTTAATACACAGCTGATAACATTCTGTTATGCTGATCTTGAGCCAGGTGGGTCTAGCCTAACATTTCTGACCACTTCAAATGCAAATATTACTTCAAAATAGCTGTCCTTCATAAACAATAATTCAGAGAGTTTTTTTTTTTAAATTAAGCCAGATGTTGTGAGACAGACCATGACATCTAACAGAATGAAGATAAGGCTAGAGGGTTTTTAAATTAATCCAGTTAGCACAATTATGTAGAAATACTTATTAAAAGGACTTTGCAATTGGCATGAGTTAGGAGCCTTCCTATAGTTCCACATTGGCCATAATTTTTGCTGTATGTCTCATAATTACTTATTTCTGGGTACACAAATGCAGTGTCAATAGCTAAAAGTTTTAATTCAGTGTATGATTAGACAATGAAACAAGTCCTACAACCCCCAGTATTCCACAGCCAGCTTGGATGGCTGAGGAATGCTGTGAGTTGCAGGACTTTTTTCTTCTTTCTAAACATGCATGTGCCCTAAGACATTATGTTGGCAATACAGGAACATAACTTGAGCAAGTGTTTAGGAATTCAAGGGGAACTTAGAGGAACTCTGTGGCAGTAAATCATTTGGAGACAGCAGCCTTAGCAAAAGGTTTAGTGTGCATTGATTACTGCAGGTATTTCTCTGGCTTGTTTATGTATTTATTTAATGCTCTGCATAATAGATATACTACTTACATTTGCTAGAAACAATGTCACAAGGCCTGGAAACCACACATACTTCAAGAGGACTGCTAAACACATGCCTAACTTACTCCAGCATGGTATGGTACAGCTTCCTTCCTTCCTTCCTTCCTTCCTTCCTTCCTTCCTTCCTTCCTTCCTTCCTTCCTTCTTTCTTTCTTTCTTTCTTTCTTTCTTTCTTTCTTTCTTTCTATCATATGGCACATTCATATCACACTTCAATGAAAAAACACAGGCATACAATTATGTGAAATAAAATATTGTAAACATATGTCTAAATTACAAATATAATTTTTGCTTAGTTTATCACAGCCAGGAAATCAGCAAACTCTCCTTCATAAGCTCTGTTCTGTCACTATATGTTGGATAGTTTGTCTTTCAGTCCCACAATCACAATTGTATGAAATTTTGCACCTTTCTCTGATCTGATGTCTTATGAATATTTGGGGCTTCAATTCTCATCAGCCTCAACCAGCATAGCTAATGGTCAGGAATGCTGGGAGCTGTAGTCAAAAACATCAGGAGTGTACCAGGCTAGTATACGGTTTAAGTACTGAAAGTGAGCTAGAAAGACTAGTATTCAAATACCACTCACTTATAAAGCCCACTAGGTGACCATAGAAAACCACTGACTCTCAGCCTAACCTATCTCACAAATTGTAAATATACTACCTTGACATGCAAATGCATATAAAAATCAATCACACTGATATATTTGTGCCTTGAGAAAATGGCATGCAGATTGCTGAACTACACTTCTGCTTTGAGTCAAAGAATAAATATTGTGAAAATTTTGCTACAGCACTACTGATATCCATTAATCATGATGTGACCCATCCCCTACATTTTAAGCCCTATTAGTGGCACAGAATTCCTTATTTCCTCAAAGGCACACTTGTGTTCAGACCTCCACATGCATGCAGACAAATCTCATCTGGCTAAAAGTCTCCCCACTTTGCTACATACATTTGAAGTCACACCATGCGGAAGCTATTCTGTCACAAAGTCAACAGTGAGCATGAGACACATTAACTTTACTGTCCTTCTCCATACCAACTTCTGTTATCAGCCAAATCAATGGAGCAAAGAGTCACTAGGTTGCATTCTTCAAAACACTGATTTGGAATAGCTCTGGAATAACACTGTAAGCTTTCTTCTTTGGTGTCCTTTATTCTAGGCTTCACACTTCACATGGCACAGCAGGTCCACCAGTGTTAGAGTAGTGCTGACTGTGTGAATAGGCTGTGTTCACACATTCCCAAGCTTCTGACTGCCCTAAAGTTCTTTGTGCATTGAGCACACAAATATGGGAAAGACTTTTCAAGTGCATTTAATAGAAAGCATTTACAAAGTTGCCATTATCGGAAACCCAGACTTAACAGAGATCCTGATCACAGCCCAGCACCAGGGATGACAAAGAAATGCTAGTGCAAACATACCTAGTTTCATAGTTTTGAAGCGAACCTTTGCTATTTATTCAAATTAGCACTTCAATGAAATTTACCTTGGAGTTCTTCAATAATGATTAAAATGTATATAAATATGTTAGCTCCATATTATGTTAGCATGTCATGCTATCACTGATTTCTTGAACTGCGTAGGCCTAAGTATTTCATAAAAATGTCTTTTAAAGAATGGAAAAATATCCCTATAGAATGTTTAACCTGACTATACCCTACTCAGAATAAAAGAGCTGGGGAAATTATTCCATTCCTCAACTTAGATTTAATTTCTGGCTTTTTTTCTGTCCCATGAACCCACCTTATTATATAAGTCTCATATTTTTTTTAAAAAAAGTAGTTATAATTATATATCGAAAGGCAAATGTGCTACAATTCCTATTCTCTTTGGGAAATGTAAGATAAAGCTCCACATGAAAGTTCTGGAAATGGGTATTATCCTTTCTTCAGATAAGCAGAGAAAGTCTGAGTAGCTCTTTATCAGGTAACAGGGAGTTTCTGAGAATAGCAGGTACATTCATATAAAAAAGAGGAATGTGTGTGTGATTACACTTTCATTAATGTGAAGAAGAAGAGGAGAAGGAAGAGGAGGAAGAGGAAACTGCTGCCGCCTTTTGCAAATCTTTCACAAAAAGTAGCTCAATAAATATAGCTTCTATCACCACCACCCCGTTTCATCAGGGCTGCCTTCTAAAGCATAGCAGCAGCAAAGATTAGCTTCAAGACGTTCCGTTCTTTTGTATGGGATGTTAAGACAAAATCATCTATGTATATAAAAGTATGAAACTCATCTACTGGCAGTGATCATACCTCAGACTGATAAGGGTACAATTGAGAAAAAGGAAACATTGAAGTCCAAGTAAGAAGACGTTTGAACAAAACAATGACTATATTTAAAAAAGACCTTCTGATTCAGCTTGCATTGCTAGCACTGTAGACAATCCAATTATGTTGAACAAAAATAAAACACACAAAGGCACACCCTCTGCTCATTTCAAAACAAGCCTACCCTGTGCTGTTCAGCAATGTAATAGAACAGAAGAAGTGACCTGGATAAATTCATTGTCAGAACAGTGTATGATGTTCTTACCATCATGACAAAGCTGAAGTTGCCGAAGAAAGAAGGGTGAAAATTAAAGGTTCTGAAGTTGAAAGAGGAACCACAGCAGCAGCAAAGCAACAAGATTTTCTTTATAATCTTGCCTGAATATAATGCTAATTAGTTTCACTAATAACTGTAATATGAAAAGTCAGACAGTGTGGCAAAGTGTTTAGAGTGTCTAACTAAGACCAAGATGATTCTGGCCCAAAACCCACTACCAGCCTTCAGCCACAAAACTCACTGGATGACCCTGGGTGTGTCTCTGTGTCTAAGACTAACTTTCCTCACTTGGTTGCTGCAAGGATGACATAGGGGTGGGGGAGAGTAACTAATATGTAGTTCCTTGGTCTTCTTGGAACCGGGGCTAGATATAAACAAAATTAACCCTTGTTTTAATTTCTGAATTGTTGATTTGCCTGGCCCAAGTATATTTCAGAGTTTGCCACTTGCCATATAGGTTCATCTCCTCAAACACTCACTAAAAAAATGCTCAGAGCTACCTATGTTAGCATCCATAGTATTGACATAGAATAAGTTAATGGCTGAGTCTTTTCTGCCATTTCCCTGAGCACCCACAATCTCTAATAAAGTCCCATTGACTAACCTTATCCAAGTATTCCTAACCTAAGTTTGTAGTCCAAATTGGCAGAAGTCTATTTATTTGTGAGGATGATTGATTAAAATCACAATTTCTCCTTAATAATGTCACATTCTATTTCCTCAAGCCTTGTCCTATTACCTACCTTTATGGTTCCCTACTCATCAGTGATTAAGTTATGTACATGTTTTTTCTTCACATTGACAGACATTCATTCCCATGCAAGTGATGACAATGAGCATTTGTGCTGCTTACAGTCAGGCTCTGCCTTCTAAGGAGGCCACAACCTTCACACAAACTGGAGCAAGACAAAACAACAGTGCGGACAATAACAGTCCTGTGTGAACACTCGTAGCAGTGGAATGTCCAAGATCAAAACTTATTTTCAGAAACATGAAGGTGTCTGAAGAACTGGTAGCTGCACTGAAGCCCTATTTTTACAATCACGTCTTGCCTTTCTTCAAGCATGTCACTTGTCATTTGCTCTTTTGATTTTGCATATACAGTTGCTCTGACCATTATGTTTCTCTTATACTTTTAAATAACAACACTTACTATTTAATTTGACTAAGTGCCGTGACACTTTAGAAGGTTTAACCTCCCAGTTATGGCCTCCGTTGGCCAGGGGCCCCATTGCATTCATTGTGAAGGACAGTGCACACCTGAACATCACACTGTTCCCAGATAATTGTCTAGGTTTCTCGAAATCAGCAGGAGGCAGCCCAGTCAATCATGCTTAAACTCCAGGCTTTCTCAGCAGTTCTGTACATCTGGCATCTCTGGCTCCATTCCCAGGCAGGTGTAATTTCAAACCCTAGGACAAGTGACAGCTTTTCTATGGATACAAATGTCACTGCTTACAGTTCAATACCTCATGCAAGCTCCAAATAGGAATTTATTCCATTAGGAAGGTGAGACTCTCTAGCTCCCAGAGGGAGCCAACACATAGGGCTTCCAGTGGTAGAACTGAGTTAAGATAGGACTTGCATTATGAATAGGAATATCTTATGATGTCTGATAGCTTCTTCGGTTCATCTTGAATGGAGGGGATCATAAGTGTAGGACATGCACTGGGTTTGGTCCAAGTCACACTGGATCAGCCTCATTTGAACTATTTCTGATGCATCTGAAGATAAAGCAAGCTTTCATCCAGAACCTGATGATCAGAACTGGAAACAGTGAAATTTCATTGGCAATGTCAAAAAAGACAGTCAATATGTCAATAAAAAAGTATATTTTGTTTTACTTTCTCTAAACCAGGGTTACAGGTAATTATTCTCATAGACTTCTGTGGGCCATATAATATGACACAGGTATACCTACCGCCTTGATGCTAGGAGGTGTGGCCACATCCATCTTATGTCATTTGCGTCTCAACTGAAATGCTAGTTGGATCCTCCACCCAGGATTTTGGCCAAGGACTAGGCTTTGCTACACATGGGCTTTCCCATGTCAAGGGAAGGAAGCAGTGTGTGCAAAGAAACAATTGCAAATGAGGCATGAATTGACAATTCATTCAGAGCTCCATCTGCTCTACAACTTCTCCCATTGGGAAGGATGAACGATGGGCATAGTAAAGCCATCTTTGTCTACTTTGTTTCCCTTGAAGGAAAATCAGCCAGCTTGGTCTCAAGTACCCCAATGGGGAGGTAGGTTAAAGATTATGTAAGCTGTCTTGAGTTCCTTGCAGGGAAAAAAGTGACATAGTTAATAAATAAAATAAGAGTACAAATGAAGCATCAGGTGGATGATCTCTAGTGTCCTTCTTATAACTCTGATCATACAAGGGATCCAAACAGTTGAAAAGTGCTTTGGAATATTTCTAAATTTGATTCCAGAACTTGGGTTATTTGCAGCTATGGCATCTTTCTTTTCCTGACGCTCAGTTACATCTTTCCCCACTGTCTTGTTATCAGTATACATGAAATAAAATGATTTCTTCAAAATTATTTTTCTGTGGTTTGCTAGTGCATAGAACATTTATGCAAAAACAATCTTGATAAAACTGATCATATTATTATATTAAGTTTACCTTTTGCTAGAGGTGTGCATACAGCCCAGGTAATACCCCAATATGAAACTGAAAAAGTTGCTTCAGAACAAGTTGCCTTTATGCAAAATGAAGCAGGACTTCCAAAAAGCAATTCTTCCTGTAAGTCATGGGAAGGCTGCTTCATAGAATGGGGGAGCATGTCATTCCAAAGATGCCCAAGTCAATTTGTCCCACTGTTTGAGGTAATGAATTCCCAAAACATATTTCATTCATTGTCCACTTGTGGCAGTGCTTTATCAACACATGTTGTGGAGGATGTCAAATGCATTCCAGCCCTGTCCCCATCTCTTTGTGGAAAGGGCCATAATCAAAGGTAAAAAGTTAGAAATTCTGTTTGCAGCATCTCCAGGTCAGGCTAGGAAGGGATGCTATCTGGAACTATGGACGGCCAATGCCAATCAATATAAGCAATACAGAGGGCCAAGTTACATTTTTTTATGAAGACATACTAGGAGCTACATCTATTTTTTCCACTTTATGCGGGGGGCTGATTAGCACCCAACTGTTTGGGAATAGAAGGTATTCTCCTTTTGGGTTCCCAAAAGCACTCCTGACCCTTGCTGGGTCCTATCCCTGTTCATTTCAGTTTCAGCTGGATGACCCAACGGCCTGAATCTGAATAAGACAGTTTCCCATATTCAAGCTGCAAGATTAGAAACAGTTTTAAAACTGATTGAATGTCTTCCTCTACCATGCAGAAACACAGGCCTGTGACTACAGTGTCAAAAGGTGCTAGTTTTATGAAGATGATACATACATATGTTCTTACATATCAACTCTCAGTTTTGTCACCATATGCTGATTCACTTAGAGAATACAAAAGATGTAATGCCAAAGGTATTGTAGGCCTCGTGACCATCTTGTCACAAACGTATGGTAACTGAAAGGCTAGAAGGAACAGAACTTCAGTCTATAACTGCTAGCTACCCTTCCCTTTGGTACCTTGGCTTAACTCCCCTGTTCACTTTAGTCATCTGTTAAATGTTAATGTTTGTAAAGCACTTCAGAGGTTAAACTTGGTGTATAATTGCTGTGTATTATTATTCTCATACTCCCTTTGATCTTTATAAGGTTATCCAAACTCAGAGCAATTAAGCCTTCAATAAAAATGGCAGCAGGTTTTCGTTGTAGAAAATGTCAAATCCGTAGTCTTCAATTTCCCATAATCTCTACAGGAGGAGTGAATGTAAAAAATAAAAAAAGCTATTGATCAAAAAGCCATGACACAAAGAATAGTTAGGCAATGTAAATGAAGCCCAGCTTTTTTACACACACACACACACAGTTTTTCCCATGAAAAATGTATTCATGTCTCTCATTTGAAAAGGGAATCAGAAGATGTATTTTTATAGTGTTGGGTAATTGCTGTTTTGAAAATAGCTGTGTTCTCACAGAGAACTAAGGAAAGGTTGGCAGACCTTTGTTCTTTATTTGAAAGATTTATGTTGCTAACCTTCAGCCAAAGCATGATATATGGGAACAGATTTTCACAAGAAGGAAAGGGTGGGTGGGAAACAGCTTTCCTGAATTCTAAAAGATGGAATGCAGGTGTAATAGCATATGCAGTTCATTTAATAGATTCCTCAGAATGAGGCCAAACTGAACAAGAGACATCAAATGGCCATGACCCTGCCAGGCAACCTTAGTTCTACTGCAAGCCACAAAATGACTGCAATCTTGGGAATGGGTACTTAGAAGTAAGGTGCATGGAGATCAATTGAGTTACTGGCATATTCTCTGGAATTTAAGCACATAACAATTATTACTGATTATTTTTGCTATATCAAGGGCATAGAAAATTATAGTAAGCATTCATATTTCAGCACATAGCTAGATACCAACAACTTTTTCCTTCACCACTCTCAAATTTCCCATTGAACTCCCATCCCCTGGAAATATGCCTATTCTTTTCCTTGCCAACAAAATCACCAAATGTTAGGAAATTGTACCTACTGCCTCTGGGGGCTGGAAAAGCTGTCATTAGTGCTTCTGTGAATAAGAATATTTTCACTAATGGAAGTAAAAACAATAATAAAATAATTCTTGTGCACTCATTACTGGGCAAATAGATACTGAAAAGAAAAAAAAAAGAAAAAGAAAAAAAAAACCTGGGCAGCACCTGGCAGTGCCTCCAAGGTGCCATTAATGCACATTGAAGATGGAGCTGCTGGTCCAAATGGGTATCATGAAAACAGTCCCAATCTGCATTTTTAAAATGACAAAAACACCATGCCAACCCAGTGTCAGCCTGCCCCTCATCCCACTTGGGTATGTTTCACATGCCCTGCCTATGTGATACTTATCGAACAGTTGTTTGTCCTATGAAGATAGACTGTGTAGAGTCCTCCTTTTCTCACAGTCTGACTGGCAGGGGTAGCAACACCAAGGTTAGCAGCTAAGGGAAGTGCTTTGTTTTTCCCCTTAATTGTGGCAGGATGATTGGCAATTTAGAGGAGGTAATATCTCTACTACTTTATTGCACATGCTTCAAAGTTTTCAATCAATTCTGAACTCAATAGCAAACTTGTAAGACAACCATCCAGTTTCACTACTATGGTTAGCATTGCTAAGGGAAGGTTTTAACCACTGAAACAGCCATTAAATCATGGCATCAGTGATCCTTGCAATCCTGGCATCCACACTCCATCACAGTTCTGATGCCCCACAATTGAGATTGCATTTCAGCAAATTCTCCAAATTCCATGTCAAAACTCATTCTAACTCAATTCCTCAATTCATGCGTATGTCAGTGCATTTTTTTCCAAATGCAAGACCACTGAATAAAATAATAAATTTTCACACACACACACACACACACACACAAGATTATCCAAGGCTTTCCCATTAACTTCTACCAACATCTCAATTCACTGAAAATACAAGACCTTAAAGAGAGGTAGGGTAGGGGAGAAGACAGCGTTTGGGGTAGTAGGCTGTTGGAGGAAAAATTGGGTTTGGCTAGGAAGTCCCAGTGTTGGTGTTTGGTAAGCACCACTGCCCGATTATGCACAACTACTAAAAGAGAAGTTCATGGGGTAGGGATGTATGTGAAATTCATTCCGTTACATTTTTGGTCAGGAGTTATATACTTCACATATTTCAGACTGAACACTGTCTCAAAAACATCCTGTGGTCCACATCCATGCATTTCTAAGCTTACAATATGATATGCAGACCAGAAGATGCACTTGAAAGCATGTGCACATTTAAAAATACACACAAAAACATTATCCTGAAAACTACACACCTATATGCTTTAAAGAGCAGGAAAAGAATGCATACATCACAAATATGCATACAACTGATCTTAAACTCTGTGCTGAAAATTTGTCCATACAAGTTGGTGTCCTGGTGAAAATGAACCCTGGAACAGGGGACTATATACAAGAGCATGCAAGAGTCTTATGACCACTTAGTTTCAGAAGGGTTCCTCTACATAGGTCTAAGATAGGATGGAACCCCACTCAGAATATACCTGATGATCAGTACAGCTAGCACCAAGACCAGGGATGGACCTCTATGTCAGTCTTGGTCTCAACAAGTCTTGTCAGGCTTTAAGGTCAGGCTTGTTCTATCTTACTTCCAGTGAAATTTTCAAAAAGCTGTATTATTATTATTAATAGTAATAATAATATAGAGATCTACAAGGTTTCTGCACACATTTTGTGGGGATTGTGTGATTTTTTAAAATTTACATTGCTGTGTTGTGTGCACTTTGTGTTGCATTGTAAAGCCAGGAAAAAATTAGATCTCAGTATTCAACTCTTTCTCAACTCCATGAAAGGCTCAGGAGTTGAACATTTTTTAAAAGTAGAACTTCAGTGAAGCAAATATTTCTCCCATCACTGTTCAAGAGCTTAGCTTACTTTTCCAAGACTATGTTAAAAAAGGAAGAAGATTGCCCCACTTACTGACACATGAATTTACAGTTTTACAAGTTATCCTCAGTGTGAGTAAGGAACAAAACTGTTCCTTTCATTTCTTCTATAGCTGTCATACCTCTGCCCTTTAAATATGATGTTGTCATAGGGATGCAGAATAATTTTGTTTCAATTTACAGATTGTTCTTATGTGTCCTGTTTCCAGTCATGAACACAAATGGAAGTACATTTTGAAAAAAAGTTTGCACATCCCTGAACTTGTGAGAATGGTAGAAAAATGAGCATGTAAAGAAATCACACTTTGGTATCTGCAGTTTTTTTTTTTTTTTTAAATAAATGTACTTCTACACTTTAATCAAAGGGTTTGGGAAGAGAGCATATTTTTCTTCTTCAAACAAACCAAAACAGATGGCAAATGAAAATGCGATCAACCCTACTTGAGAATCCAAGTGAATTTAGGAGACTTTCAGAGCTAAACAGACTCAAAAATATCATCACTTGCTTCAGTGCTATGAAGCAAGTGAAATCATATGATAGCATCAGTTACATGCATGCTAATTTTAAACAAAGTGGTTTTATGCAAGATATTCCACCCATGATAGGCATTTCAATGCCTGTAATTGTAATTGGTCAGCTTAAGGCTGGATACTCAATTTTATATAGTGCTATTCATACAGCAGGGTTTGGAAGAAGGTAAATTCAGGTACCAATTGTAAAGATGCTACCCCCTCATCACAGCGAGTTATTAGACCATTTGAATGTGGAATTGACCATTCCTCTGACAACTAAGATGAATTTGATTGGAGTAAAGAACTAAACATTCAAATGCATTTTGTTTAGCATATGAGGCTGCTGTGGAAATCCTTGTGTTGTGATGTGGAGATTTTTGGAGAGTGAGGAAAGCAGCAAACAATGAAATTCTTTTTTAAAAAACTAATAAAACCAGATAAGCTACTGTTTATACCAAGATGGGAAAAACATGCATTTGATATGCACACAAACAATAGAAAAAGAAAAAAAGTATCAGATATTAAGTCAAGATCCTTAATATTTGCAGATTTATTCAGCTGAGGAAGTAAGTTCAACTGAAAGCTTGTGGTATCATGAGTGACAAGGAATTGAAAGGATTATTAAAAAAGCATGAACGTACAGGCACATGCTAAGAAAAATGTTGCTTGGGAATAAAATTACCAAGTCAATAAAGAAATAGAAATGGAGGGGGAAATACAGAAGGAACAGGTAAAGGAATGCCACAGGATAGGAACTAGAAAACCAACTGACAAGCTTCATTATCGAATTCACACAGTGGAAAAAATGCTGATTCTGTAGAAAAACACAACAAAGCTCTGTCACAAATGTGGTGTGAATGTAGAAGATTTACATTTCAATAGCCTCCACCCACCATTAGAAGCCTTCACCACTTTTCCATTAAATGTATTAGCATGCTAAGAGGGCAGCCTGTGTATTCTACCTAACATCATTACAATATTATTTAATATTGTTAAATGTGCATGAAGAAATAATAAATACACTTTAAATAATAAGAAACTGGTTTATTTTATTGGATTTATTTTTGCTATTGTTGATCCTACCAAGTCATGCCCCTATTTTGACATTGCTTACCATTGATGTAAAACTGAACTATGGCTTGTGAGGTGGGCTTTTACTTTCTGCTACAAAGACTGGCTTGACTCAGGGGTTCAGAGTGTATCTGACCTTAGGAAGGGAAGCCTTGTTCAATGGGTGCCAATAAGCCAGCTTTAGCGATTAGTGGTGGGACTACATCTATTCCTAATTTTTAGAGGTACAGGTGTACCTCATTTTATTGTGCTTCACAGTCATTGTGTTTCCTGGACATGACCCTGTGCCAAGCATACACTTCCATTGGTGCCATGGAATTGGTGCCTACAGGAATTGTTCACTTCATGTCTCTGTCTCACATTTTGATAATGCAATTCTTGCAGTTCTGTATTGTATTTCAAGCTTTCTCATTATTCTATTCTATATTTGTTATGGTTATCTGTGATCTCTGATTTTACTGTGATCTTTGTAATTGTATTGGTGTGTTTTGACCACTCCACTGCCATTCTTCCATGTTTTTCCTTCCCCTCAGGCCTCCCTATTCCCTGAGACACAACAATACATACTCAAATTAGGCCAGTTACTGTAATAGCCCTACAATAGTCCCTAAGCCTTCAAGTGAGAGGAAACTAGGAATAATTAATAGAGAGGAAGGTATGTTAAGTACCAAGGTGGGCTGAAAGCTGGGCCTCTTGTATCAGACAGCCAGCCAACAGTATAACTATACGTATATGGGTCCCAAGTTATTGCTACATTCAACTAATTGTGGTGATCTGGAACAAAACCTGCAATATTTCTGAGATATGCCTGTACAAAGTATACACAAGGAATTAGAATAAAAATATTTTTTAGAGGAAAGTATGAAAAGTAAACTTCCAGAAAGTTTTCCATATGGCAAGCACATTATCCAGCAAAGATTTTCTGCATTCATGAAAAATTTCAAGCAAATATAACAAGGGAAATGAAAGTAGGTACAAGGGAAAGAAGCTTTGCTAAGGAAAAAATAACAATTACATGGTAGAATGCAGCCCTTTTTGGAGCAGGCAAAATCAAGTTCCTAACAGTACTATTCAAAAGAATATGAATAACTCTTTTATCATTGATTGGTCTGGATCCTCTCCTTCAACCCACTGCAAACACTTTTGTTGTGAAGATGTAAACCAAAACAGAGCCCTGTGGCTTTTATGTTGTAACTTGGGACTCAATTCATGAAGATGCAATGCTGCAAATTTGTAGGTTCAGCATTTAATGCAACAAGCCAGTTTTATGTCTGGTGAACTGGTTATGTTTGTTGACCTTTACATATCAGATCAGTTTCAAGAGTTTGTCTGATGGGAGCCAAATGACACATGATGCTGAAAGGCACAGTCCATTGCCTCTGTGTCACTTCTAGGCTAATTTTGGCAGTGAAATTGGCATTGTAAGAGAAATGGCTGTGGAGCTGTCAGTAGTTTGTTTCTTCTTTCTGTTGTCAAACATAAACAGTATGTGATCCCACTTCATAATTCTGTGCAGCTCCCATCCTGTCCCACTTACTGAGGAGGAGAGATGAATTATGATGCCATGTTACATTTGGTGTGCTTTAATGTTCTAAGGAAGAGCAAGTGAGGAGACATGATCTGGTGGCAGCTCCCTGTGTCATATGTCAATTGAATCATTTATGGTATCAGTGACAATTCAGATGTTTAATTACTTAGTGGATGATTGTTTTACCTGTATTAAACAGGTAAATATAAACCTGTATATAATTTAAGTTTGCTGTGAATAGTCCTGAATCTCTTCAGAACTCTTCAGGAATCAGAAAGGTACCTGAATTTCTCAACCATGCTTTTGAAACTGTAATCAGCAAGGTTTATATATTCATATGGGTTGGCCTTGTTCTGTCATGTTACAGCTTTGGAACACGACAGTCTCAGAAATGGCAAAGATTACTCATCAAGCTCTAGCTCCTCAGTTGGCATTAGCACTATTAAAAATAAGGGAAGAAAAGAATAATAAAAATGACATCTAAGGAATGATTGTGGTTATCCTGGAAACAGCTTTCAGGGTAATAGCTTAAAGTGGGCAACTGATGCTGCAATGAGAAGTACCACCAGATTTGAAGGGGGCACACTGATGCTTTTCAAGGCACTCTCTCCCTTGATGCTCTTCCTCCTGTGCTGCTTTTATTTCTTTATTTGATCAGGTGGTCTGATCAGGTGGTCTCAGCAGATATAATGGTGGGGATAGTGGCAGCAGCATTCTTCTTCCTGGGTGCCTGGACTTTTGCTTTTGGAGAAATCTGCAACAGACAGAAATGAGTCTGAATTTCTAAGAATCTGTGCCACAGACTCTTCAGTGGATTGGATTTTCCTGAGTGACACAGATTCCATGGACTTCTGGACCATTTAAAAACCACTGCAATGTAACACAGGTTTAGCTGTCAAAAATATGAAAATAAACAACATGCACCAAAATGTGCATTTCTTCACCTCAGTAGGCCAAAGCACAGCATTGCCTCCTTCACACCTGCATTGTGGTGCATATAAATGCATTGTGGTGAGTATAAGCCTAACACATGCAGCAGGAAATCAAACAAGCAAGCCAAAAAGTAAGCAAAGCAAAACCCAAAGCCCTTATGAAACAAAGAAACTGTGCTACAACCTTGCCAATGCTAAGCCCTACATGTGATAAACCTGAGAATTCCACCTTCCCCTGGAGAAATACAGTGAAATTGTCATCACAATTTCTCTGCCCCAAAATGGGAAGAGTATTTTGAGAGGCCTTTTTCCATGCCTTTACTTTGTATGATCACTAATGCTACCTCTTTGATATTATTCTGGAATCAATTAGGTATCTACTGTTGGTTCCACCCATTTTATATCAGCCCACCCTGAACCCATTTTGCAGAGGTTACCTGAATGCCATTTTCCCCAGGGGGACCAACAGGCTGCTAAACACTTGCATTTTGGCCAGAGGACAAACTTCTTATTCTATATTTTTATCTTTTTGATGATAGATTTCCAATGGAAGCACTAAAAGAGCGATTAGCTAAGGAGCAAAGCATGAAGAAATGGAATAAGTTTGTTTTTTGTTTGTTTGTTTTGTTTTAATGTTATTTTAAGGTTGTGGAAGTTGAAACAGAACATGAAAAAGTTGTTTGCAGCTATATTTGTTAAGACTGGTCTCTCTGACTTCTGGCCATCTGCCTTTGTTTGTCCAGGTGGTCCCTGTAACATCAGCATATAGTAGCGGAGGCCTTCTGGTCTTTCTGCTTCCAACTCCTCTGAAGTAATGTTGGGCACAGAACCTATAAGAAATTGCCCTAAATAAATTGTATGGAAAGGGAAAGTGGTACAACTTCTGAACAGTTTAAATGGAGTTGCAAAGAAGAGCTTCTTGATGGATTATGATCACTTTGAGTTTGTTTTAAAGCCTTTCCCATCTCAAAAAGCAATCAAGTTTTGCTATTTTCTTTACTATATTCCCAGTTTCCCAGCACATAGGGCTCATCACTGTAATATTACTTTTACTATTATTTTTACTATTACTACTTTGAAAGCAATGAAAAATACATAAATACACACACATTCTTTTTTAAGTGTATAGAAAAGGAACACACATCTTTCTTTAAGGAAAAGCATGAGCTCCATATGTGAGATGCTTATTTATCTCTCCATAGGATAACTTCCATTTCACAGAGATTACAACTACATGCAGAGAGCAAATGCACAAGTAGGGCAAATCATCCGTTTCTGATCCACATTAGCTTTGCCACAATTTCATTTTCTTCTTTTTCTACATTAAGCTGTAATTTAGAGAAAGATGAAATCCGATAGGTAGCTAATTTCTGGTCCACCCATTTGCCTGAGAGGAGTGAACCAGCTTATTTCATACAGGGGTGAACAAATATTAAATTCCTCAAGCATCCCTCTGTACAGTACACTCAGAAGCCAACCTAAACGAAAGTTTCAGTCCATCAGTACTATTTTGTAACCTCTCCATCCCTGGGTGGCTGGGGTAATTTTAGAATGAAATGGGCAAAGGACAGGTTTAAGTTATCCTCTTTGGTACTATGCTCCTGCTCAGAATCAGCACCATGCACATTTACTTTTCTTTTTATAATAAGTTTTATTCAAAACTATAACCTTAACTAAAAACAACATCAATCATCAAAAACATCAGACCAGCTGGATCAGCCCCCACATTTCTTTTTTCATTTATGATGACTTAAAAACAGTTTTAAATCTATATGAAGTCCCGTTTCTCTAGCCAATAATAAAAAGAGTCCCAAGTTTGATAGAAATCAGTATCTTCTTTCTGCTTCAGTGACAAAGTCAATCTATCCATTTCTGCGCACATTTACATTGGAGTTTAAAAAAACTGCCACACAGAGCTTCACCATACATGACAAGCATAATTATTTATTTAGGCTGACATTCATTTACTTGCTGCCACGTTGTGCATTTCGCACAACTCCGATTTATGAGACTGTGCTGCAGAAATGTGTTACTGCCCTTACACACATTTGCCCCTTGTGGCTCATGTTCCATCCACCCCCTTTTTGTCTCCCACAATCATGTCTTTTGCATATGGATCCCTGAAAAGTGCCTTTTGGACTGATGGAATCAAGCAACAAAATACTGGATTAAAGCTAACATAATCAGTAGAGATATATGTGATTTTTTCCCTACAACTGTGAACCATGCTATGGGTGTGGTGAAGTGTATGATTTTTATATCTGTTTGCACATTGATATCCCACCTTGTTTCCTCCAAGAAGAACAAGGTAATTTACATGGTCCTTCTCATCCCCATTTTATCTTCACAACAACCTTGCAAGGTATTATTATTATTTACTTATTATTTATTAAATTTATTTGAAAGCCACCATCTAGCATCATACAAAGTAGTTTCAAAACCCAAAGAAAGCAAGCACATTGAGAAAATACAATCAAAGAGAATTTACCTTTTGTTCAGACATGATTATTATACCGGAACATACCGGTATAATATACCGGAATATGTGCATACTGGAATACCGGAATATGTGCATGCAGGCGGTCCTCAAGTGACTACAAAGATGCTAAGAAGATGAGAAAGCTTTTATAATGCTTCAGTCAGTAGACAGTTGCATGAAGCACTTAATGGTGGGAACTTTTGGATTAAGGCAAAAGGCAGAAGAGGAATAGCATTCAAGGAAAACAGACACTAGCAATTACCAACCAGGTGAAGAAATAGAACAAGCAACTAGTTTCCCAATCAGGTTCATAAGCTTGTCAGTTTTAGTCTTTTTGCTTTGGCTAGGTCAGCTCCAATTGCAGACTAGACTCAGAGTCAGAGACTGCTCAAAGTCAGCTACTGAACATCCTGACTAGCTGGAGGGTAGAATCCGGCTCTCCAGAGATGCCCAGAATCCATTTTCTACATCAGAGGACACAAGCATGGAGCTTTTCTACTCCTGCAATGTGCTGTCATGAGGTACTGGCCAGGCACTATCATTTCTGACTTCAGAGAAGTTTCCAAAGGCCTGTATTTGTGTACTCTGAGCTTCCCCTGATCCTGTCTGGTTAAACTGGGTTATAACTGTGATTTCATAATAGCTTCTTATATTAATGTTGGTTGTTTTCATAGGATGTATGAGATATTAATTTCCATTTATTTTTTAAATCAGAATTTATCCGGGTCATACCTTTTGGACTGAATGTGGACTCAGAAACAGTCTGTGGTCAAGGCTGCATATTTTTGAGCTGGCAATGTAATCCACATACCCCAAAAATGTGTTCAACAGCATCTGTATATTTGATAGTTTACATAAAAGAGGAGTTGTTCAAAAATGGTGCACAAAAAGTTTTAATCAATAGGAGAAGAATAAGTACAATTGAAAGATATGTACAATTAAGGTCTACATTTGGAAAAAAATAAACATTTAAAAACCAACGCCCCTTCCCAATGTAAACTATCAATCTGATGTGGACTCAAGTCAAAGTGAGCTTTAAGATCAAATTTGGAGAACTTAAGAAAGCTCAGGTTTTGCTGATTTGTGTAAACTTGGGGTTTTTGTTGAGGGTGGTGCATTTGTTTGTTTGTTTTTAGTACATTCTGTTGTATGCATTTTATTGTTGCATACTGTCTTGGGAAGGCTTCTGAAAGTCAGCTTATAAATACTCTAAATGGATAAAAAATATTGTAGAAACAAGCAAGCCTCTTCCAGCAGGCCTTTAACTGCACTAAATGCCTAAACAGCCGCAAGAGCAACACCATGAAACTGCAGCCCAGCTTTAGTCAAACTGCAGCAAGAATTTCTCAGCAGTTGCTCTCCAAATTCAAATGGCCTTCTCCTCTCACACATATACAGCCACATGTAGATACACAGCAGTGGTCTCAGACCCCACCTCCTGCAGATAAATTGCTCATTCAGGGGAACATCCGCAACTACTGAAGGAACGGTAGGATTCCTTTGTTAAATCCTCTGCTACCTATAGAGGAATATCAGTCAATCATTTCTGACCATTAGCAAGCAATCAGCTTTGCAAAGGGTGGTCAGCCAGCTTCCAGAACAAAATCTTTGAGGTACCCAGCTGGGCATTAAGCCAAGTCGCTGGCTAGATATGCCTGAAGCCTTCCTCCCAAGCTTGTCAAGGCCCAATTCTGCTGCTCGCTCAGCTATTTTAAGATCATTGCAAACCAATTCAAATTTCTCATCCTTTCATTCTGCTCCTCCCCATCCTCCACTGTATATCTATGTTGATAGAGGCAATGAAGCAGATAGGATATGAGCAATGGAAGTCATTTTCTGGGCAAATGTATGCTTTAGTTGTATTCAATTTGAGGAATCTGGAAGAAGGATAAGCAGAGCAGAAGATGTCCAATAAAAATACCACAGAAATAGACTAAAGCAGATAAGCTTCTCAACAATATATTTACAGTGCGTCTCAAGTGTGAAAATTTCATATTCAAGTTGAATGGCTTTCTTTAAAGTTTAATTCAAACTATATAACAAGTTTTCACCTGTTGGTCAAAACACACACACACACACACACACACACACGCGCGAAACAACTTTACATTGTTAGTTTGTTTTTCCTCTTATGCCCTCTTCCATTCCAAAGGCCATTTTTATCCATAAAAGCCAATGACCTGTTTTCATGCATTACAAGTTTTGCTTATTTCTCAAAAAATGCTGTAGAAAGCTCATTTGCAAGGGGTTATGTATCTGCTGTTTGCACCTTGTAAGAAGCAGCCACCATTACCACCATCATGATCCCACTTTTCCTGTGTTTTGATGTGTTTGGAGCCTCACTATGGGGCACTGTTGTAAATTACAGTGTTGCCTGGCTGGGATCCACAGGAGAACTGATAATCACTAAGGCCTTCTGCCCCTTCCCTTAGTAAAAACCCCTCCCCTTATCTGCTGAAAGTAATGGATGAGGGGCTTTCCACCACACTGATGGACCGACCTGAATTCCTGCCAAGGACAGTCTCCAAACTACAACTGGGTATGGGACTACCCTGAGGTCACATTTGGACCTTATTGGGAGAATAAATTTATTTATTTATTTATTTATTATTTATTTATTAAAACATTTTTATGCCGCCCCATTCGCCGAAGCCTCGGGGCGGCTTACAACAAAAAATTAAAATAACATTTTAAAATATATACAATAAAATACAAATATATAATATAAAACATACACTATAAAACAAGCCGCCCTGGCCAAATAAAATTCAATAATATTAACATTTAAAATACTGCTTAAATAAAAAGGTCTTTGCCTGGCGCCGAAAAACAAATAACGACGGCGCCAGGCGGACCTCTCTGGGGAACGCATTCCATAACTTAGGCGCCACCGCTGAGAAAGCCCTCCTCCGAGTAACCACCCTCCTAACTTCTTCCATGGAGGGCTCCCGGAGAAGGGCCTCTCCCGCCGATCTCAGGGGGCGGCTGGGCATATAAGGATGTAAGCGCTCCTTCAGGTAACCAGGACCCAAGCCGTTTAGGGCTTTATAGGTCATAACCAACACCTTGAATTGGGCCCGGACTTCAATGGGAAGCCAGTGAAGCTGACGGAGAACTGGAGTCATGTGAACATAACGTCCAGTCCCCGTCAGCAGCCTGGCAGCTCTATTTTGGACCAATTGAAGTATCCGGACCGTCTTCAAGGGTAGCCCCACGTAAAGCGCGGTACAGAAGTCCAGACGGGAAGTCACCAACGCATGTGTCACTGTCGCAAGGCAGTCATTCTCCAGATAGGGGCGCAGCTGATGAATTAGCCGAAGCTGGAGGAAAGCGCTCCTCGCCACTGCTGTTACCTGAGCTTCCAGTGAAAGCTCTGGGTCGAGAAGCACTCCCAAGCTGCGGACCTTGTCCCTAAGAGGGAGTGCAACCCCGTTCAGGACAAGGTTCAATTCACCCTCTCCGAAGCCCGATCCGCCAACCAACAGGACCTCCGTCTTGTCTGGATTGAGCTTCAGTTTATTGGCCCTCATCCAGCCCATTACCTCGGCCAGGCACCAGTTCAGCACAGCCACTGCCTCACCTGGATTGGTGGAAAACGAGAGGTAGAGCTGGGTATCATCAGCGTACTGATGGTTCCGCAGCCCACACCTCCTGATGACCTCTCCCAGCGGTTTCATGTATATGTTGAACAGCAAAGGGGACAAAATGGACCCCTGCGGTACTCCATGGCATAGCTGCCATGGCGCAGAGCCATAGTCCCCCAGCACCACCTTCTGGAACCGGCCATTGAGATAGGAGCGGAACCACTGCAAAGCAGTGCCTCCGACCCCCAATCCCGCAAGCCTATCCAGAAGGATACCATGGTCGATGGTATCGAAAGCCGCTGAGAGGTCCAGAAGAACCAACAGGGACGCACTCCCCCTGTCCTTCTCCCTGCACAGGTCATCGTACAGGGCGACCAAGGCAGATTCAGTACCGTACCCGGGTCTGAAGCCGGACTGCAATGGGTCCAGATAATCAGTTTCATCCAAGAGTGCTTGGAGTTGTCCCGCCACCACTCGTTCTAACACCTTGCCCAGAAATGGGATGTTTAAGCAGTTGCTTTTATTTAAGTTCTGAAAAAGTAGCAGATCAAAGAAATGTTGCTGCCATCAACATTTCTCAACACTCTCTATGGGGGCTGCCTCTCTCATTTCAGGCCTTCCATGTGCCTCAGAAACTTCCAAATATGCCCATGACAATCTCATGGAAGGCAACACAGTGTGTGAGTTGGCTGTTGGCTGGCTGGTTTTTCAGTAAGTTGATCCATTGAATATTCTCTTATATATCCCTCAATGTACTTGTTTGCTTCTGTAAGATTTGTTACAGAATTGGTCAATAACCAAAGGTCTTCCAAATACATTTCTGATCCATCAGGACACTGTGGTTATGGGGCATGACAATAATGTGTGGTTCATAATGTCAAGTAGCACATTCAAGTGTCTTCCATATTTAATCAATTGGGTTATTATTAGGAAAGTAATAGTGGACTGAAGCCAACCAACCAATTTAACATATAGAAATCTCAAGCTTCCTTGATTGCAGTCCAGGCCCAGTGTCAACATGTGATGTTTCTGGGCAGCTGTTAGCACCCCAGCAGGGACCACTCCAGATGCCAAATGGACCCTACCCTGGCCTTCCAATCAGTTCCAAGAAGAAACTTGCCCTATGAATCTTCCATAAAACTCCAGAGTGACACTGGGTCAGGGATATTATAAGAAATTAAAAGGCAGCTTGCAGACTGGAGTGGATCACAGTGCTGATCCAAACGCCACTGCTGGCACTACCTCAACTTAAGCCTTCAGCTGACATAGGAGGGGGCATCAGAGCACATTGTGTCAAACCATCACTGAAATCAGGTACTCATGAAACCATATCCAGAATATATTTCAAATGTTAGGGCTTAAATCATGGCAATCCATATCTGCTGTTGCTCTGGTTCCCCTCCACCCATTTTTTTCCAGCCTTAAATGCATTCTGTCCTCTTTCAGCAGTCTACAACTCTGAGAAGTTGCATTTATTTTCACATGCACCTTTCCATGATATACACATTCAGAATCACAAAATTTAGAGAAGTACATAGTTCACAATATAACAATATTCCTAATCTGAATTAATCTGGAAAGAAAAAATGAGGTCAATGTGCTATAAAATTCAGAGTTCTTTCACATCAGCACAAAGCTTAACTCAAACTGTAATATAAGGTAATACACAACTCCCCCTTGCATTCTTCCCTTTTTTCTCTTATCCCCGTCACATGCCTTTTCCTTTCCAAAGGCCATTTGTATCTATTGATGTATATTCTTTCCTGAAAAACCCTGTCCATGATTATTACAAGTTAAAACTGTGGACTAGTCCAAGATGCTACCAGATACTCAACAATCCCATGTGGAAAAAGGCAGATACGTTTTAATACAATAATGACTTTTGAAGCACACCAACTCTGGGCCAGATGTTGACAGCTGACATAATGTGGAGCAACATGATCTTTGTTGTCACTAAACATCCTAACATTACTGTGATCCTAAACAGGAGGAAGTCATGCACCTTTAGGAAAATAATACAGCACTCACAAGGCACAGCATTGCTAATCATGACATCTATTTGGCAAGAGATAGTTTTGTACTTGAAAAGATTATCGTGTTTTGTGTTTTACGGGCTTGTCTGGATGTGCAGAACACCCAGTGGAGAGATTAACCAGTAGCAGCTCAGCAGGAGTCTATTTTAATTTAGACTTTACAGCTAGGTACTGCTATGAAAATTAACAACTCTTAAATGTGTTAACCAATCCTCTGGCTTTTGCAATGAATGAGCAGTCTGGAAGAAGTCATAGAGCAAGTACTATTTTGTTGACAGACATTCTCCCCTCCCCTCCCCTCCCTGAGATACTGATCTGATAAACAAACAGATGTGTACAGACTTCAAGAGTTAGTTGGGCACTAAAAGTGGTGTAAGGCTACATTACTACCAAAGAAGCATCTTCAGTCTAGTATCTAACATAAATTAAATATTCATTCAGATGACTTTGTTTTCTTTTTATAGTAATGTGACAGTCTACACTAGCCTTTTCCAAACTGTTCTCCAGGTTTTCTGGATTATAATTTCTAGGATCCTTACAATTGGCCACGTCAAGTAAAGTTGATGTAAATTCCAAAGCACCTCCAGGTATCAAGTTAGATAAGAAATGTGTACTCGTATACCGCAATATCCACAGTTTACCAACTGAAGGTGCAATGCACTGGTAACTCCCTCTTTTCTGTCTTCTATTATCATTACTATACTGGGATAAATAATTAGAGCGCAATAGAAGGCCGCAGTCCTCTTATGGTCCCTGGAAAGGTGTCCCAGAGGCCACAGGATATAATGGAAATCCTTTCCCGCCCTTGGAAAGGATGCAGAATCTAAAGCCCTTCTGTTCCCCTAGCACACAATGAGAGATAAACTATGCTAGCCCTGGAAAAGTAAGTAGTTATGTTAAAGTAATTATGTCCCCCACATGCAACATGATGGGAAGGAGACCTTTGCCAGTACTCTGGACTGACAAAAAGACAATCAAGAGGGTCTTAGATCAAATCAAGCCAGAGCTTTCCCTAGAAACAGAAATGAGGCTGTAATACTCTGGACACATCACGGGAAGGCAAGAATGCTTGGAGAAGACCATCATGCTGGGGAAAGTTAAAGGCAGAAGACAAAAGGGAAGACCAAATATGAGATGGACTGAATCCATAAAGGAAGTCACAGCCTTGACCCATAATACCATTATTTCCTTCTTGTACAGAGCAGTCCCTAGCTAATAACAATCATTTCATTTCACTAATTATTATCTAGTAGCCATCTGGGCAGATCACAAAAATTACAGCACTCCCATATACAAGATAATAAAAACATAAAATATTTTACATTCTAATAATTAGAAACATTTTTATACTGAATAAAAAACACAGTAAAATACTGGCTTGGACCGTATGACCTTAGTTCTGGGCAAATATGGCCCTGTAAACTACCCAGGTAGGGCATGTTCTGGGAACATTATGAAAGCTGGACTAGCATTGTCAGCAGAGAGTTGTTTGTACCTGTGCACAGGATAGAAAGAATAAGGATTATAAATGCATATATGCATGCATACATTTAGGCTACAGTTCTAAAAGCATTTGCTAGGGAGGAAGAGCCATAGAATTCAGTAAGACCTACGTCTGAGTAAATATGCATGGAATCTCATTGTTACAAAGTTAAGCATATTCTTAATTCTTCCCCAGTGAAATCATTGGCCCTTAATACACCCATATAAAGTGAAGTCTGCTATGCTTTGAATATCAAACAATAGCAGCAGTCAGTTTAATCAGGCTGATAAACAGGTATGTTGAAGTACTGTAGAAAATATACAAAAGGTTTGCCAATGACTTTGGTAAACACTGGATAACAGGTTTTATATCAGTCATGAAAAGTGAGATAGAGGCTTGGAAAAAACTAATAGGGCACCGATGCAGCTGTGTGTATACAGCACAAGCAGTTTTCTACTCAATCCGAATTAAAACAAATTCATTTCTACTAATTTCCCTTGAAGTGAATGACCAGTATTAGCAATCCTGCACTTCCTTGTACACACAGATTTACTATCACAAGCTTCTGTTTTATTATTACTATCTATTTTTGAACATTCAGTACCTAAGAGCATGATACATCTCAGCTTCTGTTTTATGGTCATCAAAACCAAGGTGACCCTATACTACAAGCAAGATGGACATGGATTGCAGGTGTAGCATTTTGGTGTTCTTTTTTAAAATGTTTGTAGGAAAATATGCTGACCTCTTATCTGGAAAAAAAGTTCTTTTTCATTCATGCTACACATCCCTCATGTTATTCAGATCAAGATAATTTGCACATTTACATCACTTTTAATTACAGAACTTTATGAACATTTACTAATTAAGCTTCAAAAGACCCCTAAGCCTCACAAATTAGGAATATATAGTCATCATGTCACTCACCACTGAAATGAAAGCCTCTCTGGAGTAAAGTGGAGCACAACAGATGTTTTGAAGCACACACCAATGCTGCACAACTGTTGAGATGAATTCCATTTTCAGCAGAAACTGTTGGAGAATGTTCGGTAAATAGAATGTAATTACTTGATTTGGAATTTATCCAGGAGACCAAGATTAACATCATGAGTCTCACAACTGCTTCGGGAAGTTGGGTTTTATGGGGGATGCATTTTGTGTCTCACTTGGAAAATAGCATGCCCTTCTAAGATGTTATATGCATACATAACCTGCTTGACATCCTACTTTGCACATATGCACTCATCAGCCCTAGTTTTTTTTCCCCCAAGAATGTATCAAAACAAAAAGTGGGACATGCTGACCCTGTCACTCCCCTTGTACACCAACCCAGCCTTCTCAGTCCCTAACCTTTCCACAAAGAGTACTGAAGTCTAAAGTAAGGTTCTACATGTGTTTGATTGAGCACAAGTAGGCATTCCATTAGAAGGAACTTGTTTAATCAAGATCCTCAGCTGAAGAGTGCATTCTACTTGCATTTAATTGAACACGAGCGGAATTCCCACTTCTAACCTTGCCACACAAAGCAGTGAGGTCAGGGGAAAGAGCGTAGCACTGGGGCTCAGTCCAGCTTGTATAGTCCATGTTCAATTTGGATGCCAGGAAGTACTTTCTGACAGTTAGGACCTGAAGGGTATGGAATGGGCTTCTACTGGAGGTGGTTGAAGCCCCATCAGTGAGGGTGTTTAAGGAAAGGCTGGATATGCATACTGTAGGCATGCCATGAGTGGAGCCGGCTGGAGCTGAGGGTCAGACTAGATGGTCTGGGAGGCCCCTTCTGACTCACTCTATTTCTATGTTTCTAAGAAACAGAGCTGACACAAAAAGGAAAAGTGAGCAAAACTACAGAGGAAACCATATGGTCATCTGAGAGGTTTCCATCTATGACTTTAGAGGAAGTCTTAACTAAGAGCTAAGCATTGTTCTGGAATGTGGCAGTAAAGGTATAAAGCAGTGCTTGGATTTCAACTAGACTACAGTTTTATTAAACATACGGTGATTTATAATCAACATTTGATTCTTCTAATCCTAATTTTCCATTAGAGTGTGGGTTTCCTATCCCTTTAAGAGGACATCTCACTCTTGTCTATCCTAAATGCAGCAAGTCAAGCCTGGTTCTAAGTGCCAGAACCATTAGCTAACTTGTTCCTGCTTTTATGTGCCTTTTCACCTTGTGCACGGAGAGTCTGTCTGACAGCTTCCTTCCACCCCTCCCAAGCAGGATGAAGATAGGATGAAACAGGTGTAGCCAAATCCTCTTTAGCTAGATTGCAGTGAGATGTATATTTGTCAGCCACCTTTTAGGGTATTCCTGTATTTAGTTACTTTCCTTTTCTCATTTTTACCAATCCAAAGTTCAGTGGGAATTGAAAGAAGTTTGTTAGTTTAAGATAAGGAAGTCTACATTCTGCAACATTTTTCTTTTTGCTGTAGTGCTTTGTACCTTGCTTCCTCAATGTTCTTGTGTAGTTTTTGCTCTGTTTTATTGATCCATGAACTCCTGCTTGACTCTGCTTTTAGGCTGTGAAATGTATCTGCTTTTATACTGTTTAACTGTCCTTTGACTTTTACCTACTTTTTTCACTGCTTCTACCTTTACCTGTTTTATGTATTCACCTTTTGGATTCCTTCAGAATTTGTTTGTATGCTGAGTGTGCTCAAAGCAGGACAGCATAATAAAAGTCTGCATATTAGTGAGAATAGCTTACAGCATATATTTATTAGATTGCTTGCAAATAAGGTGTGCACTACTCAACACTGAATACAAAAATACATGTATTAGAAAAATGGGCTACATCCTTTCATATTTTTAACAATTCTTAAAATTCTCACAATTGAACATTGTATTGTATTGAATTGTAACAATGCAAAGAGATATTTGGTAGGAACTTTTTGTTGTTGCTACTTTTATCAGTTTAAAGGCCCGGTTGCCATATGAGGGGAACAGAGTTTGTAACCTACACAATGACAAATGTTGTGGTAGAAAATCCCACTCATAATAATGGCTCTGCAATGAAAAACCTCCTTTTTCCCTGAATCCCGCACCATTTAGCTTCATTGGATGACTCCCACTTTCTAATAGTATGAAAGAGGCGAGAAGAGCTTCTCTTTATTCACCTTCTCTCTATCATGCGTAATTGTAGACATTTGCCATGGGCCAATTTACTCATTTTGTTTCTAAACCAGACTGTCCAAAAAATTACAGGGAAGGTGCTCCAGCTCCCTGAGCATTTTCATCACAATTTCCTGCATCTTTTCACAGATATGCAATATTCTTTAAATCATGCAGTGATCAAAATTTTGCACTATATTATTTATGTATTTGTTTAATTTCTGTACTGCCCAACACATGAAGCTCTCTGGGCAGTTTATAACAGCACATTAAAATACAATATAAGATATTCCATATTAGTACATTATTAAAAGTTTACAATACAAAATTTAAAACAGATTTAAAAATTACACTAACCCTGAAGAAACTCTTAAGATTCGCTTAACAACTAGTAGGCTCCTGTAGGCAAAGTGAATGCCCTGCAGTACATGATAGTCTTTACCTGGCACCAAAAATACAGTAAAGTGGACCTCAGTGTGAAGCTCATTCTAGAACTGGGGGACCACCACTGACAAGGCCCTTTTTGTTTCCACCATCCAAGCTTCCCTCAGAGGTGTCAGGCTCAAACATTCTAACTGCCTCTTCATTGATTTGTATAATTAGCCTTAAAAATACTTTTCCTAATGATACCGAGCATGAATTTGCTCTTTCCAACATGCTCATCAAGTAATCCACCTGAGTCCTTTTCTGGCCAGTCTCTCCCAGCCTGGTTGCCACCAGTGGATATATGGAGTTAAGATGTTTTGTTTCAACATGCATCACATTATGATAGTTTACACAATGCCACATTTGCCACTTTATTATTCATTTGGAGATTCCAGTATGAAGGGATCTTTTTTGAGCTCCTTGTGATCCCCTTTTGTTTTTGTCACCCTAGCCGAATTTAGTGACTTGGCCACTTCATTTTTCACCCCTAACTCTAAGTCATTTATGAATGAATTCACCCACACACATATGCACACACACAGAGGTCTCAACAATACAAATCCTTTAGGGGACCGTCTTTTTGCATCTCTTCATTGCAAGAACTATCCATTTATTTTACTTTGTGCTTCCTGTTCTTTAACCAGAGCTCATCTGCTTCTAAGCCTTGTGCCCAACTCAGGCATGGGTAAAAGCATGAGCAGAATTAACCCCTTCAGCATTATGGCCATTCATTTCATCTTCCAATTCAAACATTCGATTATCGTGCTTTTTATTTATTTAAATAATCTCCATAAGGTGAATCATTTTTTCATAAGACTTTCCGGCCCCAAGACAAAGTACCTAGTTCTTTATGGATTTAAAATATGTTTCCTTTCAAGGTGACTCAAGCTATTTTCACTTGTTTTCCAGCACTGATTTAGCACATTCAGTTGAACATCTAAGGCACACAAAATGTGTCACATAGCATGCTACATATTTTCTCTTTTCAGTTATCCAATTCCTACGTGTTACTTATCAGTATGCTTTTAATTTAAGTATGACATTAAAATTCACAGCTGTTTCAAGTGGAACAGAAAGTCAATTGACAGTACAGATTTGTGGAATTTTGCGGAGAATTTCAAACGCTCAGCTGTCATCATACCATCCTTTGCACTTTTTATAAATAACTTGCCTTCAGTACACGAACCACTTTAAAAAAAATAAAGACGATTACATTGAAGAAAGCACTGTGTGCTTCTCAGAGTAATGTGGAATGTTTTCCAATTGACAATATGGGAATGCTCTCACTTGGGCCAAGTTGCTTGTTGCTATGGGGAACTAAGTGTGGCATCATTTGATGTTGTTACATTTGGCAAATAAAATCAGGAACAGCAAGTGTTGGGTATCTTTATGCGGGTGTTCACTATCAATGGGAGAAGAAAAGGAAGCTTCCTTCTTGTCATTTTGCAAACTGCTATTCACTTACCAACCTTTGGCAAGCACTTCCATAATGTCGAGATAAGCTTCCCACATTTTTATCTTACTTTTAAAAATGCATTTTGGATTTTTCTCTGGACTATAAAGCCTGATACATATGATGAGATTTCTCATGTACTTCATGCTAATGAATGAGATGCATTTCCAAGTGGGGTTCGAATATATTGAGCTTTTGGAGACAATGCGTGGAAAGGTAAAGACGACACAGTGCAAAGCATCCCAGGGGAAAAAATGGTCTAGATCAGTGATTCAAAAGTCATTTCAGCTTGATGGCCAGGTTTAATTTCAGAGGCCTTTCATTATTGGGTCCAAAGGCAAAGAGAAAGGGTCAAAATGCCAGCATTTTTTGAATAAACCTCTTACTGCTAATGAAGTGACAATATTGAAGCTTTAGAAGTATTTCATTCTTTCAAAACAGGGAAAGCAAATGACACATTAGCTACCAAATACCTAGTGGTTGAGGAAATGGGGAGTCGCAGTCAAGATTTGTAGAAGGCAAGGTTGAGATTGCAGGATAGCCAGTTTTGGCTCATGGTTCTGAAGATCTGGACTACTGGTCAAAATGGAGAATATGCAAAGCAAGTCAAGCAGTCTAAACCCAGCCTTAGTAGACTTTTGTCTGTCCTGCCCCAGCCAATACCATGGACAGTAGCAATCTATCAGTGTGATAGTAAATCAGGTTGGGTACACATCAGTAAATAAAACGTATTGCACCAATGCATAGAAAAGCTGCTTAGCCAAACATATCTTAATAGAAGCAGGGGAATAAAGAGAGAGAAACAAAGGAAGAGTTGACACAGGGAGAAATCTGCACCACAGGCTCACTGTAAGATTTGTGGTTCAAGCAGCAATGTGTTAGAAGGAAGGATCCCATGCCCACCTAGGCAGCATCTCAGTGGACCATAGGATAGCTTGGATTCCCAGATCCAAGTTTTGAGACAGTGCTCTGAGAGAATTGGCGCTCCAATTCCTTTCCCACACTGTCTCAGAGTCAGTGTGGAAAGAACTGGCTGGCTGCTCTGCAAAGCTGGGGAAGTGACCACTACTTCTCCTAGTCTGCAGTGAATGGGTGTGCACCTTTGAGTTTGGGGGTTCCTGCTCATTTCAACTGCATTGTGCCATAACATAACTTTTAACAACACCTATCCTATCCCCATGCTGATACTATAGCAACTTAATTTGTAGCTTTGTTAGAAACACAGGGCATGAAAGGGACTGAAGGTAGAAAATGTCCAGTAGAATTTGGGTGTAAAGAGGCATGGGATGGACAAAGGGAAGGAACAACTGAAAGGAGTGTGCAAAGAAGTAATACGGCATGTGGTAGGGGGCATAGAAGTCGGCACCATGGATAGGAAAAGTGAATGAGGTAGATCAAAAATGTAAAAGTACTTGTTATAGAGTATGGAAAAAAGTGGCAAGATGGATTTAAGTAAAACACTGGGTTGAAGGTATGACAAATGTTTCTCCATGGCTGACTCGCTGGAACAGTCTTACTGATGTCATACTTCTATCATTGTGTCCATCAGGTTAGCACTATCTCATAATCTTTCCTCCAATTTCATGGAAAGTTTCTTCCACTGAAAAAGAGTCTTCCTTATTTTTGTTCCATTTGCAAGATACTTCATTTCTTTTAGGCTTGGTTTTGACGTTATCCTTTTTGCTGTGAAGGTCTGTAGTTTTCTTTTCTTTCTGGTTCACATCTCTTCATTAATGTAACTTCTGTAAAAAGTTCTCCGGAATGAGTTCTCCTACCCTCTGTCTGTGGACACTAGCTGAAATTTGGGAAGCCCAGGAAGCTGCAACCCACTGGAGACATGATGTACAAAAAGGGGATGCTCTTTCACGCACCACAAATACCTTGCCATTTAAGTAAGCACAGGAAACCCGGATCCCATCATAAGAACTTTAGACAGAAGAGGAAAATGTGACACTGCTCATTGTTGGTTATCTGTCCCATTCATCTGTATGTGGATGCTCAAAGTGCCTGTGTGTGCATGCACATTAGCATGAGAGTGAATTCTACCATACAAATACATAGTGCTGAACTCATTACTTAACCCACCCTTCTGTCCACCAATACACAGAAGGTTTAGCCCTGTCATCACTGTTTCAAAATCTCTTAGATGACAATGTAATGGAAACTGCAGTATATAAATCAATGAATTTAAAAATAAATGGGAACAAAGGCAGTATATAAATCAATGAATTTAAAAAAGCGTATGTGTTTCAACAGGTAACAGACCACAAGAGAGCCCTCTACATAAGACCTGGATTAACCCTGCTGCATGACTTATGAAGCAGGCCAGCCTGCAGCCACCAAGCCATCTCACCTCTGGGGAAAGGGATATTGTGGGTTATTGAACATTGCCAATTTTTACAGGGGATCAGCTTGAAGTTATTTAGCACAGATGTTTCTGTAATTGTGACACATTGGGAAAAATCCACATGCTCAATAGCCCTCAGAACTCACACTTCCATCTGTGCACCGTGAAGGTCTATAGTTACTATACTCTGTGGCAATATAAAACATCCAGGAATACTGGCTGAAGATCTAGGGAAAGACTTATTTCCCCTACCACCATCTGTTCTCTTCTATATACCTTCATTTTTGTGTGTTTCTGCATTCATATTCAGCACAAGGAGGCAGTGTGTTCTTCGAATATTGGTAAATAAATGCAGTTAAAGAATCATAACCTTGTGTTAAGCCCTTGTGGCTGAAATGCAGGATACATAAATGGGCAGCAACTAATTTTGGAAGAGATTCTTAAATCAGTTTTAGAGTTTTCTACTTCTGTAGAATGAAGTGACTCTGAGCCACATTATGTTCAAATAGAAACATAGAAACAGAGTGAGTCAGAAGGGGTCTCCCGGGCCATCTAGTCTGACCCCCAGTTTCAGTCAGCTCCACTCGTGACATGCCCACCATGTGCATGTCCAGCCTATCTTTGAACACCCTCACCGATGGGGCCTCAACAGCCTCCCGTGGAAGCCCATTCCACACCCTTGGGGTCCTAACTGTCAGGAAATACTTCCTGGCATCTAAATGGAACCTTGGTTCCCTGAGCTTTGCTCCATTGGAGCACATCCTGCCTACTTTTGCAGGGGAGAACAGGTCTCTACCCATCTCTGTGTGACATCCCCTCACATACCTGTATGTCGTCAACATATACCCTCAGAGTCTCCACCTCTCCAGTCTGAAGAGACCCAGTTCCCTCAGTCTCGCCTCATACGGCATCCCCTGCAAACCGGCCACCAACCTTGTGGCCCTACGCTGCACTGACTCTAACCTGGCTATGTCCTTACTGTAATGAGGAGCCCAAAACTGAGTACAATACTCCAGTTGTGGGTGCATCAGAGTCGTATAGAGTGGTAGTAATACCTCTCTTGATCTAGAAACCACACTTCTGGCTATGCAACCAAGGGTGGCGTTCGTCCTCTTGACCACTGCATCACACTGCTGACTCATGTTTAGCCTGCAGTCAACCAGCACCCCGAGGTTCCTTTCGCAAGTGCTACTCTCCAGCCCCTAACCTGTACTTATGACACCTATTCCTATGCCCCAAGTGCAAGACCTTGCACTTATCCACATTGAATGCCATCCTGTTGTCTCCTGCCCACTTCCATTGTCTGACTCCACTTGTCACTGGCTGACAACCTGATGATTCCCCACTATGGTTACCCTCTGCTTTTGGTCAGTCAACCATACCCTAATCCATTGGACAGTGCGTTGGTGTATCCCAAAACTCCTCAGTTTCTCAACCAGGATATCATGGGGCACTTTGTCAAAGGCCTTGCTGAAATGTTCAATGTTATCTCTTTTTTCTTACAGGAGTCCCTTCCAGCAAGTCCTGCAAGCTGGTACTGACATTCATGAAGGAGATGAAGGACCAGCACAATAGCCAGAAAGTGATCATACAGTTGATCAGGACAGAGATCATGGGCCAGAGGCACCTTGGGACAGAAATCTTCTCGCTCTTATGTTGCCATTCTCATTTACCATCATCAAAAGCTTAGTTTGTTCATCCTCAGTTTCATTTTCTACCACAGCACCTGTCACCAATAAGGCCATCCATTTTATTCCAGCAGGGCTTGTTTCCCAGTTCTGTTTTGTCTTTGTCACAGAGAGGATTCAGTGTCATTGGGTTCTTCTGAGGTCTGGATTACCACTGCAGATTGGCTTTTCACCCAGGCCTTGGACAAGTCAAATTTCTCAGGCAGGTGGGACCAGAAGTGGGACAGCATCACAAACAGCTCTGAGTGAGTCTTTAAGCTAGATGAGGTTTCCTGTGTTTTGCTTCCTTATGGAACAGCCAACTCAGACAGACCTTACTGACTTCATATCACCCATGTCCTAGAAAGAGAAACCTCCCTTTTGCCATCAGCTACAGGTCTCTACCTATGTGAAATGCTAGTTCACCTGAAACTGTTATTACACTAAAGATAACTGGATGAGGTGATCTGTAGGCCAAGTGCTACCACATAGGCAATCTATTCTGCAGTAAGTTGTCCAAGTGCCTGAACAATAGGATCCATTTCAGAGCCAAGAATGAGACGTATTGGACAGTCAAAAGATACATAGACAAAAGAGTCTTCTGAAATCTGCACAGGTACCAGCGCAGGTACCAAGAGCAAGTCTCCTTGGAAGTAAAGAAACTTGAAGCAAGCCCAGAAGATATTGCTATTTTATTTTTATTTTACATTTTATTTAGTAATATGAAATAGACTTCTAAAATAAAACAATACAAATATAAAAATACAACATCAAGAAAAAGAACACCAAATAGAAAAGAAAGTATAGAAATCAACTAGAGCACCCCTCTACTGGCATCATGGCTACATAGTAATTATTCATTCATTTACTTCTAGGCAAGAAGCCTGAAGAAGTGCATTTTTCCACACCCAAAAGAGCAAGGTCTGGTACAAGCCCAGGTGAGCATGGTAGATCTTCAGAGAACCATGTAGGCAGCTTAGCACAGGGTGAGCCAGCTAGGACAAAAAGACTAGCTACAGTATGTGTACTGTCTAAGATGTTATGGAGTCCTCCCAGTGTATTTCTATGCATGTTTACTTGGAAATCAGCTCCACTGACTTGAGAGGTGCTTACTTCCATGTGAACGCACACTGACTCAGATTGCAATGGCAGTCCTTGTTCAGTGACAATACTGCTGATTTTTTTTAGAGCAAGTGAGAAGAACTGGCTTTTCTAACTGAAGAAAGTAGCAGCTATTCATAAGTTAGCTGCTAGTTCAGTAAATTCTTAATGTAGTTTGGAGTCAAGCAGGAGGGTATAAATAATGGCTCAGGATGCCACTGTTTGTGAAAGAATGCCACTGATGTTGACGGAGAAAAGTGGAGAGTAATCAGTAGTTGCTGAAATCCTTTAATCCTCTCTCTCAATGAACAAAATAGCAAAATGGACAATATGCCAGCCACACATAAGGGAGTAAACTAAACCAAAAGTGGAATGAAACTGTCCAGATTCTGCAATCTCATCCTCCCACACCAGGATTATCATTCATCAAGTCTTGAGGTAGACAGACCGAGCAATCAGCTGAGCAATAGCTTTAGGCTCTGCCACAGTAAATTCATGCTGAGGTGTTGAGGAGTGGGCAGGATCTGCCCTAAAAATATCAGTCGAGAGAGAAGGGAAGTGGTCCAGGGATACAACTGTTAACACACTGTTTAGAATAGGGGTTTTGGCTCCAGAGCTGTGGAAACAAAGAAAGGCCCAAGCAGCTGGCAGGGAGCAGGGAGCATAAAATTGGAATAGGATGGAGGAGGAGGATGTAAGAAAACATGCATCGTGCAAAACACAAAACAAACAAACACATAAATGATCCTTATACCAAAAATTGCTTTGATGATACAAGGGCTGCTCCTGTGAATCTGAGTGTGTATGCTTTATGTTAGATGAAAAGAAGAACATCGCATTCATGCCTTATTTCATCCTGTCTTCTTCTAAAATCAGTAAAAGTGAGTGAGACAACATTACTTTACGAAGTGCTTTGTATGTGACTTGAAGCAGAGATGAGGACCAAGCTAGTGGAAAAGTACTCACCACTGTTCTATCTCAAGGTTAAGGAGGGAGGATGCCAAAAGATTATTAAAAATTGGTAAGATTCAAATAAATATATTTAACATTAAAACACATATTTAACAGATCAGTCCTATTCATGCCTATTCATAAATCAAACCTTCTGTGTACAATGGAGTTTAGTCTCAGAAAATAGGCTGTGGTATTGTAGTGGAAGTGCATTTGTTAGGTTACTTGTTTTCCCTTGTAATAATTCAATATATAGCTATTCCTAAAGGATAATCCCATGGAACACTGCAAAATGTATTTGAAGTGAGTGAGTGTGTGTGTGTGTGTGTGAGAGAGAGAGAGCGAGAGAGCGAGAGAGCGAGAGAGCGAGAGAATAATCCTGTTCTTGTTAGTCACAAAGTCATGTCCAACCCATCGCGACCCCATGGACAACATTCCTCCAGGCCTTCCTGTCCTCCCCTGGAGTCCACCTAAGCTCATACCAACCTATTTAGTGACTCCATCTAGCCACCTCATCCTCTGTCATCCCTTTTTCCTTTTGCCATCTATTGTTCCCAGCATTAGGCTCTTCTCCAGTGAGTCCTTCCTTCTCAAGAATATTCCTATCCCCTTATATTTCCAAGACACATCTGCTAATGATACAATACCTTGTAATTTTTGGTTAGATGTGTATAATTTAGTGTATTTTACACATGCACCCCTTCCTTGGGAATATATTAGTGAGCTTTCCTGTGGAATACTACAACCAGAGCCAGCTGATGCTTTACATTTTATGTTAAGTTAGAGCATATACTGCAATAGCACACAAACTATATCTGTGAGGAACTACTTGGCAGCCATCAGATTATTTCAACATATCATAAAATCTCTCTGTCAATGAGAATGCACATTTTCAGAGTTAGTCTTATTTGCACATATTTGCATTCAGAATGTTTTGAATTACAAAATTCAACATATTTGTCCAGCAAACTCTGAGATCCATTCAGAAGCAAAGTGCCTATTTCCTTGCTTGTAACTGGTAAGCTTACTCCAATTTTAGGCCAGTGGTCATTGGTAATTAATATTCAGAATAGGGTAACCCAATACAAATGGCAGGGACAAGATCTGTTTGCCCTGTTGAAATGGTTGCCTGTCTTTTCTCTTTTGGAAATCATTCACACATTGCATATCTCTTCTCTTCTAGTAAAACCTACATAAAAGCAATGAGTGCAACACCTTAATGGTTGTGGGTTTCTACTCAGGACATTGAAACCACAACAGAAGCGCTCTGTAATTATATTGGTCAGATACTTTGCATGCATCTAAAGAAATTACTTGAGAAAGATTAATATGAGATGGCAACCTGGAATGTAGATCAATGAGAGAGAAAAGACAAAGATGAAATATTAGCACAGACTTAATTCATTAAGAAAGTCTCCAAGTTTAACCAGCTGATGCAGACTAAGTGGATTGATCCACAAGCTGGACCATTTAAGAAAGAAATCAATCATCTTTCAAAACAGTACAACTGTGATGTTTCCTTTTATCCAGATGCAAAAGAAATCCCTCTTATCCACACCCTCCCCCATCATCCTCTTTTTATTGGCTCATATTTTCCTGGCAGTGTGGCAGGAGCCCTTCAGAGAAGTAGGGATTACACCAGTTATGTAATTGCAAGGTGGATTTTGTAACTCAGGGAAATTACAAAAGCATCAGTACACCTTGATTGACTAGTGTTCTGCAAACATCTCAGAAAGGGTGCAGGGGTGTCATAGGACTGGTTTCACCTTTCTTTGGATCCTGGTCAGCATTTATTGAAAGCTGCCCTAGTAAATGAGCTGGACAAATTTGCCATGTTGCCAAATGATGGGAAATGAAGAAAAATGTACTGACTGTGTAACATTGTCATTTTCTCAAACCATTTTAATGCCACCACATCCACCTTTATGAGGAATAAATCAAGGCAAGCAGAATTAATCACAGATAAATTCTGGGGAAAAAACGCCCACAATATAAATTCAAAGGATTCAAAATTCATTTGTCAAAGGACTTAAAATATAGATATTACTCACAAATTGAAAGGTCTATTGGTGCAGAGTAAAATACTTAAGTTGCAATAGCTATTGAACAGCAATAGTCACATGGAAATTTTTTGACAAACTATAAAACTTCTAGCTCCTTCATGGATTACTGCCTTCTCATGGCGAAGGGGCTTGCATAGCTCAATGCAGCTATTAGCTATGCCGTGCAGGACCACCCAAGACAGACAGGTCATAGCAGAGAGCTCTGACAAAACGTGATCCACTGGAGAAGGAAATGGCAACCCACTCCAGTATCTTTGCCATGAAAATCCCATGGACAGTACCAAAAGGCAAAAAGATATGATGCTGGAAGATGAGCCCCTCAGGTCGGAAGGTGTCCAATATGCTACTGGGGAAGAGCAGAGGGCTAGTACTAGTAGTGCCAGAAAGAATGAAGCGACTGGGTCAAAGCCGAAAGGATACTCAGTTGCTGAAGTATCTGGTGGTGAAAGGAGAGTCCGATGCTGCAAAGATCTATACTCCATAGGAACCTAGAGTGTAAGATCCATGAATCAAGGCAAGCTGGATGTGGTCAAACAAGAGATGACAAGACTGAATATTGACATCTTAGGAATCAGTGAACTGAAATGGACAGGAATGGGTGAGATTAATTCAGATGACCATCAGGTATACTACTGTGGGCAAGAATCCCTCAGAAGAAATGGAGTAGCCTTCATAGTCAATAGAAGAGTAGGAAAAGCAGTACTGGGATACAATCTCCAAAATGACAGAATGATCTCAGTTCGAATCCAAGGCAAACCATTCAACATCACAATAGTCCAAGTCTATGCCCCAACCACTGGTGCTGAAGAGGCTTAAGGTGAACAGTTCTATGAAGGCCTACAACACCTTCTAGAATTAATACCAAAAAATGATGTCCTCCTCATCATGGGGGATTGGAATGCTAAAGTAGGAAGCCAAAAGATAACTGGAATAACAGGCAAGTTTGGCCTTGGAGTACAAAATGAAGCAGGGCACAGGTTGGTAGAATTTTGTCAAGAGAATACAATGGTCATAGCAAACACGCTTTTCCAACAACCCAAGAGACGACTCTACACATGGACATCACCAGACGGTCAACACAGAAATCAGATTGACTATGTGCTCTGCAGCCAAAGATGAGAAAGCCAAAGATGAGAGAGCATAGTGCACTACAGTTTAAGGGGACACGCTTCAGCCTTCCTCAGCCTACTGGCTTAGAGCAATGGGAATTGTAGTCTAGCATATTCAGAGGGCACCAGGTTGGGGAAAGATGGAAAGGATATAAGGGACATTCAGCTAGCACAAAAGATCACAGAAATCTTGGGGCTCTATCAGATTGGTATTTATTATTGATACCTTCTTTACTGCATAAAGAAAGGGGTCATTTTTACCTGGAGGATCATTGAAAACTGGAAAAACTGGAATTTCTGTGGTCTACTCCTGACTGAGACACATCTATACCTCCCACTTGATTCATGTTTTGCAAATTGTTGGTATTGCAATGAACATTGGAGAATGATGGAATAAATGCTGTCAATTTCTGTGAAACGTGGGTGTTATGAGCTGGGCTTATATCTAACTTGATCTCTGCATGGCAGGATAATATTCTATAAAGATTTAATAAGATATAATGAGCAAGAGAAATTTATGACATTTCCTTGTGTAAAGTCCCATTACCATCACCTAGCACTAGGATTTTTATTCTTCCCTGCTCAAGACATAACAGAATGGTGATTTATTTTACGATGTCAGAGGGATCTAAGCAAGACTCATGTATTTAAATTCTTCTGGTCTTGTGGTGTTTATGCATGCAAGACAACAGTTTCCAGTATTTAGTGAGTATGAATCATTGAGAGCTGTGGCAGTACCAATTTGAAGCAGTACTTACATTACCTTCTTGTAGTTATTCTTAGAAGATAAGCTGGGAATCCCAAAAGCATTATCCGGAAGACTGTTTTTTTCCCTCGGTTAGGAAAGTGAAAAGTAGTACTGTGCCTCACATTCATTGATAAGGCATGCAACACAAGTGCATTAGCATGTGCTTGTGTGCATTTGTGTATGCAAGCACCAGTTCCCACTCATGCAGAGGTTCGATATATGAATTCTTGCAAGTAAGAAGACAATGAAAAGTAAATCACTGCAAATTAATTACTTCTGTTGTTTATATGCTTCCTTTCAGAACAATGGCTTTCCAAAGTCATGTACTGGCACAATTTCAATGCTAAAACAACAGTTTGAAACAACCAACAGTTTGTATGAAATGCATATTTCTAATTAAAATTAGAAAACAATTAGAAAGTTTTACAGCCCACTACAACACTGATGAAAGATACAGCCATATCAATATTACATAGAAGAGAGTTCTACAAATATAGTCACCACTGAGAAGACTCTGCCTTGAATACTTCATGGCCAAACCTTCGTAAGGCCTAGGAAGATGTGTATGGGTAGAGGCAGTCCTTCAAATAACCTGATCCCAAACTGTCTCAGAATCTAAACATAAAATTGAACTGGGTCCAAAAATGAAGAGACGGTCTATGTAAGTTGCATTTTTAGGTGTTTTTTATGACCAGAATACTTGGCCCAGACAGGTGACTGCATTTTGCACTAGTCATAGAAGGTTATAGTTTGAACTTTCTTCAAAAGTAGGCTTATGTAATACATGTTACAGGAGTCTAGCGTGTAACCATGTCATGTGTCATCGAGGCATGTTCAACTTTCTGTAGATAGTATTGCAGCTGGTGAAATATTGTAGACTGGTATTCTTGGTATTGACATAATCTGTTCTGTTCCAGAAGACCCCATAAGCTATGAACCTGGTATTTCAAAGAATGTGCAACCCCATTCAGACATGAATGCAAATCTCCATCCAGCTCATAGTATTCTGCCTTATCTGGATTAAGTTTGCTTATGCCCATCCATAACAGTTACCTGCTCTGGATTTCTACACAAACCCTGATACTAGTAGATGAAAGTGAGAGGAAGAGATGTAAATTATTCTCCTCTTGATGGGTCTTAGCCTTTAGGTGACTTCTCCCAACAGTTCCATAGAGATTTTAAAAGATAATAGGTGTGAAAATGGAAGCCTAATTGCATTTTTAATAGGGTAGGTTGATAATGAGAATGCTATAAAATATTAATCTGAGGACTCAAAGCAGTACATGATCATTCCAACAATTGTACACTATTACCATTTCCATATTAGACATGAAAAATTGCTGACTGATAGCAGCTTTACCCCAAGAGCAATTCTTAATTCGTAGCAGTGCTAAGGTTTGGGCTAAGTTAGTTCTGTTTTTCAGAGTAACTCCATGCACCTGAGCATTCTGAAATGTACCATTTAGGAATTTCTTAGGGCAGAATATAAATGGGGAAGGAGGAGGGGATTTCATATAAAAACATTATCCACTGAGAAAAATCCTTCTCAACCATATTGGTGATAATTTGAAGGCCCTGCAAATGAAAACATTCTTCCATTCAGAATGAAAGCAGAAAGCAGTACTTTCATTCTTACTCATAGTTAGATCTGGGATATTATCACATAGCCAGAACTTGTTGGCTAGCTGGGAATGTATTGCCATCATACTGGATGTATGATCCCTGAATGGCTCATTCAAGTAACCAATACATGATGAACTCTTTTTTAAAAACCACAAAAAATCTGCCAAGATTGTTAATGACCTAGGAGGTAATCCAGAGAATAGCTTCAGGTGCCCTGAATTGCCTTTCTTAAAAATATTTTGCCCAAAATATTTGGTTAAGCAATAGAATTTATGTCAGATGAAATAGCTGAAGGAAAGTGAGATAATCATGCAAATGTGGGCTCCTTAACTTTATTACACCAGACCTCTACACACTGTTTTCTAAATTTTTCCAGGGCAAATTATTAACCTTTCTGGCTATCTGAAAAATAAGTTTAATAGCATTTTTCTACCTCAAAGGAATAGTGTATGGTTAAAATAATTAGATTCAGCCAGACTCTTATTTTGCATTTGCAGTAAGGTTAGTGCATTAGCTGTAGGGGTTTCATCCCTATGCAGTTATCCATGGCCAAATACCACTCCTATAAGAGGCATGGAAGAAAGAAAGACCACATAAATGGAGTGTTAAAATGTTCACAATGCTGAGACATCCTGTGTACACAAATTAGAGTATTAGACAGAATGTGATTCCTATTTGGATTGCTCTGTAGGAGTACAAATATCCTTCATGTAAGTTATACTTTAAAAGCCACTGCTACATCTGCACCAGGCATACAGTTTTAAAACCACTGTAAATGACTAGATAAGCTTGATTTATGGCTAAATTTATGGTAAAATAAATCGACATGGATCAAACAGGATAAAACACTTCTTTTTGTACTAACAAGTCAAGGCACTCAGGAGGAAGTAAAAGGGAGAGTTGCTCAGACTCTTCTTGTTTGTTTCTACTGCTGTATACAACTCCATTGGTCCTATATGCAGCTCTGAGAACCAGGTCAAGACATTTAGTTTCCTGAGCTAATTTCCTGATGTTTGACCAGAATCTACCCAGTTTGCACCTCCTGGAGCTGACTATGGACCTGAACATGATCTTCAATTGAAGTTTGTCCATTTTCGAGTTTCATATTAGAAGAAATGGAAGAAAGAAATATGAAATGAATCTGTTCAAAAAGGCACACACTTTTTGAACAGAATGTACACAAACATGCTTCACATACAGAAACGCATATAGTGCTTGAATTTTATTGAAGCACTGGGGTTGAGGATATCAGGCTAGCTGTTCAGGGTGGGCTGCATAGCACATGTAATTCTGTCCTCTAAAACCCTGCAAAGGCTGCCTTTTCCTTCACATCTACCATGTTAAATAGGTATGTCACTCTCCCTAATACTAGGATTAGCCATGAGGCACTGTATCTCCTCATCTTGCACTATTATTTCCTCCAGCATTATAGTGGTTGTGCAATCTTTTGTGAAGATGGCATGTACTGTGTGGCTGCCACTCTAATTCTCCACAATGTTCTGGAGCAATATAGCATCACACAAGGACTCTGTGCATAATTGCAGTGGTTGAGCTATGGGCAGGCATTCCAAACAGAAGAAGGAAGCCAAGTGACTCCATCAGAAGCAGAAAGCCCTGGATATCTGCTCAAGGAAACCACAGGCTAATGCTACACCTGTTTCTCCTTCTCTCTCATGAAGATAACAAGATAATGATCTATATTTCTATTTTAATCTATTAGTTTTGCCCTAGAGCACCTGCAAGCAACATGCTTTGTGCTTTGTATAAAACAAAGTAGCATATCAAAGTACTCGTAATATGTAGAAGGTAAGAATTTGAATCTCCAGTGCAGCAAAAATATATTACTGTGTGCTCCTTTTGAAAATTGTTTAAATTGGTGGCCTCAGATGTTCTTAGTAAATTATAATGCATGTATACACGCACATACGCACATGTTGAATTCTCAAGCTTAAGATGGTGCTTTGCAGTCCACTGTTTTATTTTAGCTTACTTCTGACATACCACATTTGCATCATGGAATCTCTGAAGGATACAACCAAATATTCCTTGGCCCCAAATACAGAGAGATGCATTTTATCCTTAAAGCCTTTTCCTGCTGCTAGGAGACAGCAACCTACTTGTTTGTGTGGGTAGCAAGAATTGTGATCAGCTTACTCATAGGACTTCTGACTCATCAGAAAGTGACCTTTGTTTTCAGTGACTGGAGCTGATTTGGGTTTATTGCTCATTTGTCACATTTTCATCCAGTCCCAGAAGGGCAATTGCAACATTTTGTGATTAGTGGCCACCCATCTGTAGCTCATGCATGAGAGGTAACACACAGAGAGAGTCCATTACACCCCTTAAGAATTTCCCTGTAACTGAAAGGTGTTCAAATTCCAATTCATAGAACAGCAACTTTAAAAAGTCACAAGTAAACAAAGTAGCTTCTTTCTGTTATTCGTAAGGTTTCTGGGCAAGCAATTACTGATCAAAAGAGGGATCATAGGGCTGTGCTGGGCATACCAAAAGAAATGTCAACCTACTGTGCAGTAGCTGAGAAAATTCCATGTTGGGCATAATTAGGAAGGGAACTGAAAATAAAACTGCCAAGATCATACTACCCTTACACAAATCTTTAGTTTAATGACCGTATAATACTAGAACCTGCAATCATCCTATGAAGCTGATTGGTGAAAGAATTGGGACAGAGAAAATGAAGAATTTCTTCACACAGTGCAAAGTTAAACTATGGAATTCCTTATCTCAAGATGTAATTATGATCATACATGTGGATGTTTTTAAGAAGAGATTGGACAAATTCATAGCTGACGAATCTACTCTTGGTCACTAGTCATGATAGCTATATCTGAGACAGAATGCCTATAGATCCCAGTTACAGGGAACTCAGCCAGGAGGGGGCTGCTGGTGGTTAGTTTCCAGTGAAATTAAGTTGGGGACTATTGAACAGAATGCTGGACTATATTTACTCTTTGGCTGATCTAGAAAGGCTCTTCCTATGTTTTAGGACTGTCTGGAATTGTTTCTATTAACTTTAGTTATGTTCTACCTTTTTTCTTTTCAAGGAACTCAAGGCAGTTTATATAATTCTCCTTCTCCTATTAATCTTACCCTCACAACAACACTGTGAGCTAGATCTGGGATTGGCCTGAAATCACCCAGTGAGCTCCATGGCTGAGTGGGGACTAGAACCCAGATCTCCTGAATCTCAGTCCCACACTGGCTCTCTTATTTATCTAAGTTAAATTTCAAATGAGTATTCCAACAAAATTCACACTTCCCTGTGGCTTGGGACCTGCCTGTCTGAAAGACCATTTTCTCCCATAAGAACCTGTTCAGTTCTTAAGAACCTCTAGAGAAGTTCTTCTTTCAAGACCTTCAAAGGCATGCTGGTTGCAATCTGAAAACCTTTTTCATGGCTGTTCCCAGCAAAACTTTTTCCCAAGCGAGTTTAGGTTCACTCCTTCTCTTCTGTCCTTCCACTGGCAGGCAAAACCTATATAAAAGTGCCTTTGGTCTGGGTTTGGTGCTTTAAAATATAATTAGTAATTGTTATGTTTTAATTGCATTTTATGTACTACTTGAATTTTTGCCACTTTTTGCAGTGCCTGTAAATTGCTTTGAGCACAATTTTTGATAGAATGGGATACAAATCAAACAAACAAATAAATAATGCTGTATGACACTTATTGAAATGGATAAGATTTTCAGTTCAGTTCACTTTAATAAGAATACTTAGATATAACAATTTTTCACATTTTTTACACAATTTGTGACCTTGGTTCATTTGCAGAAGGAACAACATTTAGGGCTAAATAGTACAACAGTGAATGATCTCAGATTTTTAACATCTCCCTCAAAATTAGGAGAGATCATCTGGATGTCTGCACTAAAGGGTCATCAGTAGGTTCCCGTTATTTTCCATCTTCTTAAGGATTTTCATGAATCTCAGGATAGAAAAGATATTAATCTACTAAATAATCAATACTCAAGAAAATAAAATGTAATTTTATACTGTAAGTCTAGAAACAGAAGAACCAGAATGTTTGCGCACAAAGAGATTATCCAAGTTTCACATCAAAGCTTGTGCTCATTCCCATTTTACTTGCAACATGTATTTCAGTTTGTTTGGACAGGAAAAGTTCACATTTTTCTGTACATGTTTCAGCAGTGTGCATTTCCCCCACCCACTGACTGAAGTGTGAAAATGTTGCTTCTTTTTTTAGTGTGCAGTTTTTCTAAAAATTATCATTTTCCAAATGTGATCACAAGTTTGGGAATGTGTGAACCTTTTAAAAAGTATGTTCTGAATCCTCTTCAGGTTTGCAAACAGAGCAGGTCTGGATGATTTATGAACTGAAATGAAAGTTTTGTACATCTTTTAAATAGGACAAGGAAAGAAACATTTTGAAGAACAAGTTGCTACATAAAAACGAAAGGAAAAAGAACTTGCCTGACATTTGAGCTTGTCCAGCCAGTAACTCTTTGGTCTGATACTATTCCATTTGAGCAGAAGAAATAATGCAAATTCGGAACAAAGTAGGAAGTTCAAGAGTGGAATGCCGGGTTTCCAGGACACTGCCAAAATACAAACATAAACCTGGAACTATTTTTCCATTAATGGTGAAAGCATTAGGTGTGCACAGTCAGGTATGGAAAGCCAGCATATGGTTTAGGAACACCATCTCTAATGAAATCTTTTAAGAGAAAACATATTTAGATTTGAATGCAGGCTGCTTTGGAAAGTAAGTCAGGCTCAGAAATGTCTGAAAGCCCTTCCAAAAATACTGAAAGTCAGCTCTGCTCTTCAGCTCTGAGGGGTGGTGAGGAGGAGTGGAGGAAGTCTGTTATTGCTCAGTGTTGAACGGAAAGCAGTCTGCACATCCTCAGAAATATCATGAATGCACTGCATTTGCTCCCTACCTGCTTCTTTAAAGAAGAAGCATAACAAAGTGCAATCAGATGCTGCCAAACTAGCATGGTTGAAGGAGGAAAAAGAAAACCTACAAGAAAAAAGTAAAGAATTCCTGTAAGATATTCTCACTCCACATGCCTTAACACCACTGCTTTCTGTACTGTGTGACCCAAGGCATAAATTATTTTCCTTGCCTGACCTCTGGAACACATTGCCCTATTGATTAGAGGATCCCACACTGGTCCAATCTCAGTGTTGTTTGAGCAAAATCATCATACAGAGAAAGAGGCTCACCTGGTTGTCTTCTTTCATGGAGGTACATAAACCTATTCTGCTAATTCCTATTGACAAGAGAGAGTCATGATACTTTGTGCTAAGGTGAAGCTGGCCAGCTGCAGATTGATTAGCTCTCTAAACAGACTCTGTACAATTCCACTCAAGCATTGGCTCTGGGTTCCTTGTTTGGTGGGGGCAGAAAAGAGAAAAGAGAGTTAAAACTCACACACATGTACATTTTCCCCTCCTGTAGTTAGTGTAATTTTTGCTGAAGGACTGGCTTTAGATGGAGTTGTGGGGCTTATTTTTAATGCTCTCTTTTTACTAGAAGAAGTGTCAAAAATTGATCAACGAAAGAAATCTAGAGGTGAATTTATACTGATTGAAAATGATGAAATAAATGGACAAACATTACCTTGTATTGTTGGCATCATTTGTTTCAGTAGCAATTCATTTTACTTTTTCAATCAAGCTTTCTACAGTAAAATGCTTTGGTAAGCAAAAACATATTCATATAGATGCTTTTTTTTAATCCTTCAGAAGCCGGGTTTCCATACTACAGGGTATAACAGAGCCCCTGTAGTGTTTTCTGTATGAAGCAAGGCATCTAATTATTATTTTTATTTTAAGTTGTAAAAATGCTATCTTTATAACATGATTGGTAAATAAAATATTTATTGTGTTGTGCAGATCTGGTTTCTCACTACCAGATAGTGATTAAATTAGGGCACAATCTTGTGCATGTTTGATAGATAAAAAGTCACAGGATTCCAGCTTTCTGCAGCTCACCATGAGGGCTGTGATATTCTTTCCATCTAAACATGCAAGGAATTGTTCTGGAAGCCATTATCTGCCAATGCGTGTTAATGTCAGTAGTATATATTCAAGGAGACAGAAAGGATGGAGTACTGTTACCACAGTCGGTTTGTTAGCTTTAAATTGTACCAACTCCAGTCTGAAAGTGAAGGAACATGTTGTTGCCTTGCTTCTTGTTTGCTTTGTTTGCACAGGAGCAAAAGGCCAGAAGCATTGCGTTCAATAATCTCAGGTTTTTAACATCTACATGAAACTTCTGAGAGAAATCTTCTCAGGTTTGCACTAAAGAATCATCAGTGTGTTAGCATTGTTGCTGGCCAGCTTCACAGTGTTTTCCCAAAAAGGCAGGAAATAAATGATTTAAATCTGTTGAGTAATTAAATACATATTCAAATTGGAAAATGTGGCATGTCAAAAACAGAGAAAGCAGAGCCCAATTTGATGTGACATTAATCCTATGAATGCAATTAATATGCATATTTTGTTCAGTAATTAGCGGTTATAGGCCAGCCTGAGCAGGATTGGAAACAAAAGGATGAGGCGAGCTATTTAACCCTTTCTCTCTTAGCCAGGGTCCCCGTGAAATCAGCTTCTTGAAGGCTGCTATTTGCAGGACTTGCATTTCTGGTTCATGTCAATGGCAGCATCCTTTGAAATAAAGATCATTTAAATTTATTCGCTTTTTCTAATACAATGCCATGGGCATTGTCAGTGCCATTTGTGCAGCCTCATATACTGCATAAGCCCCTCAAAGGCACTAGTCTGCAGGAAAAAAACCCCAAACAACCCATCCCTTACCAAACAATCCTGTGGATGACTAGCAAAAGTGGGGTGGAAAGGTCAGCTTCAGCTTCTGAAAGGAATCAGGCAGGGGAACCATCATTATTGGCTCTGCTAGTTTCTATGCTGGCAAGTTCCTAGCCTCCACCCCTCTTTCAACAGCCCACTCACATGCCTGCATGGAATCCCTAGGTTGCCTAGGGCTGCCAGGATAGTGCTGGAATACAAGTTTCCATTATTTCATTAATTAATGCTGCAATATCATTATCTACATCTATGTACAAGAAATTAACATGACAACAACAGGCTTATGGGCATTTGACCATAATGTTTACATACAACTTTTATTAAGAAAAGCATAATACAATAAGGGAATAATACTATGGTCCTAAACAGTGACTAAAAGCCTATCAGACATTTTGAATTCGTAATTTCAAATTAAGAGACAGCAATCTTACTCAGTGCTGGGAACTGGAGCTCTCCTCTTCTCACCCCTGCCCCTCTTTCAGCTGGTGCAGAAAGAACCATGCTGGTTGTTACTTGAGGCTGGAAAAGATACCTCAGAGAGCTGGAAAGGGAGACATTGCGGGGTAGGATTGTTCTTGTGTTCTTATAATACTTGCTGGAAAAGAATTTCATTTAATCTCAGTGATACAAGCACTTGGTAAACCCTACTTGGTTATGCATAGTGATGCCATAAACATTATTATTTGATGGTGGATGCTGTGTGACCATTCCTAGAAATAAAACCCAGTTTGTATTTGTCTGATATGTTTATACATGGTTCTGAATTATCAGAAGAAGAAGGAATTAAGCATGTGAAAATTCTCATGTTAAGAGAGAGATTATAAATATGTTTTGCCTCCAAAGCATTATTTTCATCTTGTGAAACCAACAGGTGACTCTTTAGTACAGGCCTTCTAATAATTCTGCAGTTTTGTTATCTTTGCAACTTGCACCCTGTATGTGAGGTTGATTTCTCTACACCAGAGACATCATGGGCTGTACTGGCAATTTGTCACTTTAAGTGTTCTGAAAGAAATGAGCTGTGAACAATTTGTTGAACTGATGCATGAATTTAATGGTCTACGTTTAAAATTCTGATTAAAAGTCTTTTGAAATTACCATAACTTTGATAAATAAGCTGAAATAGTTCATTTTTACCTGATCTTACCTAAAGGTTATGTATAGAAAGGGTGCATCTAGAAGAACCTTGGGAAGATAACAAGAATAAATGCTGGCCTTAGTGATTAACCACACAACTTTTTTGTTTGTATTCAGAATTCAATTCAATTGAACTCAGTGAGTCTAACTTCCCAGTATTCATGTTCAGAATTGCATCCTAAGATATGTGACCCAAATTAGGTAAACTCACCTATTTCTTACCTACATCAATAGAATAATATATTCTATAGATTAATATATTATAATATATAATTATAATGATATAATAATATAATCTATTATAATATATATATTCTATAGAATATATTATACTATATATTATAGAATATAGAATATGGAAGGAAGACAACTTGGTGCTATGTGATTAGTTTTCAGATCTGAGAATACAAATCCAGAAGTTTTACTTCAGCTGGCCAAATGGCATCCCAAGATACAACCCACTAAGATTTATTCTTAACAGAAAAGAAGCACAAGTAAAACAGTACACACTTCTCCTATCAAATCCCACACTATTCTTTCTTACTTTCTCAGTGTGAAGGACTGCAGATAGGACAGGATGGAAGAAACCTTCAGCATACCTCAGTCAAAACATGCTCCTGTTCACAATTTTTCCAAAGTCCATACGCTACCTCTCCAAAGGATATGCGGCAGCGGCAGAGGCAGCAAATGCCCGCACCCCGGACTCCACCACCTGCCCTGACTGCCGCCACGCCCGGCGCGTGTGAGAGGCGTGGCCGGGCGCAGCGAACGTCGGAGGGAGGAAGCCCCGCGCCCTGAAAAGCACCGGCGGCGGCCGGGGGAAGAGTGCCGGCAGAAGAGGCACCGCACACAGGACACCTGCGCGCGCGGCAGAGGCAGCAAACGCCCGCACCCCGGACTCCACCACCTGCCCTGACTGCCGCCACGCCCTTTGGGTGCCGAGCGGGGGGCTGGGCTGGCCAGGGGGCTTTGTTTGCCTGCGTGGTTTTTTAGCCTTCCTGCTACGCTGCGTGTCAGTGTAAGTTTTTAATTGTTTTTATAATTTTAGTTGTTTTATGGAGTCGTCCCTGGCCATGTTGCCGCTTGCGCTTCCTGGGGAGCGCACGGGCGCTGCCATTGGGATAGTCTTGGGCAATGGACGTTATAGCGGTGGGAGCTTAACGTGTCCGCATAGAAGAAGGAGGGACAGATGGTTGACACCTGTCCCTACTTCTGGTTTTGCTCCCAGCCAGAGGGTGCCAGGGAGTTTTGTCAGCCGCCCCTCGGGCCTGACGGTGCTGTTGCTTAATGCCAGGTCGGTCAATAACAAATCTTCCCTCATCCATGACTTGATTGTGGATGAGGGGGCCGACCTGGCTTGCATAACGGAGACCTGGGCAGGAGAGGGGGGGGATGTTGCCCTCTCCCAACTATGCCCGCCCGGGTATCTGGTTCAGCACTGTTCGTGCCCAGAGGGGAGGGGAGGGGGGGTCGCTTTGGTTTCCCGAGCCTCAATCTCCCTCACAGGACTTCTGGTCCCCTCGAGGCCGGGGCTGGAGTGCCTCTACTTGGTTTTGGGCGACCGAGACAGATTGGGGATTCTGTTGGTGTACCGTGCACCCTTCTGCCCAACAGTCTCCCTGCCTGAGCTGACGGAGATCGTCTCGGACCTGGTGTTGAGGACCCCCAGGATGTTGGTCCTGGGGGACTTCAATCTCCATGCCGAGACTGATCTGACCGGGGCAGCTCAGGACTTCATGGTCTCCATGGCGGCCATGGGGCTGTCTCAACATGTCATCAGCCCGACCCATGAACGTGGACACACCCTGGACCTGGTTTTCTCGACGGGACAGGAAGAGGGTGGTCTGAGGGTGAGGAATCTATGTTTGACTCCCCTGTCATGGTCAGATCACTTCCTGGTGAGGTTTGTGCTCGAGAGCGACTTCTCCCTCTGTAAGGGTGCAGACCCGATTGTGTGGGTCCGCCCCCGGAGCCGGATGGATCCGGAAGGATTCCTGAAGGCCCTGGGGGAGTTTCCAGCTGACAAGACGGGTGCTCCTGTCGAGGCTCTGGTCGAACTGTGGAATGGGGAGATGACCAGGGCTGTAGACACGATCGCTCCTAAGTGCCCTCTCCCACCGGGCAGAGCCCGCTCTTCCCCTTGGTATACCCCTGAATTGAGGGCGATGAAGCAGGTTGGGAGACGGCTAGAGCGTAGGTGGAGGAGATCACGTGATGAATCTGACTGAACACACTTGAGAGCCCACTATCGGGCCTATGTTGTGGCGGTGAGGGCGGCGAAAAAGAGATATTTTTCCGCTTCCATTGCCTCCTCACAATGCCATCCGGCGGAGCTTTTTCGAGTGGTGCAGGGCCTGGTTTGTCTAGGTCCGAAAGAAGACCTGGTTCCACCCTCAAAGGCCCGCTGTGACGACTTTGCCAGGCATTTCAGGGAGAAAATCGCTCAGATTCGTCATGAGCTGGATTCCACTATTGATACAGAGGTTTTAAGGGAGACGCCAATGCCGCCGTCTGGTCCAGAATTATTGGATGAATTTCAGTTATTGCAGCCCGATGATGTGGACAAGGTGCTTGGACGAGTATGTCCCACCACTTGCTTATTGGACCCTTGCCCGTCTTGGTTAATAAATAATTCCAAGCACGGGATTGGGACCTGGATTTTGGAAGTGATTAACGCTTCTCTGAGGGAGGGTCGGGTGCCTGCCCCTTTAAAGGAGGCGGTAGTCCGACCGGTCCTGAAGAAGGCATCACTGGATCCAGAGATGGCCACTAATTATAGAACAGTGGCCAACATCCCGTTTTTGGGCAAGGTGTTAGAGTGAGTGGTGGCGAGACAACTCCAAGCACTCTTGGATGAAACTGATTATCTGGACCCATTTCAGTCCGGTTTCAGACCCGGGTACGGTACTGAATCTGCCTTGGTCGCCCTGTACGATGATCTGTGCAGGGAGAAAGACAGGGGGAGTGCGTCCCTGTTGGTTCTCCTGGACCTCTCAGCGGCTTTCGATACCATCGACCATGGTATCCTTCTGGACAGGCTTGTGGGATTGGGGGTTGGAGGCACTGCTATGCAGTGGTTCCGCTCCTATCTCGATGGCCAGTTCCAGAAGGTGGTGCTGGGGGACTATGGCTCTGCGCCATGGCAGTTATGCCATGGAGTGCCACAGGGGTCCATTTTGTCCCCATTGGTGTTCAACATTTACATGAAACCGCTGGGAGAGGTCATCAGGAGGTGTGGGCTGCGGAACCATCAGTACGCTGATGATACCCAGCTCTACCTCTCGTTTTCCACCAATCCAGGTGAGGCAGTGGCTGTACTGAACCGGTGCCTGGCCGAGGTAATGGGCTGGATGAGGGCCAATAAACTGAAGCTCAATCCAGACAAGACGGAGGTCCTGTTGGTTGGTGGTTCTGGCTTTGGAGAGGGTGAACTGAACCTTGTTCTGAATGGGGTTGCACTCCCTCTTAGGGACAAGGTCCGCAGCTTGGGAGTGCTCCTCGACCCGGAGCTTTCATTAGAAGCTCAGGTGACCGCAGTGGCGAGGAGCGCTTTCCTCCAGCTTCGGCTGATCCACCAGCTGTGCCCCTATCTGGAGTATGACTGCATCGCGACAGTGACACATGCATTGGTGACTTCCCATCTCGACTTCTGTAACGCGCTCTACGTGGGGCTACCCTTGAAGACGGTCCGGATACTTCAACTGGTTCAAAACAGAGCTGCCAGGCTGCTGACGGGGACTGGGCGTTGTGTTCACATGACCCCAGTTCTCCGTCAGCTTCACTGGCTTCCCATTGAAGTCCGGGCCCAATTCAAGGTGTTGGTGATGACCTATAAAGCCCTAAACGGCTTGGGTCCTGGTTACCTGAAGGAGCGCTTGCATCCATATATGCCCAGCCGCCCCTTGAGATCGGCGGGGGAGGCCCTTCTCCGGGAACACTCCGTGAAAGAAATTAGGAGGGTGGGTACTCGGAGGAGGGCTTTCTCTGCGGTGGCGCCTAAGTTATGGAACGCGCTCCCCAGAGAGGTCCGCCTGGCGCCGTCGTTATCTGTTTTTCGGCGCCAGGCGAAGACCTTTTTATTCAAGCGGCATTTTAACTGTTAACATTATTGGTTTTATCTGGCCAGGGTGGCTTATTTTATACTGTACTGTTGTATTTTAATTTTATATTTATATTTTAATATATATTATAATTATTTTAACTTAATGATGTGAGCCGCCCCGAGGCTTCGGCGAATGGGGCAGCATAAAAATGTTTTAATAAATAAATAAATAAATATGTTCATACCTACTGACACATGCATGGACCTCTGTGCCTAGGTTCCAGGAGAGAAATATATAGTTCTTATAATTATTTTTAGGTTCCATGTTGAATATTTCCATAAACTGCTAGATTTTGACCATTTTCATAATACGATTTCTCAGTTATCAACAAGATCTCAAAGTTTTGCAATATTTTGCATTTATACCATGAAGAATGGCATTCTAATAAGTGAAATTTGGGGAATAAACATTTTTTACAATCCTCTGCTAGAATGGATTGCAACATATACCCGTGCATTGACAAGTGAACATTAGTACACAAGCTAACTTGTGGACAATGAAGGAGGTATCAGAATTAACGTTTAAATGAAAAAAATGGGATTCTTGTTTTTTTTGTGTGCAGGTGTGGATGGAATTGTTTGTGCAAATAGAGCCACTGAAGCAGAGTTACCTTTTGCTGTCTTGACAAGACATGCAACAGTCATAAATTCATCAGGGAGAACTTCATTTCTTCTCTAAGCCATTTGGTTTTTATAGAGAGCTCAGTGCTTCTTGCCCATCAATTTTAAGTGCTATGAGTAAAGTGAAGTCTAAACAGAACAAGCAAAAGAGAGATTCTGCTTCAGAAAATATCTTTTATACTATTTAAATGGAAGCATTACTTTACTTCTGCTCAGACAAAACAAATAATAAAAAGTCCAAGATGGATTTCAAGAGATTTTAGAAGTAAATTCTATGGTGAGGTCTTTAACGTTCAAAGATCGCCATATGGTACTTGAATACTTCATGGAAGAGTAAGTGAAAGGAAAGGAAGATAGTTTATATGAAAGGAAGATTAGGACATCATTCAGGCAAAACACTGGCAGTTGCATATCTATACAAAAGCAATTAAAACAAACATTCTTCATTAGGGTCACATGAATGTACACTTCAGACACAATCTTTCCACATACTCTGGGATTTCAACAAACAAAAATGCATAAAGTGACAGTAATTTTCTGTTTATATTATGGAACCATGAATAAGCAGAGATGGAATTCTCCATTAAATCTGCTTTGCAAAACTGAGCAGAGCGCTTAAAGTTCTCCTCTACAGCACATTCCTAAAACTTTTCACTGGCATGATCAAAAATGCTTCCAGGAATGTCAGGAGGTGCTGGCTAGGTGAAGTTTTATTGGCCCTACTTATGCATTGTTTTGCATTACAAAATATATGTTTGTGAACAGTCTGATGCAGCATCCTGGAGAAAATGCACACCAGTGAATGTGCATATCAGGGAAAAATGCACACAAAATACCATTTTGACAATATAAAATACTTGAAAGAAAATGTGTACATTAAAAATGCACAGCAAAAATATGTACATCAATGAATGCATTGGGAATAAAATGCACTAAAATATGAGTTTCTCTGTTGATTTTTAAAATAAAAATATAATAGATTCACTGAAATTGATAGAATCATACCATCTTACTAGATCTTACTGGATGCAGTGGAATTATTTCCAAGCAAACACTCATAGGCCTTCTGTGTCACCCCCACCCCACCCCTACACATGGGCACACACACACACACTCATAATCCGCTCTGAAGGGTTGGGAAGCTCTCTAGGGAAGATTTTCAGGAGGCCCAGGAGGCAACAACAGAGAGGAAAGAGGGAGAAAGTCTCACCACAGTAGCAAATGTATGTTAGGCTGATATTGAATTTGATCTACCACACCAAACTGAACACAGGTGCTGTCTTCCTCCCTATGAGCAGATCAGAACTGACATATCTCCAGACTAAATGGCCCTGAATGGATGTTTATCAGCACTAGCACACCAAGGAAGCTTCTTGTCCCACTTCCATAGCTCTGGGGTATATCATGTTTTAAGGCACAATTGTATCCGTACTGGTAGTTTTAGGGCTTCCCCCAACCCCTTAAGATTGCACCTTAATTATTGCATAAGTTTCATATTGTTTACTTTTGTTGTTTTATTTGGTATTGCTCCAAATAAAATATCTGTATACCAATATCTGTATGATATTGGTAGCTGCTCCGAGCTTTATTTAGGAAGGAACAATGGAATACTAAATGCTGTTGCTGTTGTTGATTATGAGATTAAACAGTCATTGTCTGCTGCTTTATTTTTATTAACTCAGATATGTATATCTCATCTTTTAACCCAGTCAGAGTTTCTGAAGCAGGTTAGGCCATATAATTCCCCATCCCCTCACACAAATAATGCTCAAAGAATAGTAGAACAAAACTTCAAACTTCCAGAACCCAAAGCAAAATTGTGTTGGAGTACCTCCTCCCATATCCATCCACCTGGTCATTGATATCATCACCTGAAACTTTTCTTTCTGCTAAGGCAAAGCAGGAGGTGACAAAGGAAAGATCATCTTTGGTAGTGGCTCTTCCTAGTGTGGCTGCCACCTACTTTGTTGTCATTTGGCACCAGATGAAGAGTATATATCCCAGGCATTCCATGCAGTGTAGTGCAGTATTTTTAAAAATCTCTGTTGGTTCCTTAGACCTTTCATTACTGTGCTTGCTTCTTGCTTTCATGCTGTTGGAATGTTATTTATTGCATTGGATGTTATGTTCTTTGTCACTTTCCCGCATAACACTGGACTGTTGAAGCCAAGGGGCTATAGCTCCGTGGCAGAGAGCAAGATCTGTAGGGGAAAGTTGCCAGGTTCAACCCCAGCATCTCCAGAAAAGGATGGAAACACCTTACTTTGAAACCCTAGAAAGTAATTACCAGTCAGGATAATACTAAGCTAGAGGCACTATTGGTCAAACTTAGTGTACGGCAGTTTATGGTGTGTGGAGAATAAGTTTCATATAGCAACCAACAACAAACATAAATGTATTCCAAATTTTACTCAGCAGGTACTAAAGCCTTCAGAGAATGTATGTGGTTCAGCTGGCATTGAAAACTTAATAATGTAGGTTCCTGATGAATATGCCAGGGAAGAGAGTTCCAAAATCTGGATCCCCCACTGAAAATGGTCTTTTTTGAGGAACCTACCTTTTTTGAGGAAATGGGGTTTTTTTTCTCTTAGGCAGAGGGAGATAGTCACCTCAGGCAGCACTTATTAAGGAATATGAAGATGTGGAGAAGAGTGCTTTGTGTGTCCTGTGACCTACACTTTACTCTCTAAACTGGTCTGCTGCCCTGAAGCCAAATGGAAGAAGCTGGGCCATCTCCAGCATTGAATTAAGAGCTAAGTGTCAATTTCCTGGGACAACACCTATGTGTCTTTTCAGTTTTTAGGTGACAAAGGCTGTAATTATAATTGCATCTGTCAATTTCACTTAGTGAATATCCATTTTAAAGAAAGAAACATCAGATCTGATCTGAAATGTACTGTATAATGGAGCCCAATGAGTACTTCCAATCCCCTAAGCGTGCTTTGCATTCATGAAGCTTAAAGACAGACTTTTTTCTGGCAGTTTATAATGTGAGTGCAAATCTGCATTGGACATAGTGCTTCTTTGCATTATGATTTCCTTTCTTGTGCATGAACATTAACAAGACATCCACGGGAAGACCACAAGAGAAACTTTAAGTCACACACTTAACATTTCCTTAAGTCTTGTGCTCTTTCCTGCTCCAACTAGGTTTATTTGTTTACTATGTAAATACAGAGTTGATTAGCATGGAAATGTCAACAAGCAAAGTACCGAGTACAGGTTTTGTGGGAAAACATGGGTTTTTCAGAGAAAAGACAGCAGTGAAGGTCAAATGCATGTTATATTAGTTAAGTAGAATCAGAGTCCGAAAAGTAACATCAGGCAGAAATCCAAAGATCAATAACATGCAGTCCAAGCATGAGTCAGCGTACAATATACTGGAACTGGAAAAAAAAACCAGTATTGTTTACAACAAAGGCTAGACAGCAAACATAAGTTAATATTATCACAGTATCCCGCTTTCCACTCAATGGTCTACTGCAGTACATTACAAGCTTTGTTCCTGCCTACTTTTCTCCTCTTGAAGAGTCCCTTCCTGGCATCAGAAGCTGCACTGTTTTGCCTCTGAAGGTGATGGCACTCTCTGGGACTGGGTGCTCACCTTGCACCTATTTATGAACCAGAACCCCCCTCTTTCTACAGGAAGGAAGTTGTGGTTGTCTCTCCCAGGGCCCAGGTGCTCCCAGGTCTCCTGATATGGGGTGTGTCAACCATCTCTGGGAACTTGACAGCAGGCATGACAGTCCCACTACATGGGGCAAGGAGGTGTTAGGATTGTTGGAGCAAACACTTAACCATGCACAAAGGTTCATCAAAAGTCCTGTGTAGTGACTTTATGAGAGCACTATGGAACCTCTTGTGGGGCTATATCACCCATCTGCCCTGATCATGGCCTATATTGACCAAATGTGTACAGAAGATGTTGAAGTAAAGTATCTCTCATTTGTTTGGGGATGTCCCAATTTGTTTTGCATACAAAGTGCTATAGTGTTGGATATTTCACAACTGTCACACAATGCACCAAAAGCTGTTCGAAATCAGTTCTTAGCTGGATCGAGCTTCAGTCCTTTTTAAAGAGTTCATAAACTGAAATAGCTTCCAGAACCAAGTAGGCTTGACTTTTTCTAATCTTTTGGATGAATGATTAACTAATGATCAATTCTGTTTCCTTTTAGAAGCTGCATGCTCACCTGGACTCTTAAGAGAGACTAAGAAGCTTATGATGGATAATATCTCTATTCAGAAGATAAAATGCACCAAAAGTACAATTCCTTTGTGCCTGGCTTCAGCCATAGGATCACCATTTCACAAGCAGGATATGAATGTGGAATATATAAAAGGGAGAGACCCATAACAAAATGTTGCCATGTGAGATGCTTCTCCTCAGGTTTCCAGCTATGTCTTCTTCCAAGATACTCCATTCTATTCTGCCTCCCCCAACAGAACATTTGGGAAACATGCCCAACAGTAGACATGTATGAGAATATTGTTTTCATTTGCAAATCATGCAAGCAAGTGCTGTTTACACTCCCAAATGCTAATGCAAGCAGGAGTGATTCGGGAGTGCTCCTTGAACCATTGTTGACACTTGAGGCCCTGGTGGCTTCAATGGCTTGAAATGTCTTCTACCAGCATCAGCTGATGGCTCAGTTATACCTCTATCTAGACAGGAATGGCCTGCTATCAGTGATCTATACTCTAGTACTCTCTAAACTAGATTACTGCAAAGCATTTTATGTGGGGCTGCCCTTGATAACTGCATATAACACTAATTATGGCGCACTGGCTGCATATACGTTTCTGAGCCCAAATCGAGGTGCTACTTTTAACTGATAAAGCCCTACAAGGCTTAGGGTCATGCTCCTGCTCCTGGACCTTACCTGGTTACCTGGACCCTGCTTGCTCCTTCTCCTGCTCTAGCCCTCAGAAACCTGTTCCTGTCTGCATTGCTTCCTTGGCTTCCTGACCCCTGGCTTGCTTGACAGCACTTTTGCCTTTTAGAATGGTCCTACCCTGCTCTTCTACTCCTGGCACTGACCTTGGACAGTTGGATAAAGATCTGCGTTTGTTTGGCACTCAACTTTGGACTCTAGTCTAACCGCCTGGGTCCTGGCACCTGTGCCACTTAGTCAGCTGCCCACACCCCAGATGCTGATAGATGTCTTACGGAATGCCTCTTCAGATGTCAATCTACCTACACACTATGACCAAGTTCTGGGTCCTGCCTTCAACTGCCACTTCTGAGGAAGCTTGGTTGGTGGCAACAAGGGGGAGAGCATTTTCAGTGGTGCACCCCCAGTTATGCAATGAGCTCCCCACTGTGACCCAACTGGCATTAACCTTGCTATCTTTTTTGGCACCTGGTAAAACCTACAGAGCATTTGATTAGTTTACTGAAGCTAGCCAGTTACTAAACAGGTCTTAAGATTTTATCCAAGTTCTTTAATTTTTAAAATTTTGTGCTGCAAGCCTTTTAAATTATATTTTAATATGATGTAGTTTATTTTGTACTTTTAACATGTTGTAAACCACCCACAAAGTTTTGGCTTATTGGGAGGTATAAAAGCTAAAAAATTAATACTAATACTAATACTATCTTAGTATTTATCAAACTGAATTTGCATGAAACATTCATTTTTTAAAAAATAAATATTTTCATGCAGTCTAAGGAAAATGTAGTCTTTTGAAAAATACATACAAATATGCATTTTAAAAAATATTTGAAATGTATATGTCTCCCATTTAAACAACCTAGAGAACAGAAAACCAGATTGAAAACTAAAGTTAGCAAAACTAGATTCAAAATGATTTTTAGAGAATTTTGATGGAGTTGAAAATAGCTGTTCTCCCATCCCATGCCATAACCACAGAGCCTGTTGAATTCTCCCTGGGCCAATTTCTATGTGTCTCCCCTTTAGGAACCAGTTTTCTAAAGCATACTAGTACTTCTACAATCCTCTGAGTTACCTCCAAGTCTGCTCATTTTTCCAGCTTGTTCTGGCTATAGAAGGACAAGAAAATGGATAATGATTTCATTTGTGTATCTAATTATGGTAAGAGAGTTTCCCCCTAACCACATCTGGGGTGTTTTTCCTTCACTGAACCTTTACAGACTATGAATCATAGTCTCATTTCGCATCACATCTGGAATTTTTCTAAAAAGAGGGAGTTTCCAGAGAAAGTTACACATTTCCCAGGTAGTTTTCAAAGACACTGTTCTTTTAAGAAATGATGCACTGAACATACCCTAGGATAATCACAAAAAGGTAATTCAAGCACAAAAATGTATTGTCAAATCACTCTCACAAGAACAGAACCCAAGGAGGGTGATTAGCTTATATGCAAATTATATAAAGCAAAACAACCACATTATCCTCCTCTCCTTTGCAGACATGATAATTTCTGAACTTGATTCAATAAAAATTATTTCACAGCTTCACAACTGCAATTTAGGGCACCCAGAAGCATTGAAGCTATGAAAATTGGCTTCACAACTGGCTGGTTCACCCTGAAGTAGTAAACCATTAGGTGTGAGGAGGGGGATGCACAAGAAATGAGACTTCCAGTGTGCCAATATGTGTTTGCTGCATGAAAGAACCTGAAGAACACATCTAGATAAATTAGTTACTGGAGTTCTGCTTTGGAAAGATACAAATGAGTGGTTCTTTTTTGGGCAAGAGGGGAAGTACTCCTGAAATCAAGGCATATCCACATCACACTAAATTCAACCCTCGTTCCACACTTTCTTAGCTTTCTCTCTCATACTATGGTTGATATTGATGCATTTCTGATGTTCTGAAAGAAAAAAATGCTTGTTCAAATAGTGAAAATCTGTGTTCAAAAGTACTTAGCATCATGTCCCCCCTTATGGTCTGAATATAAACTGATCTATTCACAAGAACAAGATACTTGGACATTTACCAATGATGTGACTATAACAGATAGAAGTTCATGCATTGTTCTGATGAACTTAAGAGAGTGGTTTGCTGACAACCTATCAGATTAGGTTGCTGATATTATAGCACTTTTCCATGAGCTCCACCTTGCAGGAAAGCTCAGGGAGTAGCTTGCATCTCTGTAGACTCGTATTGCTGAAAACCATATAAAAGAAACAGCAAGAAGTATCTAACATTATTAGCTGCTGGTATATTAACAATAAGAAAAATAGGCTTTTAAAGAACAACTTTCTGTTGACTGATTCCAGGATGGACTACATCTTGTCTCTTACTCTAAACTGACCAAAACGGTTCAGATCTCATTTCTGCATGAAGATTGGAAGACTGGCCATCTTCATTTGATGAAGATGGAGAACATAATAGGCTTTTTAAGGAATTTAATTTAATTTGGTTTGGTTTTTTTTAAAGATAAGACCGAAAGAGGTTTATCTTTAAAGTGGAGATAGCTACGTTGATCTGGGGCAGTTGAATAGTCTAAGGGAGGGTTTTGGGAAAATCTGTAAGATCTCCTGAAGGCTTTCACTCATCTTTAAGAAGATCCCAGGCTTATATTCCAGACTCCTGACTGACTGACTGACTGACTGACTGACTGACTGACTGACAAACAAATGCTCAACCTAGAATACCTCTGGTATAGATCTGGTTTTGATGTAGGAGTAATCAGCTTTTGCAAATGGTTCTTCATATTGCAAAAGCAGGGTTATGAGGAGCACTCCTATGTAAAGCTGGTGTTAACAATCAGGAGGTGATGCAAGCTCAGACAAAGGATGGAAGGAAAAGTCTTTGCTAGAAGCTCATGTTCTACAACTGTGATGATAAGGAGTAATGAAAATGCCCTTAATCAATATCTATTGGTAACCACCAGCAGGAGCACAAACAATAGCCAGGGCGAGTGTAAACATTGCAGTTAAGCATAAGTTCAAGGAAGATGTACCAGGCAGAAACCTGTCAGTCAAGGATTAATACCCAGATGGTAGAACTTCTGCAAAGTTTAGAAAGAAAAGTCTCAGACTAACCCATTACCCCAAAACATATGGGCATAAAATATGAGATTGTTGGGTTTTGCGAGCCATGTACTTTACTGTTGATTGGAAGCCTTTTGTCTCTCTGCCGACAAAGACCCCCACCTTTAGCCAGAGCAAATATAGCAAGAGCTCAGTTCCACGCTATTCTCTTGCTTCATCTTGTCTTCACTTCTGATCTTCACTGAACCAGTGGACTCAGAAATATGTGCAACCGTTGACCAATTTTATTCTTTGACATTTTATTTTATATTTTACTTGCAAATACTGTTAACATGTTACTTTCTGAATTTAGATCTTAGAATATTTTCTGAACTTCTAATCTTGTCTTACTTTTGAAGATGGGACTTGAAAACATGTTCAGACCTGAAGCTATCTTAAAACAAATCTTAGTTTAATACTTTAAATTACAAATTTGGTTAAAACCTAAAATGTCATTACATTCTAGGTTCTAGAAATCAGTTAAAGGGGGTTTAAGAATTTAGTCTGAATACAACAGTTTCTATAATTACTGTGTCCAAAATTAATCCCTTTCTCTTAAAAGTAATAACATTGAAAGAGTTTCTGGAGTGGAATGTTTTGCATGCATTACCTTTCTTTATTCAAATCCAGACCAAGCCATCCACCATATTCAATTTGTTAAAATTATCCTTGTTCTTGTTTGCATTCCCTTCACTCTACCCCTTTTGGAACATTGGCTAGATGCTTTGTTCCATGAGCAATACTTGTACCTGTACTTGTACAGACATGTTTTCATGCAGATCTTTATCTTTAGTGGATTAAAAGGAACAATCAATCTGTCTCCTAACAATTAAAATCACAGATATGTGTACATCACAATGAAAGTCAAGTGATGCACAACACAAATATAGATTACTTGCACTTTTCTCTGCACAGTTTAGGAACAGAAGAACATTGAGGCCTCTATAAAATGCAGAGATATCCCCAAAATGTTACCATGTAGACACCAGAAGAGATTTAATATGATTTGATATCTGATGTGTTTTTCTGCCATCTTTTCAGAACAGATGCAAAACATAGTATGCTCACTTAGTACAAAAATGCTTTTGTTACTTGGCTAACCAAGTTTCTCCTTTGAATCAGTCATGCTGCCATTTGCAATGGTTTGGATATCTGTTGTAAATGTATAAAAATAATTTAATTGAAGATTCAAATAAATACACATTGATGTTCACAGAGATGCAAGTCACTACTTTGATGAAAGAAATCCTGTTTTCTACATAAAAAGAGTCCTATCAGAGAAAAGGAGTCAATTTATTTACACAAAGATCAAAGCAACTTTGCATGAACTGATGCTAAATATTTAGCAGTTGAATGACTAGGAAAAGAGATTCTGGATTTTTATATGGGGTGTGGGGAAGTAGAACAAAAATGTATATTTCTGTGGCCAACAGGCCTCATTAAAGGCACAATATTCTTCATGTTCAGTGATCTTGGGGAATGCTGGGAATTGCAGGAATGTTTTCTTTATAAAAATGCATAGGATTAAACTGTAGTTAAGCAAACTTTCTCTCTCTCTCTCTCTCTCTCTCTCTCTCTCTCTCTCTCTCTCTCTCTCACACACACACACACACACACACACACACAGTGCAAGCAATTCTGTTTGGATGACATTTGTTGCCAGTGGGGAACTTAAGGTCTACCATTCTGTCTTTGACATGAATCCACTTCCAAGGTAGGGGCAAAACTAGAATTAAACACAGCATAGGATGCTCTACCAATTTATGTATGTATGTGTTTGTTTGTTGCATTTGTATGCCACCCCAAAGACCAAGGGCTTTCTGGGCAGCTCACAAGAAACAACAAAAAAAATATAAATATACTAAAGAAAACAATGCCAACTAAAAACCACATAAAATCCAACAAATATTAAGTGTGAAAACAGGTAGATAATAATAATATAAGTAATAATAAAGCCAAATCAAAGCATGATTCTAAAAATAAATACTAAATAGAAAGGTCTTTAGTTGGCAGAAAAACAGAATAATGAAGGATCCAGTTGCACCTCTTTTTGAAGAGAATTCCAAAAATGAGGTACAATAACAGAGCCCTTTGCATACTGCCGAATAACATATTTGTTAAGGGTTTGGACTTAACATTGTGATTTTTAAGCAATGAGTCTGCATGAAGACCCCTCAACATAAAATTTTAAACCAAAGAGGTTTTCGGTATATTTTGAAAATATTTTGAAAAAACTATGCCTACAATGCCTAGATGTTTGGACCACTGATGCCTTAGAAGACAGAAGCAAATTCCAAAATTATCATTACAGGTTAGAAAAATGGGTAGGAAGTGATAGAATGTTAGAGTGATGACATGTGCAAAGCTCCAGGTTGTAGATCAGTCCACTGAGCCATTTTCTCTGTGTAAGCTGTAGAAGTTATTGACCTTTGGATTTCTGCTTACATTGATGGATTGCCAACCATCCTTATTGTAGAACCACAACTGTGGTTCTATAAGTACTTAAAACAATACTAATTGTATGAAAATCAATAATTCATGGTTCCTTCTTTCTTTCACAGTGTTTATATGATAAGAAATATACTGTAAACTAACTGTGGAACTCACAAATGAAGGTGAAATCAACCTGAAATATATAGAATTTCATCAGCACAGAAAAATGTTAATAGTTGCTAGAAACCTTAAGAACAATAAATAGAGCAGAAGACCAGATTAGTATAGCAGGAAGAGGGCTTGTATTATACAAAAGAAAAACAAAAGCATACTCTCATCAACTACCCACCGCGTGCTATAATTTAAAAACTGTCGAGTGCACTTTTTCTTGAACAGGTTTAAAATGTTGCAGCATGTAGTTTGATTAGCTGCGGCAGTTGAGCCAAGAGAAGAACCCCTGAATTTACAGAAGCGATTTAAGAGCTCCCCAAAGTCACTTCAAAGGGCATGATGATTTAACTAAGGAAAGAAAGACTTGGTAAGGAGAAAATGGGAGATATTACATAACTAGTTTAACCTTCAGTGTATTATATGGGGGGAAAAAGCTGGAGAAATGGAAAATGCGACCTTCGTGGTCATGGTTTTTTTTTTTTAAATTACGTTTAGTTTTTTTGTCAGATTTAGCCATTTAGGTGGCAGGAGATTTCTCAAGACATCTGTGTTGTGCATTCTGCCGATGCACTTCAGTTAGAAAGTGACAGCTACAGCTGGAGAGAATATGATGCCTTAATATTACATGTGTATGACAGAACCTTTTCTTCCCTTTTCCCTAATTTGAAAAGAAGATACAATATAAGCATTGGTGAAAAGGAAAGGTGTGCATGTATACTACATACCTGCAGCATGCAACATGCAGTCACACAATTTTCTGTCTCACAATCTGGTTCGGTATAATTAAAAATGAGATGATCAGGTGTGATCTGTCTGCAAAGATAAGGGTGACCATTATAGATGACTAAGGAACAGAGTAGAAAAACAGGATGCTGTTGGGTTTGAGTCTTGTTTTTCTAGTAGACTACTGACTATAACAGAATACAACTTTTCTACAGGAGGCATTTATTGTGTGCTTAGCTTCTCACTCACAAAAGTTTGCAGGACATTGACAGGATGTTGTCATCCTTCCAGGGCCTCTCCCAAGTGTTCCAGCCATTTCTGTGGCTTTTTAATAATAATGCAGGCTTGTCCAGGATGGTCCCAGTATTTGCTATGTGAGCCTTGTGTAAAATCTAAATTCTTCTCTATCCCACAGCACCAACACATGCTATGTAATGAAACGTATAAGACCATATAGAAAGGCAAAGAAGAAAACCTAGTGAGGAGGAAGTCTTCATGTAAAAGGATGTTCTTTCTCACACAAAGAAGCTAGAAGAAGCAGTGTGGTCAAACCACTAGTTTAAATGGCTCAGGTGGAGAAGCACTCAGTATACACCTCAAATAAGTGTGTATAAACCATTCTGGTGGTGCTCTTTATATCTAGACCTGTTTTTTCATGTGATCGTGGCAGCTGGATGAAGTGTTCTCAGGAGACTGGGTGAATATACACATCCCACACAGGGGAACTATTCCATAAAATTGTTTATTCTGTGTTATTACAGGTAAGATGCAGGCTCATTAGAGAAGCTAAGACATGTACTCCTGGAAGCAATTTTACAGGAAGAATCAACCTAGCAAGGGACTTCAGGGTCTAAAGAGCAAGTTGAGGTTTTAAAGTATGGAAATAGAAGTGTGGTAGGTTAAGGTACCACCAGCTACACTGGGAAGCACCCTTTTGGAGAAGATTGGCTTAAGCAGTGATGGCCAGTCTGTCCCTCAAGCTGCATCTCCCTGGTTATAACTCCCATTTTCTGTTTTGATGCTATTTTACTGATTGCTTTGATTTCTGGTTCTTTATTTTGACTTGACCAATAGGAACTTGACTATTATTGTCATTTTAATTGATACCATTTTTCTCTAACTTGTAGGGTCCATTAGAAGATAAAGGCTGTGTGTGTGTGTGTGTGTGTGAATGAATGAATGAATGAATGAATGAATGAATGAATGAATGAATGAATGACTAAATAAGGTTATAGAGCTAGTTAGATGCGTTTGGGTCTGTGGGCAAAAATAACTTAATTGCAGAAGAGTGAAGAGCAGATCTCAGAACTCCTGAACTTAGCATCATTTTTTAGTCATTTTGCTTGTCTGCTGCTTGCCAGGGTCTCCTTCAACCATGTTCATAACAGCACTCGCCAGATGCCCTTCTTGTCATTCCTTCATCACACCCTGCTGCATCTCTGATTGAGCCCTGGCTCCTGATGTATGGCTCATCATCTACAGTTGACATAGAAGCCCCTCCATTATGCCGAATTTTGTATGCATAATCTGTCACATAAACAAGGCAGATGATGACCCTCTAATTTGCTCTAGCTCAGCAAGTAGAATGGGCAACCTTTTGTTTGCTGTGTATGTGTGCTATTCTTTAAATTATATTCTGCACCAGTATACAAAATAAGCATCAACAATGTTACCTATTAACAGTACCATCCTTCTTCAGCCTTGTGTCCACCAAATGTTTGGGACTACAGTTTCCAGCATCCAAGATCATTGGCCATGAGGAGTGGGGCTAATGGGAATCAAATTCAAAAAAATCTGAAAGGCACCCAGTTGTCTTACATGTTTACTTGGTTGGAAGTAAGTTCCATAGTAACTCTAAGAAGCCAACTCTCAGGTAAGCATGCATAGGATTGTAGCCACACACAATCTGCCACACAGTTTATGCAGATGCGATCTCCATTTTAGCCCTGTGTAGTTATATGAATCCAAATTCAGTAAACAAAGAAGCCAACTCTCTGTCATAATATTTTTCTTCATCCTCTTTTAATACAGAGGGTATTTGATACAGAGGGTGATACAGAGGGTAAGTCTGTCTTTTGATACAGAAGGGTGACTTTCACAAGGGGAAAGCCTTCCCTATCCAGGGAACATTCTAAATTGTATGAAGAATCTTCTTGGATACAGGATGCTATCTCTTTCCAAAAATTGTTCCCCACAGGTAGAGAACAGTGGAATCAGAAACTGAGGGGTGTGGCTTGTGTGCTTCCCTTTACTTAAATGTTTACTATGCTTGGAGTCTGAATGCCTGTACAGGGTTTACATTCAATGGGTAAGTGTGGTTAGGATCATGTCAAGGATGTTTAGGTTTGCAGCTTAAGTCATATTACAGTTTTTATATTATTTCAGTGGATAGAAAAAACAAACTATAAATCATGGAAGAAGAAGACAAGTTCTGAGGATGGAGTCTCTCTATAAATCCACCCATTAAGTAGGACTGAAAAGAAAAGGGAGACATATTTTATTTCCTGTTTCTGCTATCCATTTCAGGACAGTTTCAAGTCATATTTTACTCCCATAAGATCTATGTCCTCTTTAGGAATAACTATACTACCACCAGCTTTGCACAATTACAGAGGAGAAACAAGCTATCCTGGCTTATTCCCCCCTCTCCTGATGCATGCCTATACATATTTGGAATGTTTTAAAACTCACAGTATATTAGTACTGATTTGACAAAGAAACTGCAACATTTTCTATGCAAGGTATTGATTGTGTGCAATTTCGGAAGGGAGTTCTTAGACAATGACATTCTCACTTCTTTTTTCAAACAGGGAGGGCGGGGTTTTTTGTTTTTTTAAGCAGGTAAAATGCAACAGTAAATGTGAAAGAAAGCCCTTTCTCCATGTACGTAATTGTGGTATTGTGCTAAACTACAGTATCATGCAGAGGTTCTATAGCAGAAAGCAGGAAAGAAACACTCTTGATGGAGTGCTTCAGTCATAATTCTGTGACTAAACTGCAAGTAGATACAGCAGATTAGCAACTTTGTGTAGAAAAACTCTAAATCATTGGATGTAACTATGGAAGAGCAGTGTAGTTTTTAAGAGTAATATCTTGGAAGATGGCTTCACTTGACCTCTTTTCATGTGTGTGTGTGTTTATGTGTGTTACTTCTTCCTCATAGCAGGAGTTTCCTTTTGTGAATCTGTGCCTAGGACAGTACTTACAAAATTCTAGCAAGCTGCAGAAGTCTTGTTATATATTGAACCAGACAATTTATCCTGAAAGCACAAGAATTCAGATGGGGAAATAAAGCTACTGCTTTTTGCTAGCATAGTTCTGTGGCATAAACAGTTATATGAGAAACAGTCATTGAACAGCTGTTTCCCCATGTAAAAAAGTCACATGTTGAGTTTTTTGCCTACCTAAAAGGGAGGAAACTACCTGCTCCCATGTTTAAGTTGGCCCTCTAGTTCTTGTTAGAATAAGTGTATAACATGTTGAACTAAAACAATTCCCTGTCATCCATGAAGCTCATTTGTGTAACCTCGGGTAATTCACTATCTCTCAGCCAACCAATCTTAAAAGGTTGCTTAAGGATAAAATAAGAGAATGACCCATGCACAGTGTTCTAAACTCTCATGGCGTAGCAGAATAAAAATACATTGAATATATAAGTAATCTTCATACTTCATTTTTCACCCTATATGAAATGTCTTCATTCCAGTACTTCCTTTTGCAGCCACACAATGGTCTTTTAGAGTGAAGAGTCAAGAAATGTTATTGACAGGGAAGAAGAGCACATTGAAATGTTGGATGAAAAATAGCTACTCGCCTGCTGACAAAACCTTTTGAAATGGCCATTTCATTTTCATGTACGTTTTCACTCCTTATAGCTTTACAAAGGATTTTTACAGGAAAGGTCCTAATGAAAATGCGATAAAGAGCAAGACACCGCTATCTAAATGATTTCATATAGGGCTAGCTAGTAAGATTAATGTACCCGCCTGCAGCTAATGTATTACTCTCTCTAGCTTGCCAGAAATGAAACGTCATGTATGGCAACTGGTACTTTATTGCTTTTAATTTGTATCCCATCTTTGGAGGGAACAGCGAATCAATGTCATTCCATTAGGCTCCTACTTTTTTTATTTTACGATTGTGATTTCTGACAGGTGTAGTTCCATGTTAAATAGTTAGTCAACAGATGAGCTCAAATATATCTCTCAGGATGAAGGAATGAATGTCACAGAAAGTGATGAAAGGTTACAGGTAACCCTTAAACTCATACAGAGAACAAAAATATAGAAGTAGCAGACTGTTCAATAACGGAAACAGAAATGGGACTTAATAAAAAGCAGCCTTCTTCACCTAGGGGAGAAAAATATACAGTTGAATGGTTCAGCAATGATAAGGGCCTCTGATATCCTCTGGCCCCTTCTAAGATTTTTATTGCTCTTTCGCCCATTAGTTGAACAATGAAAGGGGAAACTGTGCACAGTATCGAGATATTAAAGTACAACTGCTTCATGGCAGGGATAAATGATAAATGCATTTCAGTCCATTTTTGACCAGAACTTACCCATTTCACATCTCCCAGATCCAAGCACAGGTCTGAGCACAATCTGTGACCAAAGTCCACACATTCTTAAGCTTGCAGAAAAAATGTGTTTGCAAAATGTGTACATTTGAAAAAATGTCCATGAAAAATTGTGCATTTGATAAATGCACACATACAAACTTTAATCAATAAGAAAATGCATACATTTCACAACTGCACATTACTGAGGTATACATTTTTACTTTTGTAAACTGCCCAGAGAGCTTTGACCACTTGACAGTAAATGCAATGAATAATAATAATTAATGCACCTTAATTTTTTTTATTTATATCCTGCCTTTTTCCTACAAAGGGCTCAAGGCAGCTTACATCATTCTCCTCCTCCATCTTATCCCCACAACAACAACCCTGTGAGGTAGGTTAGGCTGAGAGTCTGTGACTGGCCCAAAGTCACCCAGTTGGCTCCATGCAAACAAATGAAAAGGTTACAGTTTCTTATATCAGAAGTTTGAATTAGCTTCAAGGTAGAAATTATTGAACCTCCCCAAGCTCAGATTTGTTGATGGTATTGCCATAGTCACAAGGCAATCATCTGCATGAAGTAGCTGCAGACACTGGACACCAGAACATTTGACCTGAGACATTAAATTTGTTTTTGTTTTTCTTCACCTCGGTTGAGATTTATGAGGACTAGGTCATCAATAATGGAGTGTAACATGACAAATCTAAAAGTATTAATGATTCAGAAAGATCCGCAAGTCATATTTAGTTAACTATGTCAAGTGGCAAGTTGACTGATGGCTGCAGACAGATCAATGAGAAATTCAATTTTCTGTCTTGGAACAGGGCATTCATTCAGCAGAGAGAGCAACACAAAGGCTGTGATAAAAGCCTACAGCTGAAGCTATGTAAGCAGCCTTGGTTGAGAGACCGGCTAATCATATTTTTTTCATATGGATCAAGGAGAGTGTGACTTCTTCCCAAATGGGTGGTCCATGTAGTCCAAGGTGAATGGACTGCCCTACACATCTTTTTCTCATCTGGATAAAATGTGAGACCATTTATTTTCTTCCAACCCAATACCAAGTTGCAGCTATCAGTAAACTGTGAGGTTTGAATCCAGCATTTTCATACTGCTGGGACTGCAAATCATCCTACAACCCAACCCCATGTTTTCATGTAGAAGTTATTTGTTTACCCTACCTTTCTGTTGAAAGCTTCTCTCAAATTACAGGAAAACAGAGGAGACTCAGTCACCTTAACCTTTGTGACAGCTTCCTCAGCAACTGTTTTAAAAAGACATAGAGAACATGACTTTTGCCCAAATTAGGAGGGGGCAGCAGGTAGATCTATCTTTGCCTCATGCTTTGAATGCTACTCTAGATACCTAAGGTGGCATTAAAAACTGCATAACAACAGCCAAAAAACCCCCCACTAAAAGTACACTAGCTTCACAATACCAGCTGTGGAATAATAATCTACTTCCTTATACCACCAATGCCATGTTTTCAACATCCAATATAGCCTGTCTTTGGTAATAGAGTTGTGATGGACTCTTGAGAGAAGGTGTTTGAAAGATCAGGTACCAGAAACAAGAAGGGCTTAGCTTACATATCCACCAACTAAACTAGTGATAGTGAAAGAACAAGTCATGTAGTGGTGACTTTAGTAGATCAAAGGCATTGGCAACAAGACGTACCCCTGCAGAATAATTCTCACAAAATAGAGAGCACTAGTATTCCAGAATCCTTTTCTGGGTACCCTCTGTTAAGAACATAAGCATTTCAACATGAGAAAAGCTCTCAGTCATTCACCCCATTCAAATATTTTCTTAAAGATTTTTGTGCAACTTAGGAAAGTAGAGCCAATGAGCCCGTTTTCTTTTATTCATGCACTTTGGTAACAACATTTACTATTTCATTGGACAGATGGTTTCCTAACCAAATTTTGGCTAAACTTTGGAACCAACTACTACTATATGTTCTGCAGAACAAAACAACACTATAAATTAAATATACAAAAAATACTCAAACAAATTATAAATAACTTCAAATTGTAAACAGTCCAAGAGAGCTATACTCCAGATAAGTAATGGAACCAGTCCCCATCCACACCTCCTCCTATGTGAATTATTAATTTTCAGTAAGCTTTGAATTAGGAATACTTTGGCAGAGACTTCCTTTCTATTTTTCAGAATGATACTTGAAAGGCAATTTATCAAAAGCTTTCAAAATCTGCTGCTCTTGGATTCTGTCTGAAGTAAGAATCATTTGTGGAAAAAATACTGCGAAGCTCAGACTATACTATACTGCTCAGTATATATGTGAACACTAATTTGGTTTCAGTGGTTGTATATTTATTGCAACAAGTAAGAATTTATTCAAAGTAAATCATGTCATTATTACCACTAGCATTATGTGGCAATGCTGTACAAAACACAGATAATGTAGGACCCAGGTCTTTTTCTCTATGAATCTGAATGAAATTGTATTACTACTGCTACTACCACTATTACTATTATAATGTACAATTTATATTTATAACTCTTACAAACAATCCTATCCATGAAAGTTCTGACACTGAAGTCCCCAAGGTATCCTACAGACAAAGAGTGGCATTTCTTTTTCCAAGTTTCTCAAGCATCTCCAATAGGGACATAATTCTTCTTTTCTTCTAGGATCATGTCTCAGGACTGGAAGGGCTTTGGGTAGTGCAGATCCAAAGCTTCTCCAGGTGTGGAAATAAAGCAGCTTCCACTATATCTTTCCCCCACCCCCCATGTATGATGACAGACCTCTAGTGGGGCCGCTCAGAACTTCATGGCCTCTATGACGGCCATGGGCCTGTCTCAACACGTCATCGGTCCGACCCATGCACGTGGACACACTCTGGACCTGGTATTCACGATGGGGCAGGAAGAGGATGACCTGAGGGTGAGGAACTTATGTTTGACTCCCCTGTCATGGTCAGATCACCTCCTGGTGAGGTTTGTGCTCGAGAGCAGCCTCTCCCTCTATAAGAGTGTGGACCCGATTGTATGGGCCCGCCCCTGGAGCCGGATGGATCCGGATGGATTCCTGAAGGCCCTGGGGGAGTTTCCAGCTGACAAGACTCCTGTTGAGGCTCTGGTTGAACTGTGGAATGGAGAGAAGACCAGGGCTGTGGACACGATCGCTCCCAAGCGTCCTCTCCCACCGGCAGAGTCCGCTGTTCCCCTTGGTATACACCTGAATTGCGGGCGATGAAGCAGGTTGGGAGACAACTAGAGCGTAGGTGGAGGAAATCACGTGATGAATCTGACCGAACACACTTGAGAGCCCACTATCGGGCCTATGCTGTGGCGGTGAAGGCGGCGAAAAAGAAGTTTTTTTTCCACTTCCATTGCCTCCTGACAATGCCGTCCGGTGGAGCTTTTTCGAGTGGTACAAGGCCTGGTTTGCCCGGGTCCTAAGGAAGCTCCAATGCCACCCTCAAAGGCCCGCTGTGACGACTTTGCCAGGCATTTCAGGGAGAAAATCGCTCAGATTCGTCACGAGCTGGACTCCACTAATGAATCAGAGGTCTCTGGGGAGACGCCAATGCTACCGTCTGGTCCAAAATTATTGGAGCAATTTCAATTATTGCGGCCCGATGATGTGGACAAGGTGCTTGGACGAGTACGTCCCACCACTTGCCTATTGGATCCTTGCCTGTCTTGGTTAATAAATAACTCCAAGCACGGGATTGGGACCTGGATCTTGGAAGTTGTTAACGCTTCTCTGAGGGAGGGTCGAGTGCCTGCCCCTTTAAAGGAGGCGGTAATACGACCAGTCCTGAAGAAAGCGTCACTGGATCCAGAGATGGCCACTAACTATAGACCTGTGGCCAACATCCCATTTCTGGGCAAGGTGTTAGAGCGAGTGGTGGCGGGACAACTCCAAGCACTCTTGGATGAAACTGATTATCTGGATCCTTTTCAGTCCGGCTTCAGACCCGGGTACAGTACTGAATCTGCCTTGGTCGCCCTGTGCAGGGAGAAGGACAGGGGGAGTGCATCCCTGTTGGTTCTTCTGGACCTCTCGGTGGCTTTCGATACCATCGACCATGGTATCCTTCTGGATAGGCTAGCGGGATTGGGTGTTGGAGGCACTGCTTTGCAGTGGTTCCTCTCCTATCTCAACGGTCGATTCCAGAAGGTAGTGCTGGGGGACCATGTCTCTGTGTCATGGCAGCTATGCCATGGAGTACCACAGGGCTCCATTCTATCCCCTCTGCTATTTAACATCTATATGAAACCGCTGGGAAAGGTCATCAGGAGGTGTGGGCTGCGGAATCATCAATACACTGATGATACCCAGCTCTACCTCTCGTTTTCCACTAATCCAGGTGAGGCAGTGGCTGTGCTGAACCGGTGCTTGGCCGAGGTAAGGGAATGGATGAGGGCCAATAAACTGAAACTCAACCCAGACAAGACGGAGGTCCTGTTGGTTGGCGGATCGGGCTTCAGAGAGGGTGGATTTGACCTGGTCCTGAATGGTGCAACACCCCCTCTTAGGGATAAGGTCCGCAGCTTAGGAGTACTCCTCGACCCGGAGCTTTCTTTGGAAGCTCAGGTGACAGCGGTGGCGAGGAGCGCCTTCCTTCAGCTTCGGCTGATTAATCAGCTGCGCCCCTACCTGGAGTACGACTGCCTGGCGACGGTGACACACGTGCTGGTGACTTCCCGCCTTGACTTCTGTAACGCGCTTTACGTGGCGCTTCCCCTGAAGATGGTCCGAACACTTCAATTGGTGCAAAATAGAGCTGCCAGGTTGCTGACGGGGACGGGGCGTTATGCTCACATGACTCCAGTCCTCCGTCAGCTTCACTGGCTTCCCATTGAAGCCCGGGCCCAATTCAAGGTGTTGATTATGACCTATAAAGCCCTAAACGCCTTGGGTCCTGGCTACCTGAATGAGCACTTACGTCTGTATATGCCCGACCGCCCCTTGAGATCTGCGCGAGAGTCCCTTCTCCGGGAACCCTCCATGAAAGAAATTAGGAGAGTAAGTACTCGGAGGAGGGCTTTCTCTGCGGTGGCGCCCAACCTATGGAATTCACTCCCCAAAGAGGTCCGCCTGGCACCATCATTACTTGTTTTTCGGCACCAGGTAAAGACCTTTTTATTTAAACATCATTTTAATTGTTAAAACATATGATCTGGCCAGGGCAACTTCTTCCTTCTCTTTTCTCCTCCTATATTATTTATTTACTTATTTTATACTGATAATTTTAATTTTGTATTATTATGTTTGTAACTCAGTGTATTTTTTGTATTTTTGTATTTAATGGTAATTTATTATGTTCTATTGTATTTCAATGTATTTTATTGTGTTGTAAGCCGCCCCGAGGCTTCGGCAAGGGGCGGCATAGAAATGTTATAATAATAATAAGTGTCAGTTTCTTCGATGGTTGCTGGAGATGTCTGATATTGGATCACTTCATCTGAGATCGGATTCTCTCTTCACCCTTTGAGTGGAAGATCTGATTTATGTAATGCAACATCAAGGAAAGATAAAGACCACTGCTCAGCATGCCAGAAAATGTCTCAAATCATTTTATACTACAGATTCAGTAGCAGACGAATTTTATATGTATTGAAAACATGTATATCTTGCATTCCACCATTTAGAGAATCCAAAATGGCCAGCTAGAATGTATAAGAAAATGCAATTGAAAAACAAGATAATAAGGAAGAGTTAAAGCCTGTTTTAGAACTGCAGAAATAGCAAAAATGCCTTCATTTGGTACTTAAAAGCTTACAGGTAGGTGCCATCTAAGTATCCCTACTATGTGCCACTAACAACTACTATGTGCCACTAACAACAAAACCCTGTTCTTGGTTTTACTTCTTTAAACTTCCAAGTGAGAAAGTGGCAGTAGAACCTCTAAGATCTTAAGGAATAGGTGGTCGCAGAGATATTCTGGTCCTAACATCATAACTAAAGCTAGCTAGTTTAGATATAACTAAAGCTAGCTAGGCAGGGCCTTTCAGATCAGGATTTCCTTTAACAATTTGGAATAACAGAAGTAAAAATGCCCATGAATTGGAAAGAATTGCTCATGCCATGGTTTATTTTGGTGCCCGATGGCTTGTCTTCTTTTTACAGTTAAAAAAAAAAGTGTTTGCAGCTGCTCCAATAAACTATGGGGCATCTTGCATACAGGGTTTTGGATACATTTCCAGTTCTGAAATGCCTATAGCAAAGAAGAGAACTTCAGGCCAGTGAGCAAAATCTGACTCACCTAGGGCACTAATCCATCTCTCTGGGCTTCTCCTCAGGGAGAACCCTGTGGCCCGGCTCCACCCTTTGTTCCCAGCCAACAAGTGTTTAGTGGTTTCCCAACTTTCTCCATCTAAAATGTTGAAATACATAGTAAGTTACTGGAAGTAAGAGTTTTAAGGTAAAGTATTCAGGGTCAGTGGCAGATGGTGGTGGTGGTCGGGATTCTTAGCACTGCCTCTTTCTCCTTAGGGCAAAAGTGGGTCCCTGCCTATGGTCTGGAGGCTGCCCATGGAGAGCACCACAACTTCGTGAAATAATGCAGCCACTGTATCTAAGTTAACCAGTGTAAGCCAATTAGCCTTGCCCAGGGCTTTGTTTGTCATAGAACGCACCGGAACGGCATTCCGGCACCGTTTTTTCCAATGGATTTTACAAAGTGATTTTGAATTACCTGCCTGCATAACAGGTCAGTAGCAAATATCATTAACATAGTGCCTGCAGGCTGCTTTTGTGTCCACGCCGCCTGGCTTGGGATGCTGCTCGGCTTGGGATTGGTGTGCGTGGTCGTGCGCTGAGTGCTTACTGCCGGCGGCGATGTGAGTTCCGGCACCTTTTTCTTTTTTTTACAAAAAAAGCACTGGCCTTGCCCTTTAGAGCATTGAGAACAAATGTCCCCATGGAAGTGTGCAGGAGATGCTCAGTGTTTAAGTAGGAAGGCCTCAACAATTATAGGCAGCCTATAAATATGTGTATAAATAAATAAATAAATAAATAAATAAATAAATAAATCTGTCCAAAATAAGCCCAAAGGTCTACCTAATCCAACTCTCAATTCACACAGAGCAACCAGATGCTTATGGGAGGTCTACAAGCAAGAAATGGGTACAAAGACACTCTCCCACTCAAGTTCCTCAGCAACCAGGCTTCGCTGGGATTCGTCTTCTGACACTGGATATAAAATGGACCCACTATTTTATTTTTAAAAAACTGATTTTTTTTCAATCTTCAAGGATACATCATGGTGGAAAGGAGAACATTCAAATACTGTTGCAATATAGTAAACATTTACTTGGGAGTATAGAGCTCAAAGCCCCTTGCTGTCAGTATTTGCCTGCTACCCGGAAGTGTACTGAGTCACCATGCATTCATTCCACTTTCTCAAGCCACCTTATTTCTTGGCTCCAGGAACATTCTAGTGTAAAGTTAATGATCTGAAAATGGCAACGAAATCCATCCAGTGCATATTCCCAGACCTCATCCCATTAACAATTTCCTGAAGATGTTCACGGCTGATGGTGTCAGTTCTTTGGCATCATGCTATACATATAATTATGCAATACATATATTCAAGACTTACTTGCCATGCCCCACATTTGTAATTTATCCGCAATGGAAAAGTAGAAGTCAATATTGTTTTCTGCCCACATATAGTCCCCATTCATTGTAACTATAATTCCAAATAAATGCATTATTTGCTTTGGCGGGAGCTGCTGCCATGGGTTGTGAGAAGAGCAAACAAAAAGCAGTACACCTTTCTGGAGATAGCATGACAGCATGCAAAGTTGCCATCATATAGAGGTATACTCCACGAAACTTAACAGGGCATAGTTCAGTAAAGAAACAGGTTGTAATTTCATGGATTTTCCAAACTTGACTCTACAGATTTTTTTTCTCCATTTGCTGCATGCTAGTGGTGACTTGATCTGATGCAAGTCAAGCCAGCACATGGTTTTCCACTTTTAAAATGACCCCAGTGTGCACTGATTTGGGGGGAAGTGCTCACAAATTGCAGCAGCTGAAATTTGTGCAAATTCTGCAGCTCAAAACTGTGCACATCTCAAAGCTGAACAATTTGAGCCTTTTGCAAGACTGACTTGACTTGAGCAGGCTGCCTGCCCACCACTAGGACATATTGTTTTCCTAAACAAAAAACAAACACCCCCCACCACCACAAAAAAATTATAGCCATGAACAAGTGGACACAATAAGCAGTATTTGTCAGAACAAATTAGATATATACATGTTTAATATTGGTGAGGAGTAGGACAGAGTTTTAAAAAAATACTTTGTTGAAACCATGCAAGCTGAAAGATAACATAATAATTAAAAACTATGTTTGGTGTGTACAAATCCTAGGGGAAAACCCTTCCTCCCATGTTTCCCAATGACTTATTGTTATAGGCATACTGCCACAGCTAATGAAGGTAGCATATAGCCATCAGGCCTAGTAGCCATTCATAAAACATTTTCTTTCATAAATTTGTCCAATCCTCTTTTAAAGCCATCCAAATTCAATGTGTAAATTTACAACTGCAATAAGTACAATGCAACATAATACTGGCATCTGCTGTTGGACATTGACTTTTTTTTTCTTTTTTTGTGCAACAGCACACATAGTGTTAATGTTTAGAGCAAAAAAAATTGAAGTTATTAAAACATTTTCTTTTAAAAATATTAAAAATGAGATCTATTGTAAAATGTAAGGATTAATTTATTAATCAGAGCTTTCTGAACTCTTGCATTAAGCAGCTTTGTTATGCTAATTCCCTTATAAATGAATAATGGACTTATCCTCCCATTATTGCCTATCATTTAAAAAGACACCATTTAGAAAATGAAGATGTCCTTTTCGTTTGCAAATTATTGTACATTTTAGGGCACACGTTTGTTTTAAAATGAATACCAAAAAATATTCCCCGCTTTCCTTCTACTTCATTCATATTCATCAGTCATTGTCCCCATCAGATTTGTCTGATCTGCAGCATTTATCAGAGATAAACATTCTATGAAAATTACATAGAATGTTCCTTTACAGAGGAGCAAAGAAGTCTGTCTGATCCTGCTTCATTTGTATATATGCCTTTAAGAAAAATGCTGCCTACATTTGACAGCCTGCTTGCTTTCAAAGACTCAGTCCACCAGCACAACAATGCACACAGGATGATGGATATTGAGAGCTATGCCACATCACGGATTCAAAATACGATGCTCTGCTGGCACTGCAGACAGTATGCCACCATTTCAGGCAGTATTGAAGGAAGTGGATGCAGTGATTAAATTCTGGGAATGAAATGACTGCCTGGAAACCTTATCATCCTATTTCCAGTTATGCAGGAATTGCTTTGCTGAGGGGGAAGGTATTGAAAAGTATTCTTTATCAATATGTCACACATTCAGTCTTTGTGGTGAACTTGGGTTCTAGGCCCAAACCCGTGTGAGCTGTGCCTCTCCATTAAGTGAGAGACTTTGCCACATGAATTCAGTGTTGATACATCCTGACCATCCATGTACCATAAAGATTTCCTTGCACAGATGAATCCACACATATGTGTATGTATATACTAGCCATTCCATGAGATTAAAAGAATAAAAGGGAAGACTATCCGAACCCAAACGTAGTATGTAATGCCTCCACTCTCCCTTTTCCTGAAAGGATAGAACATAGGGGTAGGGAAGAGTTCCCACAAAGACTGCATTGGCACTAGGAAGAATCAGTACAATATGCAGGAATGCATCCATGTACCCCTTGCCACATAACCTTCCAGGGCAGCTTCTGACACTTTTCCAAAGCATTTTTGCTATGGGAGAAGAGGCTTAGCATCTTTTTCCATGACCAAATCACTTGGAAACCCTTCTGTGTGGCAGAGTCTTTTTCAGACCAAAGAACCAATTCTATTCAACAAAGGTTTCGGAAGCTGCACTGCAGTGGTGGTGGATCCAAAGGCAAAAGGATCATGGCTAGTGTTACGCACGCGCACTCAGAAGAGTCTCTTACGCATGCACAAGGGGAGGAAACTTCTCATGAGAACCAGAGCATCAGTGAAGAGCTATTTCAGATTTCAGCGGAACAAATTTTACTCCCCACTCTCACAGATGGTGAGAGTAAGAATGAACTAGATAATGAGGTGCTGCAAGTAGACAAAACAGCAGTGTGGGAACAGGGCAATTTGGGAGGAAACATGAGAACAGACTCTCAGTCTTCTGATATGAAGTGTGAGAACCAAATTGATAAGGGACAAGAGGGATTTGAGGATGCTCGTTCTTGCAGGCACATACACAGACTGGGACAGCTGGAATCCCAATTGACTGAATAACAGCAAGAGAGAGTTCACAGCACTCGACCTATGGAGGTGAGGCCTCAGTGGGTTCATAAGCAAAGTGTGGGTTGAAGTTTGTTGGAATGAGGGATCAACTTTCTACCCTGTTTCGGTTTTACATGTACAGCTGTTTAGAATAAAGACATTTGTAGTATCTGCTGGAGTGATTGCTTTTGTTGGGGAAGGAGCACCAGCCTCACAACAGCTAGTATACCAAAATTACTAGTACATTGCATCCTACAAATCTTACAGGCAGTAACTAAGCCTTAGGATGGACATTTAAATATATCGGAATGGGGAGAAAACTGCAAAATCCAGGAAACCACCAAACTGTGAAGGTCAGTTTTATCTGGGTAATTCAGTTGATGTAGATCAAGTTGTAACAGGTCAGGTCAAGTCCCATGCCGTCACAGCTAGCTCTATTGAGCAAAAATCAGGACCCTGGATAGTTCCAATTGCATGTGTGTAGACACATTTACCTGAGCAGAGAAAACATCAGGATGCTCACTGGATTTCTAGAAGTCCAGATTCAGACTTATTCTACTCATTTTACTCAAAAAGAAAGCAACTTATTCAGTCAATTCTTCTCTTGGCTATTTTCTAGTCATTTGTTCGCCACCTAAATTTGACACAGACTGTCAGCTGGAAGATCAGAATTATTTATCATACCATGGATTCCCTTGCATACTATATGATGGGCTTTCAGCTGCTGTTCTAGAAATTGAACTGAAATTATACAGCTGTGGCCTTGATGGAAATGTTCCAGGAGGGACTTCCAGGACCCTTCCAACATTCTCGGAAAGGGAAAGTCCACCTCTCCATCAACTGAAATGGCCATGCAACTCAGAGGTGCCAGACTGCATTTAATGCCAAGAGAAAAACTCTTGTGGGACAAGGTACAGTTGAGATGCAGGCTGTTTTACACAGGATTGCCCTTGAAAGAGGAGTTGGCTTCTGAACATTTTCTTTAAACCATTCAGTCCAAAACACTCCTGACTATCTTCCACTGCTCTTGCTAATTCTTGAGCTTCTAGAACCTCAATGAACACAGAGGTGACAGCTTATTTTCATCAAGAACAGAGCTACTCCAATCACTGTGGAAACTATTGATGGGTGATCTTTATCCTCATGTCCTATCACCCATGAAATACTTTGTCACTGAACAACACTGAACAACCTCAAGAGACTAGTCAGTGTAATCTGGCAGCTTCACTCTATTTCACCTTTGCCTTGGAGTTATCCTTGCATAATCCAGCTATTCCGAGCTTGCTGTCATCATTTACAGGAAGTACTAAGATTTCCAGGATATCTTCATTATTAATAAAGGTTTGCCCTCCTGTCACATCGCCTATATGATTGTGGCATTAACTTGGTGCTAGGAACCCTATTCTTATTAGACATAATAAATAAATATGAACCAGACTTAGGAGTGTTCCTGAACAACAGCAACAACATCAATAACAAACATGCATAGGGATTTTATATGGCCATACCCTGTAGCTGCCCCATACCGAGGTTTGTAAAACATAATTGTTGGGAAATTTCATAGTAAAAACATACAGAAATAATTTTGTTATAGTATCCTTATCTTTGTCCAATACTAATTAATCTGGTCATTATCCATCTCCCCTTCAGATTTCCTGTTACTGATACTTCTTAATGTTGGTCTTACTTGGCAAAACATGCAAATTTATTCCTTTTTGCTCTCCCCATTTGGACAAGACTTCTGTTTTGTGGAGGGAGCCTTCTAATCTCTGATAGCTTTCCTAACAATGTTTGTTAACCATGCTGGGGCCCTCTTGAATTTTGCACTACCTTTCCTGACCTGTGGTATACAGTTCTGACATGCATTACACTTGTAGAATTTGTATGAAAGTGGGATATAGAGAGAAATACCAAATGCATAAATAAACATGCATGCTTGCTATGATTTCTGTAATGCTGACTGCTTGAAAAGTGCTGTTTAGATCATGGACTTCTCAGCAACTTGAATAGACATCTCAATAACTGTAGAAGTGCCATCTTATGCAATGATTCCTCTCTGTGTGTATAATCCCATTACAAGGCCCTGAGCATCCCACCTATGCTCCTGAGCCAGGAATTTGTCCTGCTGCTGGCACGTATGAACCAGTCAATAGACTTGACATAAATTCAGTGGACCTTGCGAAGCTGAGCATGATATTTCTAAGACATCCCCAGAAAATGCAGTTCTAATTTATGTCAAAAAAATCCCTGCAAGAAAAATTCAATGTCTTAAAGTGTATTGATTTTCAGGTTTTGGAGATCTAGAGGTATGTGTAGTTCTAACTATGCATTTTCATAGTGACAGCTTTTGTTTTATTTTGGTTTGCACTGAGTTGCATTTCCACCTTCAAGAAGCAGAGAGCTGGCGTTCTTTGAACATCTGACCTCTTTCTGGCTGATGCAGCAGAAAACCTACTTAAGCTGGCAAAGCAATAAAGGCAAACAAAATAAAATTGCGTTTATGCTCTGTTTTGCAAGACTTCAGGCTTAACTTGTATTTTATGTTTTTGTGTGGGTTTTTTAAGGAGTTTTCTGATAAATGAAGCAGTAGCAGCTGTCACCCCTTTTATATGTTTTTGTTGTAAGAAGTAAAACCACTCTGGGTTTTAATGCTAACAATATTTCCCTGATTGTGAAAAATGGTTGACCTGCATTGTATTTCAATCTTTTCCCTCACATAGTTCATTTCTTTTTGATTTCTCTTGCTGGAGTGAGATCACAGTACTTTACAGGAGACAAGACAGTGTAATTATGATGCTATGCAAACAGTTCATTTGTTGAGACACAGAGGAAAGATGAGATGGACAAACATGGGGAAAGAAAGACTCTGCACACATTAGTGGTGTCAGCTGCTAACTGCTATTCTGCTCATAAATGAATTTGCAATGGCACTTGATTTTTTTTTTTATTAAGTAATGTTGTCAAAGGTTTCTTCGAAGTGTGAAAGGTGCTTTTTAAATAAATGTGTTCATTTTGGCCTATCTTGGGGTTGTAAATCAGACACTCTATTAAATTTTATTCACTACCTGCTGAGAAGCACCAACTAGAGATGAATTTGCACTCCTAATATGTTTTGCCCACTGACACACTCTATGCTTTTAATAAGTAAATCATGCAATCTCTTTTCTAGAAGGCATTCTGAGAATATAGCCTATTGTCATCCATTATGTAGGGGTGGATGAATCTTTCTGTTTTGGTTTTGGGAAATATAAAACTTCCAAACCACAAATTTATTCCACCCCATTATCACATTTGTTTCTTATTATTATCATTGCAATTACAGTTACTGTTACTATTACTGTTACTATAATAGGTACTATTAGTAAACATCCCACATGAAAATTCATACAAATGTTGGATGTATTTCTCCCAACATAAACATTTTTCACTCATTTTCCCCAATGTATACAATTCTGAACCGGTTCCTAATGTGTCAATTGTTGTCAATGCTTTTGTCAATGTAAACTTATTTATTTATTACATTTTAAGACTGCCCAATAGCCCACATTTTTGGCTGAAGAACTGTTTCTTTGACAGTGAAGAATAATTTGTTTCTGGTTTGTGTATTAGTCTTGGTTCTGTCAAATAAAAATGTGAACTAAACAATTTTCTCTCCCATTCCTATCAGACTTCAGTCTTCCATATACTTGACTTGTTGAGGCATCTAACTAGGTACTATATTCCTTTAAAAGATTTCAGTTTGATTATCCTGAAAGAACATGAGCATGTAAGACCGTAAGAAGATCTTAGTGGATCAGACCAAAGATCCATCTGCCCATGGGTGGGCAATATTGATTCCATGGGCTGCATGTGACCCACCAACACCTTTTGTACAACCACCTCTCCCCCACCCCCAGGTGCTACCAAAAATTGTCACTGCAGTGTTACAGGAATTCAGCTAGAAAACAAGCTGTGAAAGGGACAGATGGACCTTCTTTCTCAGAAAATGGAATCTCAATTGTCTGATTCTGCTAAGAAAAAAGACACACATCTTGAAATTCAGCAAAAACCATGCTCCACATCAATTCCAGTGGCACTTCCACTTCCAGCAATGGTAGTATGTGGAATCTAGGGGATCCTCAGGAAGATGATGTGGCTTGCTAACCTTCAGAAGTTATAGTCTGGTTAAACCTACCTTCCATGACTTTCTAATTTTCTAGTTATCTTTTATGTCAGACTGTTCTGTTTGTGGCAACCTGGAAGAAGATCTCAGATATTATATTCTGTACTGTGTGAAGAATGACTTTCTTTGGTCTGTCCTGAACTTCATTAGAAGTACCCCAAATTCTTGCACTATGAAAGAAAGAGAAAAAATATTGTCAGTTTCACTGAACAACACACTTTTTGTTAATACAGTCTTCTTCCTGATACAGGTTAAGGTGCTCCATTTTATTTTATTTTATTTTATTTTATTTTATTTTTTCATTAATTTTATTTTAATTTTAATTTTTGAGCAAGAAACTCTGTCTTGCATTCTTTTTATATCTGGTCATTGTTGATATGTTGTCCATTTCTTTTATCAAGGGAAATAATTTGTGCCCACCCAGATGTTGTTGGACTGCAACTCCAAACAGCCCTAACCAGAATAGCAAATGGTAGAGGTGTTACAGTTCAAGAACTTCTTGGGGAACAAAAGTTGCTTACCCCTACTTAATATGGTGCCTGTGTATGAACACTGGCCAAAGGTGGGCTAAATGTGAACCAGCTCATCACGATTGCATGATGCTATGAGTTCCCACTCCTTATTGCTTTACCTTACTAGATCTAGGCAGAATGTGGGTCAATAACACTGAGATTATTCCATCTATTCATACTGCTGAATATAAGCCTTTGATTTTCAGCTTCATACTGCTATTCCTGGCTGTTAAAATGTTAGATATATTGTCTTCCTGAAAACTAAAATTAGGGTATGCTTTGTTGAATCCCTGAGAAGCCATCTAATATATTTGTAGATACTTCAAATGAAATACAGTGTTGCAAATACTGCATTCAAACAGACCATTTCTAGGTTATGTTATGGCAGATGGAATTCTTTTAATTACATGGTCCACTGTTGAGAATGGAAAAACATCAGGAACATCAAGCCTGCAGTAAATAATCCCTTGAACATATATAGTGTCTTGCACCTTTTAAGTGTTGAACAAATTAGCTAATTAATACAACAGTCCCTTTAACTCTAGTTCAGTGTGAAAGGCCACAGTGATGAAAGACTTTGCCAACACACGGGCTAAAGCCATCAGACATATGCTTTGTATGGGTGTTAACTAGCTATTAGGCAAGAGATATAAAGAAAATGAGCAGTGAATCTATGCAGCCAGGAAGCATTGAAGATGAATAATAGAAGCAGTTTATACAATGAATGGACTTGAAATGAAAATGTTGTGCTGAATTGATGGCATTGCTCACACTTTCAGTAAAAACACATTTCTAGCTGGCTAAGGGTCTCACTGTTTGTATATTTATAAGCCACGAAAGAATTTTTATTATTGGAGATCCATCCAGACCAGTTCCTTCTTTCCTAAAGAAAAGATATGGGTTTACCTGAAGGGAAAAAAGTCTAGAGCAAAGCTCTCCTTTCAGCTCAGTACTGAGTCAACCCCTAAGTGTTGCTTATATTAGGGATGCTGAAGGAATTATGTCTTTGTGAATTCTCACATAAAATTATCTGATCCACAACTTTTGGATAAACATGCCAATAAGAATTTAGTGATCCACAGGATTTTGCACTTCCCTGACTGTTACAACTCAGCAGTTTCTAAGTACCACATATTAAAAGGGAAATGGGAAGGAACAATATTGTGGAGAAAACATGTGCAAGTGAAATGGACCAGGACTAGGAAGTTATGCCCAGTGCTGATCTAAATGCAGAGAAATTGTTCAGGGGATGCATAGTGAGGGTGCTCCAGTCATTCTCATTTCTGCTTGATTGTTTATGTTTGGTCTGATTTGCAGGAACAGAAAGAGAGATAGTAATACGTCTACGTGGGGCTACCCTTGAAGACGGTCCGGATACTTCAATTGGTTCAAAATAGAGCTGCCAGGCTGCTGACAGGGACTGGATGTTATGTTCACCTGACTCCAGTTCTCTGTCAGCTTCACTGGCTTCCCATTGAAGTCCGGGCCCAATTCAAGGTGTTGGTGATGACCTATAAAGCCCTAAACGGCTTGGGTCCTGGTTACCTGAAGGAGCGCTTACGTCCATATATGCCCAGCCACCCCCTGAGATCAGCGGGAGAGGCCCTCCTCCAGGAGCCCTCAGTGAAGGAAATTAGGAGGGTGGCTACTCGGAAGAGGCTTTCTCAGCAGTGGCGCCTAAGTTATGGAATGCGCTCCCCAGAGAGGTCAGCCTGGCGCCGTCACTATTTGTTTTTCGGCGCCAGGCAAAGACCTTTTTATTTAAGCAGCATTTTAAATGTTAATATTACTGAATTTTATTCGGCCAGGGCGGCTTATTTTATTTTACTGTATATATTTTAATTCTTATTGTTTTAATGTATTTTGTATTTTATTTGATGTTGTAAGCCGCCCCGAGGCCTCGGCAAGGGGCGGCATAGAAATGTTTTAATAAATAAAATAAATAAATAAAATAATATTGTTATATCTACAGTTAGCATCCTTTGCTTCTCAGGGAATGTGTATAGCAGTTAGTGGCAGATTTGCAGCAGGTACATCTGATCTCAAGTGCCTGCTAATCTGTGCATCCTTGTGGAATAACTTGGGCTAAGGCACTATGACACAGGTTATCCTTCCTCCAAGAGGCACTGTGATTATAAAAAGGAATGATCTTGTACATGCCAACTGGAACGCTATAAAGGAAAAGCTGGATAAAAATGCAGTCAATAAACCTGCAATGAAGTTTTCACAGGGCCATCCCTATCATTAAGCAGAATGAGACATCCATCTCTGAAGAAGATGCTGAGGGAAAGGGGGCAGCTGCACATTTTTCAAAGACAAAGCTAAGGGGCCTGTCCTCTTCCCCCTAAACTGGCCTACTAACATCCAGTGTGGTGGTGGAGATTATTATTGCTGCATCACCAGTACCAAAGTAAGACACAACAGCCAGTCTAAATGTACATGGAATGTGGCAATGGTGCTGGGGTAAGTGGGTAATGTTGTCTTTTTTTAGGTCAGGCAGCAGTATGTCTTGAATCAGGCCTGAGTCCATGCCTATTTAGAAATGGAAGCATAAGTTTGCACTGCCTGAAAATATACTCCTAACATATATAGTCCACATTAGAAGAAACAAGGGGACTGTAAAATGGGGGTGGGGTGGGGGATCAGGTGGTTAAAATAATAATACAAAGAATAGAATAGCAAGCATTTATTTGACCTGTTGAAATCATCCACAGCTGGAGTCTGTGAAATATGATAACAGAATATTCCATGTACCTTGAAAAAAGAAAGTGCTCTTACCTGACCCCAGGATTTTTACATGTTTACATTATGTAGATTGACTGTTTTGATGGGCTCAGGTGAATGTTGATATCTGGGTCTCAAGGTGGGAATGAATCTGACTGTATGTGAATTGGCAGAGAAATGAATACTCAGAGCAATTGTCAGTTATATTATTGGCACTACATTAGCTGCAGATCAAATAAAACTTTGAAGCAGCTAATCATTTTCAGAGTGGCCATCAAATGGCAATATTGACAAAACTGAAATTCTCAAGAGCCAAAAGGAGAAAAGAGAGATAGAAAGGTAATAATAAACCATCTTCTGATCAGTATCATTTTTATTGTTCTTTTCAGAGATGAAATGAAATAAACTGTGAAGTGGAACTGAAAAATACATCATCAACAAACTTGGGTTTCTTAAAAGGTAAGCGTTTCCTATTTTATAAGGAGATTACTTGCTTTTGAAGCTACCATCTTGTGATTACAGCACTGTCCATGATATATGGACAAATTTATCCTAACAGCTCAAATTCTATAATCTCCTACCTATCTTTAGGGGAAGCAAAATGACCATGCAAGGGTTTGTATGCATGCCCTTAGAGTGGCCACTGATGCATAGCCAGAAAAACACAAAACACATCACTCATGAGGGGATGGGCAGGGAGGGGAGATTAGCACTGAGTTTGTATTGTCATCTTATTTGTATAAGCAATATAGGAGTGGCCTGTAGGGCTAGATTCCTTTATCTTTCAATTGGGCTCCAGATCTCCTAGAAGCCATCCTCCTTACCATCCTGCCTACATCCACGGGCAGCATCAGTGGGTAGATGACCTTGGTACGAGTGTTAGATCCTTTGAGCAGCACCCAAGATCTTCACAGCTGCTCCACTTGCCATTACTTGCTTTAATGTAAGCCTGCTTCTTCCCTCTGAATTGAGTAGCCTAGCAGTTACTAAGAGAACTTAGGACTCACCGCATTAGCAGACTAATAAGGAGTGTAGTAGGAAGGCACCAAATTTTTAACTAGAATAGAGAGTGCCAACATTCCTTTCACAGCCTGTGCATTATTTTCCTTAAGCCCTGAGTCCAAATCACCTAGCGGTGCCACTGTAACCTGTCCTCTCCAAGTGTGCCTATCTCTGCAAATAACTACTGGCCAGTAGTTACAGTGCAGTCAAGCTTATGTGCTGGGCCACTGTGGGCAGAAAGGCCCTGACAAGTTGCAAATGGAGTGTCAGTCAGGGGCCTTCCATATCTGTTGTTTCATCATAGCTGGCCCGGCCCCTTAACTTGGGGAAAACAGAAGTGGGTTTGCTTGCAAAAAGGATTTGCATGAGCAGCTGTGTTTGGATTTGGGGTCTTGCTCCTTAGAAAATAAGCTTAGAGGTGCAACTTGCCTTATCCATCCTGAAGATGTTTCCCAGAGAGAAACCTGTAGCAATGTTAAAGAAGCAAGCAAGCAAAAACCAAGCAACCAAAAAGGAAGGTAACTATACTGGTCAATGGGAATTGTTTAAAGTTCTAAACCAACAGTTGAGTAACAACTTAAATAGAAATTTTTGTTGGTCATAAAAAGATATCTAACTTTCGGTACTTAAGGTGATAAAAGTGCTAGAAATTTCATGTTGCAACATTTGTAGATTTTTGGATGTTAGAACCCAAGAACTGTAAAAATGACATCCATTTGAAAGGTCTCTAAAGTCCCAGCAACAACCAAGAAAAGCTGTCTCTAACTCCTCACCTGGTCCAAGGATGAGGAGCAGCAAAGAAATTCCTCCAGTCCCAAAGTCTCTGCTGGTGCTGCTGTGCCTGTTGGCAACAGGGCAGTGGGGAGGAGAGAGCAAATGGTTATTTTCTCAGAAATAAATCTCCTATGTTTACTGAGGGCTATGTCCTAATAATCATGTGAGTCTTCTGTCAACATAAAAACATGAATTATTGTAGTCAACCATATATTCCCACAGTCTCCCTTGCTTGTGGGCCATAACATGATTGCAGGAAATCAGTAAATGTTTAAGGTCAAATACTGTTCCTTGCTAGTTCCTGGCATTCTGTCCTCTCCATCTGGACATGTATCAGCCTGTACACGTACAGAAAACACCAACAGAGGTGCTTCTCATTTGTCCTCTTCTGAAAGGAGTTAGGGAGCTAACCACACAGGAGAGGGCCTTCTCTGCTGTGACCCCACATCTCTGGAGCAAGTTGCCATCAGAAGAAGAAGCCTTTGAAAACGTATCATTTTATTCTGGCATTTCCCAATATAAATGCTTGTGTTGCTGTTTTATTACTGATGTTGTAGTTTTCAATTTTTACTGTTGTTTTATTGCTGTTTTTATTGTATTCTAACTGTCTTTATCTTATTTAATATCCTACCATTTTTATGTGATTTACTGCTGAACACTGCCTTGGGAGCACTACTGCCCTGAAAGGGAGCCAGGAAATATTTTAAAGAAATGAGCAACTCAAATACAAATGCAAGCACAACTCTAAGCAAATTATTCCAATTTCCTAAACTTGCATTTGCATTTGATAGACCACACTCACATCAATGCACACTTCCCAATATGTGTACTTCTTCAAGCTTACATCTGCACTAATCTTCATTTCTACTTTTTCTTGGTTTAGCCCATGGAGGCAAGTGTACACTTAGAACCAGCAAAAATGTGCCTTTTTAAAAATGTGTTCATTTTTAAATAAAAAATGCATTTTTCAAGCAAAGACAGAAGGTGTTCATATTCAGGAATGCACATGAGGAGCATCAAGGTTTGAAGAAAGCTTTGGAGAACTTCAGTGAGCTCACAGATCACATATTTGCCTGTGGTTCTATACTTTGCCCATGAAGCCTCCCTTGCTTCCTTCATAGGGCAAGAGAAGTCACTCAGTGCTTCAAAGGGAGGATACTCTTGCTAGTGCTGGCTGAATTCATTCTCCTGGCATGTGCCATCTCCATGGGGATGAAGTATGCTGGATGCAAATGGAGACTCAGAGGGCTCTGGGAGGATTGGCCACCCTTCCTAGCAATGGCCCAGTCAGTGCTTCCATGGGACCAATGTGTATGGGCAAAGCTGGAGGCTCAGATAGAACTGGGGGGCACTTTTCCCAGTGCTATTGGAATGATCAGAAATGGCAGGCTTTGCTTGATTCTAGAACTCAGGTTGGTGGGCTTTCCAGGTTCAGCCAAATTCCTTTCTCTATTCTGAGGGAGGTATGGAACAGCCATTGACATTACCTGGCCCACAGAGAGACAGACTGATGGGGCAGTTTGGTTCCCAAATGCTGGGCTCTATGGTCCTGAATAGGCCCCTCACAGCTCACAGCTTGTTAACATTTCATTAAAACCAAGCATGCAAATTAGTACAACATCTCATTTGGACCTCAAGGGTGGTGCTTCATTACACACTGAAAAAAGTGTAAGAGTGAAGCGTGTTTGCAATTTTAATTCACAATAAGTGTGCATGAGCTACCAGACATTCTGGAAATGCTGACATATCTCCTGAATATGGAATAATGTTTATCAATGTATGATGTGTGGTGTAATGGTAATGAACTGCTCTGAAACAGAGAACCTTCCAAGCTTTGTATCTTTCATCACAACTCTTTCTGTGCTAAGTAATCCCTAAACTTACATAATGCAGGGAAAATGACATTCAAAGTGATCTTTATGAACATTTGTTGTGTTTTGTGGCTTGTAGATAAGAGTTTCTGTCTGGTGTAGAAAGTCTCTGTCAACAGAATATGCTTGATCAAAGCCACTGTTGTCAGTTATTAGTAGGAGGAGTGAAAATCCACTATACAAAGATGATCTTCAGCATTTTTCAGCTTGCAAATTTTTGCAATTTTTATGCTTTCCAAATTGTAACAATGGTTTAGCAGTTCAGCTCTGATTTTGTCATACGTCTAAGGGAGCATGAAGGAAAATGTGTCTCTCAACGCCTCCCTTTTTCTTGCCTTTGGAGAATAATTGAGACTTTTCTCCTGCAATACTTTTTCTACTTGCTTGCACAGTTCTTCATCAGTCCTGGTCTCCTAACTCCTATTTGTATGAATCATTAGCCATTATAGTTAAATGGCTTTCCATTGAGCCTCTCCTGTGAGTAAAACCACCGTCGTGTGCAGGGCAATAGCTAATAGAAGATAAGGAAAGCTTCCCCATTTACTAAAAAGAGGAAACTAATCCACATTTTAATTGTATAAGGAAATAGTTCCTTGAAGGTATAATTGACAGTATGCAGTGGAATAGCCTTGTACATTCCTTCTTTTCAGCTAACTCCAGCTGTGATTCTTAAAGCCTTCATGAATTCTCTCCTTTTAGAGAGAATTGTATCATACCTTCCCTTTGGCAAAGCCCAGCTCAAATGGCTCCTTTCCCCCTCCCCCTGTATAAAACATTTCCTGTAGCCATAAACAAAGGATTGCAGCAAATTAGGGGACATATGGCTCTCCAGATGTTGCTGGACTGCAATTTCCATTATCCCTTACCATTGACTATGCTGCCAAGGGTTGATGGGAGTTGGAAATATAACATATTTCCTCACTACTGTGTTATAGGTTAAGCTCTTTGTGAGATTTCTAACATCAACATTTAATATCTTGTAAGATGTCTCTACCTCAACCTGGAAGGTTAGGAATGGCATGACACGGCATGTTCTTCCTGAACTACATGACAGCCATCCCACAGAAAAAACAACCAACAAATGAAGATCAATTTGTGACAAAAACATTTTGTTAAACATGGTCCCAAGATCATTTGATTACCATAGTTCTGCTTTTGGAGGGAGGCAAAAGACTGGTCAAGCAGTCCATGGCTGCCACTCACAAGACTTCAGGTACAGTCTTCAGTTGATGTTCAGTGAATGTAATCAAAAGCAGCCCAACATCAGACACAGCAATCAGTCTGAAGCAAAGCAGGAAAGACCACAGGAACAAGGTGTGATGTTTCAGGAACTAGGTGTGGCACTGTTTTGCATAAACTTACTCAAACTTCTTGTAGGCTTTTTAAACAGAAACAGAAGCCCAGGTTACAAAATATATATATATTTTGTATATATATATTTAATATATATTAATATATATATATATATATATATATATATATATTAATA